>NC_092426.1:33698855-34033855 GCF_036169615.1 Heliangelus exortis | reverse complement strand
ATTGTTAGGAGACAATGAGCACAGGTACCGCCTGCAAGGAACCTCCCCAGGCTGCTGCCAAGTTACAAAACTTGTTCCCAGCCTTGACTTTTCCTTAGCAAAATTAGAAGATGAAAGAGATTCTGGCTGGATAAGAAAGCATCCTTTCTTCCCAGAGGGGAGCTGGTGGTTGGGAAGCTATTTAGACAGACATCCAGTTCTCTTAAAGTTGGCTGTTGTTTTAGCACATTCCTTAGACCTACAGCTCAGGGGGAAGCAGCTTTCATAACCCTTCAGCCCTGCACCTCCAAAAGTTAACTCAAGTGCACTGTAGAGCACACACTTTTGTCAGAGACACAGTCAGGGAGATAGCTTAACAATTCATGGGTTCACGTGAATCAAAGCAATCCCCTGTTTGCACACAGCATTAAGGAACAGGATGGTGTCTTTATTGGATCCTGGAAACAATGAGGCAGAAGCCACCAGCAGCATGACTATACGGAGCAAGGACACTTCAGACTCATCTCACATGGCACAGCCTAGGCTGAAGGATTGTAGGAGGATTAAGTTTAACAGAGATGTTTTCAAAGATAATATTTAGTATAGCCAGCAGTTCTCATGAATACAGCAAGGAGGGGATATTAAGAGAACATCACTAGGTGGTTTTTTATTGTGATGTTCACAATGTGTGTGATTTTATTTTGATTCTTACTTTGAAAAACACCTACTAAATACAGACAAGAAAATAAACCTAATATACTAATAAACCATCCTCTATGGCCCCAAAGTTAATAGCCTCATACCATCTCTGTGAATGTTACAAATTTCTCCCAGGCTGCAGCTATTCCATGCTCTTTCTTTTCTTCAGTTCTGGTCAACATGCCATCTTACCAGTGATGCTTCAGCACCAGTCCCCCCCCTCACTGCAAGGCCAGCCCTACGCATACATCAAACAGCAGTTCACTTCTACATAAACTCTCTGAAAGAGGAATCTGCTTGACTGAAATCATGCAGACTTTCTCTGCTGGATTTTAAACCACAATCAGCCATTTCCAAAGATCACTCATTCATATATGGCAAGAGCTTTTCCCAAGATAAGCTGTGTGTGGACCTCTGCCATTTATCTTCTAGTCCTTTAGAAGCTGCCAACTCATATCCCTTGATCTAAGACACCTTTGCAAACATACATACATTTCCCCAAGATTATGAATAAATTTTCTCGATTTTCCCTATTTTGTCACAGAAGGCCTCCTAAGTACTTAGGAGTACTGTTCTTTGAATGGTAATATGCTCAGGACATGAAAGAAAACCAGATTTGGGTAGTGCACCAAGGACATGGAATGTCAGAGGGGTGGGCTGGACAGTCTGAGGCTCTCCAGTTGTTCAAGATGCCTGGCACAGCTTCTGTCCTATGGCACTGTGGCTGGAAAACAGGTTTTCAACCTGAATTCTCCAGTTTGTTTGGGGAAATGTCCAGTATGCTTGGAATGCTACTGGCTTGCTTTTAAATACTTGAAATTTGCCAGAAGAAAATTCGTTATCCTCATGCACATCTATTTTATCTCCATAGTTTCCCCCTCACAGAAATTGTTTGCTATCACCTGAATGCACACAAAAATGGTCTTAGCAGCAGCATAAATGATGGGTGTGCACAGAATATCTTTTGAAAGACTAAGCACAAGGACTATTCTCACCTCATGGTCATGCTGCAGGAGGAACCTGAGGTGAACACTGTGGTTCAAAGGATTTTATTCTCACTCCTAATTGCTGAGGTTTTCGTATGCTTTTTTTGTCTGCTTTCAATGAGCAGCTAAGCTTTAAAACAGAGAAGTATTAATCACTGCAGGAAAACCAGTACCTTACAACTGGGAAAGTCCCACTAACATTCCTACCTGAAATGAATAAACCTCTAAGATTCACCAATTTACATAGCTTATTCCCCAGACTCCTCCTCTCTCTATCATACCACAGTCTAAAGTCCTGTTTGCACCTAGATCATGCTTGTGCACCCCTCCCTTGCTTGCCTCCTTATCTCACCCAACATTCCAGGAGAAGTCATCCTAAGGTTAGCCAAGCATATTCTTCTGTGAGCAGAAGGCAGGGACCACTTCCTTCCTCCATCTATTTCCCTTCCAGTCGGGTGCAATATTTGTATATGAGCTTTTTCCCTGCTGCAGCCCAAAGAGAAATGCACAGCAGGCTCAAAGATATTCCTGAGGGGACGAAAGAAGCTGCAACTCCAACAGTGCCCTTAGAGGTAAGGAACAAGGAAGAAACAGATTTATCAAGGTGTGCAAAGAAGAGCTGCAAGGTTCCCAAGGGGGGAAAGCAGTGGTATTCAGTATTCTTCACTGTTCATTGCAGAATGGAAAATGTGAAGTCAGTTGTGGACTAACCCCAAATGGTTTACCATTCCTCAGCCCAGTGTGATGAACAAGGAAATTCTTAAGCATAACAAGGACCACAGCATGCTGCTGGGGCTCAGAAAACCTTGTTTGTCATCTTACTCCATCCCTAATTATCCAGCCCATGAAAATTAACAAGAAGCCTAGAGCTTCTTTAAGAAACACTTATGCACACGTGAGAAGCACCAGAAAGAAAACACCACCTCAGATCCCAGCCCTTGGCCCTCAACAATTTTCCATGCAGTAACCCTTTGAGAACCACGAAACATTTTGAAAACTTTTTGCACAGAGGATGAATTCACAGGGCACAATTCGGCCAAATGAGGGGTTCCTGGATCCCTCAAGGAAAACCAGAGAAAGCATATTTTCACTGCACACTTTAAAAGTTCATTGCTGCATCACTGTCAGTCATAGCTCAGATTTGCACCTCCTACAGTCTAAACTGTCATCCTTTTGCATTGTATATTAAAGCTCTAAGAACTAACCCACCAGCCACACAGGTCTTCTAAATAAATCTGTGCATTGCAGCAGTAAATTCCACCTTCCCCAAAAGACATCTGAATAGGCCCCCAAAAGAGAACACTTCGAGACAGACAGCTTGAGACACCAACCTGCAGAGAACAAACCAAGCAAGATATTCCCATGCACCAACACACAATAACATTGTATTACATCATAGCCTTTTAGCCATACAATGTTTTGTGTCCAACTTAACTTGCTTTCCTATCCTCTGACACATCAAACAGGACACCAGAGAGCAGAGCTTGCTATAGGACCCGGTTTCATTCTTGCAAATACCAATACTTTATGAAAAATGAAATTGTAAGAAAGCCTCAGTCTTGTGAAGATCCTTCCCCATTTCCAAGTACTATGGTGGTCATGCCAGGTCTGACAGTCAGAGATTTGAATTTTATGACTGAAAAGCAGAGTCCTATTTTTATTGCCTTGTTGAAAGCCCTACGTATCATTAGCTTCCCAAGTTTTAAGAAGTTTTCTTGGAAATCACAGAAATTCACTGGAAACTTTTTTCTGGTTTAACTGGGGGGAGGAAGATAAGAGATTGAAATCTAACTGTCCTTCCAAATAAGGAAGATGTTATGGGCAGGTTGTGAACTTCCAAGCAACAGTAGGAAGGAAAAGCAGAGCTGTGGAGGAGCAGAGAGGAGAGTAAGACAGGTTAATGTATGGGGGGAAAAAAAAAGAACCTAAGAATCTGCTTTAAGGGATTGGTGGTGGTTTTTTAGTGTTGGGGTTTTTTTGTTTGTTTGTTTTTTTAAAGCATACTTGCAGCAATGCCATCTATGGGAGAAAGTAGAGGCTGGGGGATTGTGCAGACTACATCTCATACACAATCTTTACCAGTTTTGGCTTTTCTTGTGCTTGTTTTTTTGGTTGATTGTTAGGTTTTTTTCTTTGGTTTGTTTTTTTTTTTTTTTTTGTTGTTGGTCAGCTGGGAATTTTGGGGGGCTGTTTTTTAGTTGGGTTTTTTGTTTGTTTTGTTGTTTGTTTTTTTTAATACATTTGTATGGTTTTAATATTTAAAGCATTCCCTTTGGAAACAATTGTTTCAGCACTTTCCCCCTGCCGCACTGCATCAGCAAGGCCAGGTTTCATACTTGCAGCTTTAATCAGTACAGCAGCACATTTGCAGAGGACCATATGCACAAAATGTTCCAGAACGCTTTCCAAAAATAATAAGTCTTAAAAAAGAAAACTCACAGTAAACTGAAATGGCTTCAGCGAAGCAGAATAAAAAAAAACAGACGTGCAAAGGCAGAACCTCTTAAAACCACATACAAGCCTGAAATGCTGCTCTCAGTAAGAACAGGGTTCTAGAAGCAGCACTGGATTGGTAAAGTCTCTTGTATAGCATCCAGGATACTTTTCTCATCTATGCAGCTGTGTTAATCTGTTTCAGGAATGCACAGGAAGGCCCATGTACAGTAAAAGCTTATTTTATAACCCTTCACTTCTAGAACATGACTCTCCCCATCCTTACTAATTGTTGTTCTTTCATTGCAACTGATGTGGCTAAAACCACCTGCCTGCTATACACACAGCTGCAACACTGCCAGGCAGCACAACCATTTGAATGGGACATCCATTTGGGAAATCCTTTTAGTATCAAAGCCCTCTATATAGCAACTTAATCGAATCAGTCTGACATTAAAATAAGGAACTATACTAGAATATGGAGGTGCTCCTAAGTTGATTCCTAAACGCACAGCTATATGACACAACTTAAGTTTAGAAGCTGCCACCCCAGATAGGAAAATACCTTCCTCCGTGGGATTATGACAATTGCTGTGTAGTGCTTATTATCTGTATGACAGTTTCTGTACAAGGATGCCTTCAATAGACAGGTTGTAATATCAGAACCTTCCAGGATAACAAATTGTTAATGTTTGGATGCTTGCCAGCAAAAAGGTCTTTTCACAGATAAACACACACACACACACAAACTCTGAGATATAACAGTGCCCCAAAAATCCTGTGAAAACTTCACCTTACAACATCCTGGTATCATTGACAAAACTGACAAAATTTAAAAGCTGACTTTCAAATTCTGGTTCTGGCTCTGAGATAGCATTTGGGAATCTGACACAGCAAAAAACTATTACGATAAATTTCACAAGGAGGGGGGAAAAAGTAGGCCTTCAAAAAGTCTCAGCACCATGGCTCAGATTTGTATCTATTTTCTCACTATTTCCCCTTTACTTCTCCTTCTTTGGTCTCAGCAAAGTCATTTAATGTTTCCTATTGCTTTTCCTATTTAGGATGCATTTTGCTAATGCCACAGAAGAATATTTATTGCCACAAACCCTCACTGTGGCAGACACTGATAGCAGTGGCATCGAGCACATTTCACCCCATATTGCCCAGCCACATCACTCTTGCCAGATGAAAAAGGAGAACTCAAGTTTTGCATCACCATTCCAAGCAACTAAAGCTGTGGGATGATTAGTACACTGTCTACACCCAGAGCTGCTCTCCCATGGGACTATGGTCAAGGGCAGTGGCAGAAGGTGGCCCAGGCAGGCACACCAGAATCGACCCCAATACTTGACCTAAGGCTTTCAGACTCTAGACAAGGTGCCATCAATTAATCTCAAAAATCAATACTCAAGAGCTGAGAGAAAAGAAGGTGGGAAATAGGAGTCCTAACAGCTTCCTTTCTTTTAAATCACCCTCATAATTACCAGCTCAGAGAGAGCACAGTAAGCAGAAGACCCCCACAGCCTTTTCACTCTAACTGGCTTCTCTCAACAGGCTGCACTTAATTTGATTTTTCTAACAAGGGATCAGTTGTAATTATACACTCAGCCTCCTGCAGAACCAACTCCACAAGTAGAGATCACCATTCCCCAGCTCCCTGAGTAGTGGCAAGCAATGTGTCAGTAGTTGGTGTTCACCACTTTGTTTATCTAGCTGCAACAGCTCCTCAGCCTTCACTGACCCATAGCCTAGCTCAGCCCCTCTGCAGAGGTACCTAGGGTTAAGGACTTCTCCCTCAACCATTTGAGCACTTACAGGCTTGCAGGGCTATTTAAGCTGAAGGACGACTTCTTGCTCCTGAAGCTGCTGCTCCCACACCCACGTTGCAGTTAACCATTCCCTCCACAATGCTGGTGCAACTCTCAGGAACTTGGGGAATCCGGGCCCTTGCACTGGTGCAGCTCTGAGGCCAGTGGAAGCAGCAGCTGCAGACAGGTAAGGAGCTCCCACCTCAGCTTTGCTGCCAAAGCCTATAGCATGTGGAACTTAAGCAAGCAGCCAGTACAACATGCTGGGCTAGGTTATTGAATAGGCTTTTTGCTCCTAAAACCAGCTCTATTTTCAATCTGCATTAAATCACAGAAAGAAAGAAATCACAGCAATTTAGGGTTTGGGGGGGACCATGAAAGAATGTCTAGTCCAACCCCTCTGCCAGAGCAGGGTCACATAAAGTGTGTCAGGAATCTTTTACTATGTTTAGAGATGCTCTAGATCTAAACCTTCCCCCTACATCAGGGCTCCAAGCATTCTGGTTTCCATGCAAATTAAAAGCCAGAAAGCTGTGACAATTCTCCACAACAGCCAAAGGCAACATTAGCTTGTTGAGTTACAGGAAGTCAAATGAAATCAAAGCCAAAAGAGGGGGAAAAAAGTTGTTCAAAGCAAGATAGCAAGAGTCAGCAATTAGCTCTGGAAGTAAATCATAGTTTCATGCAACAGTAAGAAAAACTACAAAGTGCTGCTGCATGGAAGCAAGAGTCATGCATCTGCCAGTGCTAGGTCAGGATGAGATACACCCAGGAGTTACAGGCTAAATGGTATTTAACCCTCTGCTTCACACCTTGACTTTTTCCCTAGACCACCTTCAACAGCAAAAGCACAGCTTGGTTTTGCTAAGATCGCCTCAAAGCTCCAGGGAAAACCCTCCCAAAAATGAGATTCCCTCCCAAAACTCTCATGTGGGAAGACAAATCCTGGATAAAGCCACAGTCAGTGCCTCTTCACCACTGGGACCAGCAGCTAGAGGTAAAGCATCCTATGAGTGACCTGGGGGCAGCTGCCTCCCTGAAAGCAATTGCTGTCCCTCAGCCAAACACCCTGCTCCCGGGTGCTGTCTCTCTCCTAGCTCTGGCCATAGTCCTCCAACCCCTGGATGGGTCAGCTAACAGGCAAGCTTCCACAAAACACAACGAAGAAGAGGGAAAAGAGTATAGACTTTTCTCTGGATTTCTGCATTTCATTACTTCTCCAGCATGCTTATATTAAATGTCAACAGGCTGGGCACTTGACCATGAAGAATACCACACACACTGCCCCAGGTAACTCTTCCCTCCACAGAACTAAGTCATGGAAGGTCCCGTAAAAAGGGCACATTTAACTCTTCACTCTCTGCAGGGTAGGAAACAACTCTGCCAAACCAGAAGCAGCTAAGAGTGCATCCATTTGTGAAACAGGTCATTCTGCTTTGCCTGAGGTTTGGACAAGTCTCCAAGCACATAGTGCAAGTACATGCAAGCCATCAAACTATTTGTCAAGAAAAAACATTCTAGCACAGAATTCCCAGTGACCTCCACTCAGCCTCATGGGAAAAGTGCAGCAACTCCAGCTTCAACTGCCTTTAAAGGAAAATTGATTCCCCCTCCCCTGACATTTTACAAATAAATATGAAGGTCATAGCCAGTAATCCCCAAGCAATTTCCTGTCTCTGGAGACAAGGTTTCTTCAGGGTGAATTGATTAAATAAAGGTTATTAGAATTGCTACAAAGCAAGCTAGATATCCCCTTCAAGTTTTTACATGTAATGTAGTGCTCCGAGCAGCAGCAGAAAAAGATCAGCTACAAGAGCTTACAGGACAGCAAAATTAATATGCAACCCACCAAAACCTGCAATATTAAGATTTAAATTTACTTTCAACAGCAGAGGATTTTCATGTTCGTTTAATCTATTTTCAAGTGAGCTTCTCAAAGGGAATTCACCCAGTCCCTTTATTACTGTACTCTTAAGATTAAATTTGGCTTCTCCATTTTGTCAATCTGACATGCAGTTCAGTATTTCAAGAGTCAGCAGTCATCCTCACTATAGCTGTTCTCCTTTCCTCTAAAACTTTGCTGCAAAAAAACGTGCTAAATCCATTCGCTCCACCTTCCAGTGTTACCAATTTAGTTTTCCTCTAAAGCCAAACATTTTAAATAAAAAACAAAGCAAGACACGTGTTAGTTCCTACAAATGCTAAAGGGGCGGGAGGAAGGGGGAGGGAGGGGGAAGCGAAAAGAGGAGCAATTACCTTGCATCAGTAACAGAAACTTGCTCAGCAATTCTCTTGCATCTCTTAAACAAGCAGTAGAAAGTAACAGTAAAGCACTGGAGGAACAGTTTAAAAGAAACGAACCAAGGCAGGCTTTACAAATAAGAAAACCTGTAGCTTGCAGAAAGGTCTAAACATAAACACATTGGCAACTGTCTCATATGCACACATTAACTGAGTTTCTCATTCTTCTCCACAAGAAAAAAAAACAAAACATTATGCAGTTTCCAGAAACAGTCCTTGCACAGGAACTGAGAAAGAAATATTTTTAAGCTAATATCTTAATTTAAGACAATTTCTCTTAACTAAATGTACATCTGACGTTAAAAAATGCCAGATGTCATCTGCAGCTCTACCTCCAATGGTCAAGGAAAGATTATATTGCAAGTGTCATATACTACAGCACTATCCAGAGGAGTTGGTGGTCTGTCATTTGCAACTGCTTGGGCTTTCTTCAGGGTTTAAAAGGCCACTTCCAAGCTTCATTTTGTGTAAAGGCCAACCTCTGCCTGATTTTATATGCATCCTAGTTCACCTAAAACTGCTTTTCTGGGTGAGCTGAACATGACATTTAACAGATGTAAGCAACAGTTGGCTCTGGACAACAGACTATCTTCTTTGTCTTCCTTTGCACTTGGGGATCTACTCTCCTCATGAAACAGTCACTGCTTCACATGCAGAGGGAAGTGGGGGGAGGACAAAGAGAAGCCTGCATTGTGGAAAATAAATAGCTTCATTAAGGCTCCACAGGATACTATAAGGCACATTTTGAGGAAACCACCCTCCTTACAACATATTGCAGAGCACAATAGCCATCAGCAGCCCTTTCTCCAACAGCCACATCCTGTTCCCTGGCCTCTGGCAACAGCTCCATAGTTTCCACCTCCCCCTCCAGTCCCTCCCTCCCCCTTCCTCCCCCAATCTCATTCCTCACATGCACTTGAGTATAGCTGCTGGGAATCACAGCAAAAGCTGCTTCACACCACCCCTGCAGATGGAATGAAATCCCAGTGAGATGCTATTACTGGTCCTTTTGAAAGGTAGGATCACCTGCTGCTCAGGACAGAGCCCAGTAACTTCCTTCTGAGACACCAAGGTTAAGTTTCATTTTCTCTGCCAAGAATGGCCATGGTTTACTTAGGAACACTAAACTATTCCTTACAAACACTGCAGGTACTTCCACCTGCAAGGGGAACAGCAAAGCAGATGCAGCATCAGCAGTTAAAAGTTGTTCAACTTGAAAATTCTGCTTGCTTTCTTTTCTGAGGAAATAAGCTTGACCACTGGACTTCCTAGCTGCAGGGAAGACTCCTGATCAGATGAATGAAGAAATGCAGAAAGAGGAAAGAGCCCAACTTGTGAGGGCCATGGCATTTCAGAGCTGGATGCCCCCCAGCACATTCCTGAGATGAGGCTATAGGACCAATAATCAACAGATTAATCAATAATAACCTATGAACCAATAATCAACAGATGATGATAAGCAGAGGGATCCCAGTTCGGTTCTAAGAGTGTTCACCCAGGCCTACACTGAAAACACAAAAGGTTGGAGACCTATGCTAGTAACGTGAAAGACACTGCAACAAAAGAAAGATGCTCAACATATAATGAGAGGCTCAGATTTCACAGAAGACTAAAAAACACTGAGGAGATTGGAACAGGGGACATGCTTGTTAATGCCTTAATATCATGAATACTGAGAGGGTCCAGTTCATCCTGAGTTGGAATTATTTTTTAGATATTATGAAGATCAACCCAAGGTCTGCAAACACCTTCATTTTAAGAGGCAAAAAGGAGTCCTTTGCTTCTTTAGACAAGAAATACATAAATCCCCATTTCCAAGATGGGTATTTTTTCCCTGCACTATTATATGCCAGAAAAATGTATAAGGGGAAAAAGGGTATCAGGTGAATAAACTGGTCTTGAAGAACTTTGTATAGGTGACTTGCATAAGAAATAGTTCATCAACAGTCAAACCAAAGCTCTAGAAAATTTCTGGAAGGATTCTGGCTTGCTGTCAGCTGGGCAATACAATTATGTTGACTTGAGAAATGTCAGGCCTATCTCCAGGCTCATTCTCCTCAGCTTCAAGTAGCCAACAGACTTCAGGCAAGCCTGTTGCTTCACTAATATCAAGCTGGAGAAGACTTTAAAGTCTTTAAACAACATAAATGTGGGCAATAAAGGTTGCAGGTACCACAGGTCTATCTGGTCTTTTTTCTTCTGTTAGAATACTGAGGCACATTTTCTGAAACAAATGACTGCCATGTGCTTCCTTACAGCAGGTTCTGCTGTGTCTTCCACGGAAAACACTTCTAAGACACAGAGAAGTGTGACTTCAGAATCAGATTTTACTTATGGGATCTTTTCGTGCTGTGCAATAAAAAGCCCACTGATCTCATGTAGATGTTTCCTTCCTTTTTCCTTTGGACAGGTTTGTGACTAGGCACAAAAAGCCCTTCACAATCTCTTCTTGCCCCATTAGCAGGGCAAAGGAAGGCAGAAACTGGAGCCTAGGACTCAGACCACACTGTATAAACACAGAAGGAAGTCCACTGCTATGAAGATATCATGGGCTACCACCACATGGAGAGAAACCACCTCTTCGATCTGAATCACAACTGGTTCCCTGTGATATTACTCTTAGAGGAGAGTTCTTGCTATATAACACCCAGAGAAATCACCAGTGATTTGGTTTACTGCAAACAGGCAATAAAATCTGCACCATGCCTGTTCTTTATGCTTTCTTTCTTCATTACAGTCAATTCAGAAGACTGAAAAGGAAATTAAAGGGTCACTCAGATACATAAGCTATTTCTGTCACAGAACATGCCAATAACTTGGTTTAGAAGCAAGAACCAAAGAGCAAGACTGCTTGGAAACCAGCTTCCCTCAAGTTCTTGTAAGTAAATATTTAACTTTCTTTTTATTTGTGTAGCTACAGTCACTGACATGAGCCTGATAGTTATTAATTTATAAAAATAGATCTATGAAAGGGGTAAAGACTCAGAGTTGCCTTGCCAATGGCTCTCCCTCTCCATTTCCCAGCTCTTTCCCTTTTTCCTTAGCCTCACCTCTGCCTTCATTTCTCTTTCATTCCTTCCTAAGATTACTACCACACCTCCTTACCCCCTCTGCACACACTCTAGCTCATGCTTTACAGGCAAGAGCAAGACTTCCCTCTCCCAAGGTTCCTTGTACCATTTCCTCATCTGAACTCATTAACAATATCTCCAGGACTTCCCAGGACTGAAATTACCCCTGGGCATATAGGAATGAGTTTGTAAGGTTTTGAGGGCAGTTACTTTGTGCATTTTGCAAAGGTCCTGTGCAGCTGCAGGATTAGCAATCTAGTGAGACTTGTACTGGCAACCACCCCCTCAACCAGGGCTGAGCTGTGCTCTCATTTTTTGGAGCTCAGTGCAGAGATCAGCTGCTCACTAGCAATGGAGTGAGCAATGGAGGCTACATTTCTTCCTGCAAGGGGTTATCACCAGACTACAGATACCTGCATCAGGCTCCCTTAAGCAGCCACAACTGGGAACTCTGGAATCTCCTGCTCTAGGGAACAAAGAGCAAACTGGCTCCTTTCCCATGCCAGATGTACTTTAAAAAGTATGCATACTTTGCAATGGGGGTGTTTTGGTTTTTCAGGATGAATAGGAGTGGGGGGTGTTTTTTGGATTATTTTTTAACTGTTTTCCGGGTTACTCATGCCTTCTTAAGAGACAGAACCTATGCACAAGCCTACCCCCCCTCCTTGGCTGGGATCAAGAGTTGCTGAACACATTTTTTTTTAAAGCTTGATACCAAGCCAAGGCATGCCTGCAGCACAGACAGTGGGGTGCTGCAATGGCTGTAGGGAGCAAAGTACTGAGAGCAGGGAGACAGAGAACACAGGTTCACTACATAACATCTCCTCTCATCTTGAATGCTCTTCTTGTTCAAAAGAGTTTCAGCTTTTTGGGTTTTTTGCCCTTTTTTTGTTTGAAGGATCTTGATGTCTTAGCATTCATCTGACCTTTCCTTGCATTTCAGTGCAGTGCAGATGTTCCTCTCCTGATTAAAGACAAAGATGAAATTGCTGCCTCTCTGCATGCTTGTAACTGGCACTACTGGGATTCTCAGAAGACGTGCTCCCGAACATGGCTGTTGGTGGGTTTCATTGCTGTAGTTTTGTCTTCTACTGAGAAAAGCATTATAATTTTAGAGCAATCACAATTGATTAACTCAACTATTAATCTCAATGTCCTCAAACACAGCCTTCCTCCCTCAAACAGTCCACTAGGTTTCAGTCTCCTAGTCATAGAATCATAGAATCATAGAATTAGCCGGGTTGGAAGGGACCTCAGAGATCATCAAGTCCAACCCTTGACCCACTGCTGTGGTTGCGAGACCATGGCACTGAGTGCCACATCCAGTCTCTTTTTAAGTATCTCCAGGGACGGAGAATCCACCACCTCACCGGGCAGCCCATTCCAATGCCTGATCACCCTCTCCGTAAAGAAATTCTTTCTAATATCCAACCTAAATCTCCCCTGGCACAACTTAAAACTGTGTCCTCTTGTCTTGTTGAAAGTCATCTGGGAAAAGAGACCAACCCCCACCTGGCTCCAACCTCCTTTCAGGGAGTTGTAGAGAGTGATGAGGTCTCCTCTGAGCCTCCTCTTCTCCAGGCTGAACAGCCCCAGCTCTCTCAGCCTCTCTTCATAGGGCCTGTGCTCGAGTCCCTTCACCAGCCTGGTTGCCCTCCTTTGGACCTGCTCCAGCACCTCAATCTCCTTCCTAAACTGAGGGGCCCAGAACTGGACACAGTACTCGAGGTGTGGCCTCACCAGGGCTGAGTACAGGGGCAGAATCACTTCCTTGGACCTGCTGGCCACGCTGTTCCTGATCCAGGCCAGGATGCCATTGGCCTTCTTGGCCACCTGGGCACACTGCTGGCTCATGTTCAGCTTCTTGTCAATCCAGACTCCCAGGTCCAAAAAGTCAATCAGATTCTTAAAACAACATCACCCACTGACTGACTCAGCCTGGGGCCACACCAAGTTTTGACCCCAGCTGCAAGTTACAGTATTTTGCACTTAAAGCTGCCTATGATAAGCAGCACTGTACCATCATCACAGGTGACTTACAGCCCAAACAGAAAACAGCCAGCCTGAGAGCACCCAGACAGAAATCTTCTGGCAGTTTCCAAGGACAGATGGGAAAGTTCTGTATAGCATCTTTCTTTAGTGCATGGTTTGAGGTGAGCCCTGAGACATTTCCCTCCCCACCTCTGCTTCCTTCAACAGAAAGAATCCCTCCTCTAGAGGTTGGTGCTTTTCCCAAAGGGGAATGGACCCATGCCACTCCACAAGACATCCAAAGTGAAGCAGGAGACAACACATCAACAAACTGGTTGCAAGACACATGCTAGCACCTCAGTATGGGATTAACCTGTGAGCACAGCCACACATATGCTTCAAACATACATACATGTATCTGTATGTATGTATGTATGTATGTATCAGGGTGGTATCTGTATTCTCTCAAAAAGGAAAGACAAAATTAATATTTGTTTCACCTTAAGCAATCTCATCACCATGTACCTGACTGAACTATAGAAAAGACTTTTTTTTTGTTAAACTATGGCAGCTTCATTAACATTAACAGCAAATTCTCTGTCCCATTCCAGACATCTTTAAAAATAAACAAATCTACAACCACATCCTTCTTTAACATCCCTTCTTAGCAAATGCATCAATACTGACACATGCCTATCTTTACACAAAAGACTGGCATGCAGGATCCCTGGACAGGGTAAAACCAGACATTTTGACCAAAGCTAGATTTTCAGGCCAAGAGGAAGCAGCTGCCTATCCACATCCAGACAAGAAGCCTGCAGAAGGGCTTCGTTCATAACCCTGCCCATTCTAGCTACACATGCCAGCCCCGGACACTGCCTCAGCACAACAGATCTCCAAAGGCAAAGCAATGTGCCCCTTCCCACATGAGGATTCCTAATAATACATGAAATTAATTTTTATGAAGTGCTGAGTCATTCTCACTAGCAAGGACCAAAGCTTCTCTTAGTGTTGTGTCAAGTGCCTCACACCCCATGCAAACAAAGAGACAACAGAGAAGAACTCTTCGTGGGTGCAACCCTTTAACTCCTGCAACCAGACTGGGGGATGCCATGGTCTATCTGACACTCACAGACATGTCTGCTGCAGATCAACACCATATGCCTACCCTCCCTTACTAAACTGGAACAGAAGCTCATGTGTACACAAGAGGACAAACAACTATGCTAGCAAGAACACAGAAAACAAAAATACTCCCATTCACTCACTGAAACAATGCTGCTCTGAGATAGAAAGTGATGGAGGTTTGCAAAGAAATTGCCCTCACTAGCAAAACCAAAAGAAACTACCACAAAGAAGGTGGGATGGAACATTCTGTTTTATGTTGAAGAGCAGAGTGCAGAGGCCAGAAGTAATAGCAAAACAGAAGAAACTGTTCAGCTGAGCATACTGACCCAGAACACAGGGTTCAGTTAATACCTAGACACATGCATGCACGAAATCCACAGTCCAAGCAACATTTTATGCAGCCCCGACCTTATCTGTAAAAACATGTTTAGAAATTCAGGGCAATAACCTGACACACTGGAGGTGATTGCTATCCTTTGCAGAGAGGTTAGAAAGAAAACCCAGAGAATCTGTGTAATAAAGCAAAACACAGCAAAAAGGGAACATCTGTTACTTTTACCAGGAATACCATATGGTTCATAGCTGAGGTACAGAGAGTGAGTTCATTCATATTTAAAAGCAAAAGTAATAGGTCAGTCCATCCAACAGGAGAGAAAATGCCTGTTTCCCTTCCATTGTTCCAGCCCTATCACTCCCAGTCTAGATTTGGCTTTCTGAAGAAATGGTGCTGCCAATATTCTGGCCCAGACAAGCTCACAGAACTGTTCATGATGGGATGACAACACTCCTGTAGGAGTTTTGCTTAGCCCTAACATGAGCCTGGTTTATCCACAGCCCAGTCAGAGCAGCAACACAGAAAAACCAGTTTTGTCACTAGCAGACTACAGTATTGCTCTGGAGCTGTGAGACACCTGGCAGCAGTAAGCAGGGTTAGCACAGTAAATCATGACTGCTATCCAGAAGCCAACTTGTGCCTGAAAGCACTGCCTAGAATTGCAACTAACACAGCTGGTTCAGATCAAAGAGCACCAAAAATCACATCTTTCTTCAACAAAGGCAAGGCTAGATAGATGGCAACAACGTTTTCTAGTATCTTGCAGAACACAGGAACACCAGCTGAGGAAGCCTCTACTTTGGAGCTATCTCCCACATGAAGGTCTGCTATGCAGCAAAGTCACAATTCAGAACACAGAAGTCAAGAGGGACAAACTCAATGTATCTTCATTATCTCTTTTAAAAATAGGTCAATAAGGTCTTTTGCTATCTGAGAACCTGTTTCTGGGCATGACTTATTTGAAAAAGTCTTGTGCAAGGAGATAAGATCCCTGATATCATCGAAGTCCCTCAACAGCTGTCAAGATAGAGCACACAAGTTAATTCACCTATTTTAAGAACCCCTCAGTCCCAACAAGGTCTTGCCATGTTTGCTGATTCTTCATTCTTCTCAAACCTGAATCCTCACTTGCTCTCTGAAATTCAAGTATTCACTTTGTCAATAGAGTTTTCGTTGTGAGAGACGGATGGCAAAAAGGATTTTGCAACAAGTGCTGAGCAGCCTAAGCCACAAAGAGAAGGCAGTATAAAAGCCTGTCCTGACAATCAAGTGCCAGGACTAAATAAAACACAAAATGACAGTACAGATCAACTACTTTCAGCATTGCTTCCCAGACGCATCTAGGTCACACTTTCCAGCCTCCCTTTAAAACCCTCCACTCTAAGCCCAGGTAGGTTGTTGCCCTGACCCACACACCTCACTTCACATTCACTCTCTGCCTGTGGACAGGGATGCAGGCAAGAAACCCAGAGATGAACATTCCTACATAAGGAGCAATCCACATGGGTTTCCAGCAGAGCTAAGGAAGACATAAGTGCAGTCTCCATGTACGTGGATATACAGCTCTTGTGGGGACTTCAAGTCCACTGCTGAGGGTGCCAGGCTTTTTCTGCCTCCTCACAAGCAGTAAGGCAAAAAGCAAAGCAGTGCAGAAGAGGCACAGACAGCAACTTGTCTGGTTAACAGCCTCACAGCCAGGAAGTGCCAGAGGGACAAAGAGACACAATATCTGAATTTTAGCTGTTACTGAGAGAGATGGCTAGCAGCCTTATCTTAGGACAAGCAACCTCATCTTTACATTTATAAAAGCCAGCTTTTGATTACAAGTTCATAGAATGAAGTGTCATTTTCTTCCATGCTTTGACCTCCTTACTTCATTTACTGATGTTCCTACTAGGAAAAGATACAGTTTGCATCAGAGAGCAGCAGAACTGGTGTAGTTGTGTAGGGCAGCAACCTCCTGTGCCAGCTGCAAGCTGGATGCAGGCTTCTGGCTTTAAAGCCTTCCATAACTCAGATTTCTGCACTTGGGTTATGTTATTCTTATGTTTTCCACAGCACCAGAAGTTACTCCAAATCACCAAATCAATCTCTAGAGAGATTTTTAGCCTACATTCCTTTCATGTGAAAAGACCGAATGACTGCCAGCAAAAGCATCACAAAATTAAATGCATTTTCAGACACAGAGGACAATCATGTCTTGAAAATCACAAAGGTTGCTGCACAGCTTTGAGAAAGTCAAAGGCCACAGGGATAAATTAAATATGGACTTCCGTAACAAACATTTTTAGGCTCTTTTTTGGTGTAGTACCACTAACTCTGGTTCTGGGTAACAGTGATCAAACCACAGCAACCTTGTTACTGTTTTCAGAAAAGGCAGATTTTGTGGAGACAAAGTCTACTTTTTTAGCTGTGTGGACCTTGGGACAGCCTATCCATTTTAGGTTCACCTGAATACAGAGCTGGATGTGGTCTCCATTTCACATTCTGGAGCATGAGGTAGTGGAAGCCTGAGAAGAAAAGGTCAGAGCAGAGCAGTAGTTATATGGGTGACTCCAACACAAGCACACAGGACTGCAGGAAGTTGGTAGTGGCCAAGAAGACTGCACATGGTACCTGTCCTCCACCATGGGTAATGAGGCTTAGGGAGAAATGCTGGTATTTCACACAGAAGACAGAAAATAAGTCTTTCACATCATGTTCTCCCAAGACTGCCCTCACAGTTCTGCAGTCCTAACATTAAACTTCACTAGCAAGGATTACTTCCAGCTTATAAGCAGTTAAGCTTTGCCTCAAAATCACTTTGATCTTCATATTTGTCTTCTATCTGGTAATTAAAGGATTTTTTTTTTCTGACAATTAGAAGGAGCTTCGGGTATTAGAGATGCCCCCAAGCTGCTCTGCCGTGGTCTGAACTTTAGATTCATCATAGCTTGGTTGCTCACTCAGGGAAGAGAAGAAAAACAGGAGTGGAGCAAGCCTTCAACCCTGGAAGAAGCATATATATTTGTGGGATATCAAAATTATCATACGTATGTCAATGTGTGCATTATGGATGTGGAGAGAAAAAGTAATGTATCATCCTCCAAGCCTTTTCATAATCCTTCATGAAGAGATATAGAGAGATTTTTCAAAGGTAGGATTTCCCAATTGACCAAGTCCCTTTAAGTTGTCACTGCTCATTAGGCATTCTGAAACCTCAGAGCAACAGGACTGTATTTTTTGTTTTCTGAACACAAATATTTCATCTCTCCCATCCAAAGAACCCTGGCAAGAAAGTGCTTCTGTTTGATGCAAAAGGACATAAGGTCTAGCCCAAGTGCTACTGCAGGAAGAGATCATGAAAGTCACCTTCCCCCAGAACAAAGACAAGCTCACCCTCAACATATTTGGTATTTGAAGGAAAAAAAAAAAAAAAAAAGGACAAAGTATCTTGGGCTTTTGTTCTACAGAGATTCATATAAGGATTATTCTGTGGTAAAGCTATCACTGCATGTCTGCATTCTAGATAAATAAAGGGTTTATTTAATGCCCACTACAACAAAACATGTACTTCCATAGCCTGCAACTCCACCAAATGCAGAGCAAGGTGCCAAACAGAGCCTTCTGTGTCTGGTGACAGTAATGCTAACACCACCCCACCCCATGATAAACTCAGCTGCCCATTCTCCACACACGTACCAGGTCACCACCTCTTCATGTGCCAGGTGTGGCTGGCACACACCTACACCAGGAGCTGGAAGCTTGGCAACCTTATTGCCATGCATTGGGGAAACCACAGCACAGTGAAGTTGCACCCACAGTGCAAGCTGTACAGCAGTCATGCATTATGCCCTATTACACTGGAAATGGTCATTATTTGGAAGTAAATCCACATATCATTTTTAATCAAAGAGTTTTTGCTTCTGTATTTCGGCTCTTCTTACTCCAGAAGACAGAGAAGCTCATACTGTGTTACCCAGGGTTACCTAAAAATGCAGTGAAATTATCCAAGTGCAAGTCTCACTCAAGTAATGCCTTCTCCTTAGAGACATCAAGGAAAAAGAATGGGTTTCAAGCTTTTAATGTCAACACAAATTAAACTGGATTGAATTTACTTAAAACTTCTTTTACCAATCATAGCCTACAGGCAAAAACCTGTGTCCAAATAGTAGCACCCATACTGCCAGGACATATCATTGACCGCAGCAGTGTTTGAAAACATTGTGTTTGTAGGGATGGAAATGTTTTATCTCTTTTAAGGCATGTATGTCCTGGAACACATGATTTCATTGGAGAGTGAAGGAGAGTAGAAATGTTGTCACATCTGGGCAGGCAAATCTGTTGTTTTTACTTTATACAAGACGAGAACTCAATGCCAGAAATATTCCTTCTCCCTATGTTAAACAAATACAACAACTTCTCTTGAGAGGACACCTACCTCTGACCAACTCTTCCAGGATCCATATCCTCCAAAGACAGAAATAATAACAAAGAGCCTCAAACCCCAGACAAAAATGTGGATTTGAACAAAGGAGCCTCTGAAATCCTCTTCTGAGCCTCTTGTTGCTCTCTGGCTAGTAGCAGGGATTTTGCTTCGCATTTCTCTTGAGGGAAAGGTGCCATGAGGGACACTCACCTACTTCATAGAGCCCAGATCACTGTGTAAGACATCCAGACCCATCATTTGTATCCAGATCTACATAGCCCAAGTGCCTGCTCCAAGAAAGAGGTTGGGTCTGTAGTAGCTCCAGAAATCCAGCCTTTACCACTCTGACTCTTCACAACCAAAGCTATTCCTTCTCACCAGGAAGTGACATCCCATCTTCCAAGAACTGGTTCCTGGACACCAAGAGTACTCAGATCAATCACCCTAATAGGAGTAGCTTTATATAGAATAGTCTAGTTCAGTTTTAATCATTTAAATTTTTCTGTAATTTCATTTTTCCTGCCTTCTTCCACCCCATGCTACTGGCCTTTGTGATTTCTGTGTCCAACCTGAGGGCACTGCCTTGCACACTGTACACACACACATCTTGATTACAGACAGATACAAAGCTAAGGAAACTGACTGACTCCCAAAAAAAATTAATGTACACATGTGCATGCAAGAATTCACATCATTAAAACGAGCTCATTGCCCCATTTCCTGCAGCTGATAAAAGTTTTGATGGGCAGAAAGCATGTAGAGAAGCCCAGACAACAACTACACAACACTCACTGCACTATACAAAGCTTGCATTAACACTGCCTTTGCTAATCACCTTTCTTAACCTCCCCTGGTTTTTTTTCTTAGAGGCTTATAGAGCCTCAGGCTGTAAAGCTGTCAGTCTCTGTTCTCAGACACTGTAAGTCAAATACCTTTCTCAGCATCCAGTCCTTGGTTAACAGGCAGTGTACACACCATCTCCAAGGGATTCCACATATTGTGTTTGCAATGCTCATCTTTCCTTCCCTTCTCCAAAAAGGGAAGGGCATCTCATCAGTAGTCTTTCAAATATCAGGTACAGAGGGTATAACATCAATCACTCTCTCAGTGCAAGGCATGTATTACTGAATTCATGGGCTTATTTCAGTAAAACTAATGAGTCAGGACAGCTTCGAAAAAGCTTGCTTAAAATATCTTATTTGCTCCTCCTGAACATTATCTACATTCAAAAAATTCACTTCAACTTGAAAAACAGGCTGCATTCTACCCTTACATTAGAAGATCATGCACATTTTTGACTCTATAGCAAAAAAGAAGACAATGAAGGCCTCAAAGCAAGAAAGGCTAAGATAATCCCTGAGTCCTAAGGGGGGGAAAAAAAAAAAAGTAGACAGAATTTGCTTATTTTACATTTAATATTGACCTTCATGGCTTAAAAGACATAAAACCCCTCTGCACCATTCACCATATCTAATCTATCAAATTCACCACTTGATGGTATTAGACAAACTGGGCAACCAGCATGAGGCATGGAAAAAGAATAGAAGTCTTGCCTTGAACTTCTCTGATCAGTTAGACAGTGCTCAGCTAAATCTTCATAGAATATGAGATGCATGTCTTTGTTATGACACAAAACTATATTGTCTACACTGAACAATAACTCTCAACAGCTCCAAATACTACTTTAAGTAGAAAGAGTGTGCAAAATTCCCCTATGTACTGGGAGCCTGTTAAACAGTTGGCATAAAAAAGAAAAAAAATCAATGTATGCTTGAGACAGCAGGAAACAGCTATGAAGCAATTAAATACACAATGCAGGAGGACTATAAAATATCAGCTTGCCTTAGCTGATATGGTTGCTTGCCATCAAGTATATCAGATTTAAAAAAAAAAAAAAAAAGAAAAAGACAACACAATCTTAACATATCTCAAATTCATCAAGGCTTGCCTAGAACAATGCTTGGAGAGGCTGCAGCACATGTATCATTCTGGAAAAAGCAGCATTTTTGACTCAAGTTCTTCTCTTTAGGCACCACGAATCAATGCACTAGGATGTCATTGGAGATAATGGAAAAGACCAGGCAGGAGTACACAGATCATCCAAGGCAATAGAGATGGACTTACAAGGAGCAGCCACATTACCAGAGGTCAGAAGCATATTCCTGCTGACTGTTAACATCCAGTGGTTCAAATACCTCCACTATTTCCAACTTGACTGTTCAGTGACTTTCAAAAGTCTCTTAAGTACAATACACATATCCTATTTCCCTGTGCTCCCTCACACTTTATGCAAGGCTGCCTGGGTTTAATGAAAACAAAACAAAAAACTTAAACAACACCCAAGTTGCTCTGAAGAATCTGTGTGTTTCTGGTGAATCACTTAAAACAAAAAAAGAGACACTGACAGATTACAACCTATTCTGCAGCAGGCCTATCTTCAGGTGACATAACTCTCCAACACAAGTTGATTTTCAGATGAGTATTTCATATTCATTAGTTCAGCCCAGGTTTTCACTGCCATAAAACTGCTACTGTATTAACAGACAGAGATCCCTGATCCACAGGTAAGTTACATATCATTAGCTCTTGCTACTTTGAAATAGCTGTCTTACAACACATTGCCTGAACTAGAGATAACTGTTCTCTTGAACCACAGAGCCCTACCTGATGGAAAGGCAGAAAGAGAGGATTTAAGCAAGTAAGAGGGTGGAAGAGCTAAAGTGCAAATTGAACAGTCACAGTAGAAGACACTGGCAACATTCCAAGCACATCTCCATCTGAAGGACCCATCCTTGTAAAGAAGTACTTTAACCTACACATCTCATGTGAATCTCATGTGAATCCAGGTTGTCTCACTGAAACTTTGATTCAAGAAGCAAATGGGTCAGATTCCCTACTATAGTCAGAGGGAAAACAGCATCCACAGGTAATGCTGTGTTCACTCCAAGGTTAGGTGAGTTCACTGAGTACCAGCTAGTTTGACCCAGGCACTCCCCAAGATGCTAAGCCCTACCCATAAACACAACTGGATATTCAGATAACAGAGCCACAGGGGAATTGCCCAGGGAGCACAAGGCTATGTGATATAACCTTCTCCCCAGTCTCACAGCAAGTTGTCACATCAAAAGTCAAAAAGCCTTTTTGCAATGTGTTAGTTGATGACTAAGCTATGCTAATAAACTCTAGCATACACTGGGGGGAAGTGGGGAGGAGGTGGGAAGAAATAATCCTTGTAGCTGAAAGGAAACAACACACTGCCTCCAGGATATGGCAGCCATCTTCCTTCCTCTCTACCAAAGATTATACTAGAGTCACAATGGTTAAGCTGGTCTTCAAGCTACCTTAAAATAAACACCATAAAAATCCACTAAAAATCTGACCCACTCATCTAGAATCCAGACCTTCAGCTCGTATGTAAAGAACAGGCAGAGGAAGGCCTTCTATTAGTGACAAAGAGAGAAAATATTTGGTGAGAACAAACCAATTTTGAATATGCTGTAGCATTTCCTTTATTTTTATTGGAAAGGAAATACTAACCTGGACACAAAACAACCAACCAAACAAAAAGTACAATATACACATAAGAGAAAACCAAACATGTATGAAGCAATCCAGGAGAACACTGGCCAACTCCAGAGCAGACACCACTGTTACATGCACTTGGGTTTAAGGCTTTCCACATTACAAATGGTTCAAGCAGATTGGGGAGGAACAGAGAAGAAAGTGAAGGTTAGAGAGCATTTAAGGTCTTATGGGAAGGTTTGAACAGGAGCTATTTTAAATGCTTCTGCCACCCTCCTGGTCTCACTTCACAAGACAAAAATAATAGAGGACAGGAATCCTGTGTTCTGCAACTGCAGCTTCTCTGTGGTTTCTCTCTCTCTCTCTCACACACACACACACACACACACAGACACACACACAGAGCACTTCAGGATAATTGTTTCAAATCCTAAAAGATGAACAGGATGTTGAAAAGTGATAGACTATAAATAACTAAGTAAAGGGTACTCATTCTCAGGAAATACCCTGCATATGTCAATCAAGAGTAAAGAAACAAAAGCCAACTACACACAACCACTCCAGTTTTTGTTTTCAGGTCATAAAAGCAATCACAACACTAAAAAATGAGTATTTCCTGGGACTTGACAACTGTTGGGTTAATAACACCAGGCAAATGGAAGTTATACCTAGTCCATAATTATACCTATGTAAAATGTGTTGTGCTGCTTCTACCGTGATGCCTCTTTAGGATACTGTCAACAGAATCAACCTTTAAAAAACAATTGCTCTTTGGAAGTGCTTGTAAGCCCCTTCCCACAGCTAATGCTTCCACAAGCCAAGCTGGACAGCCTTTGTAACACACACTCCCCACCTCTGCAGTCACTAACAAAACAAAAAGATAAGTTTCAGCTCTGGACCCCCCCCACACTTTCTATCAGTCTCCTCAGATAGGCTCTATCAGAAGATGCCTTCCTCCCCAGTACCTTTTCACACCCTTTTTTCAGCTCATCTAGATATTACATCTACATCACCACACACAGTGCAGTTTGCAAACAGATCATATTTCTATACTGTCACTGCAGGCCTTTTCCAATTCGGCAGCAGGAAAAAAAAAAAAAAAAAAATCTCTCCACCAAAATGAAACACTGAGAGCATTGCACTGATATGCAGATGCTACCTGTGCACTTAGCCAGTCTCTCTTCTGTCCCTCTGTTGGGTACCAATAAAGTGTCCCAAACCATTCTGCAAAGAGAACAGCCCATAGCAAAAGACAGCAAAACTCCTTTGCAAATTCACTGGGAGCATAGCTCAGCCATACCCAGGTCAGATTATCCACAGAGGATTGCCAACAACTATCCTCAGAGAACATACCATCACACACCAAACAGCTACACTAGGAGACCTGCTTTTAGAAGCACAAGGATGAGCTTCTCATCAGCTTTGGACTGCCAAGGAAAGGCTAAAGAGGCTAACTCAGTACACTTCTCTCCCTTTCTTGATCTGCAAGACTTTTTTGAAGAGCTTTGTCTGATGCGATCATTTCTCATCGGTCTTAACTGGTATCTTCACCACCACCCCCTGCCATTTGTAAGAAGAGATGTGGTTTAAATGGACTATTTTGTCTTATATTACCTGCAAAGTCCTATTTCACTTTATACCTTCTCTCTCTACTGCTCTGCAGTTTGTCTTTATGCCAATGATCCACTTCTAGTCTAAATCAAAACAGTATTAAGTTGCATACACATTCATCCTAGCTCTTTGGACTAGTGATCAGAACTTAGTTTCTCTAAGGATATTTGGTATAAAAAGCATGTGAGATGAAATATTTGTTTGACAAGTAATAAGAAAGAAGAGACAAGCAAAAATACCTTCTAAGTTTCAATTACATGCCAGCTTTCGTTCTGTCAATTATGTCCCAACATGTAACAAAAGATGCCACTACATTAAAGTCCAATGTGTCCTGCATCAACAAAAACTTTTCTTATTTAATGATACAAAAGACAAACACACCTACATATCCACTAAGATATCTATTTAATGAAGTGTACAGGTATCACTTATAAGCGCCCCCAAAAATATCAAAATATTTAAATAAGCACTTTTTTAAATTTTATTATTTAAATCACTTTAAATTGAGTGAGATCCACTCAAAACTTTGCACTCCAGGTAGCAGTTGCACAGAACAAGGACAACAGGCTGGCACAACAAGAAGTGGTAGCACAGGAGCTTAATGCCTTACTGCTGCTAGAGGGATCTGAGGGGAAGAAGGTGTGGTCAGAGGAATTATCCCTATTCTGATTAGCATCAGAACAAAGGCTCACATTAGTCCCTCAACACTAGAACTCCCCTAAAGTACTGGATAATAACCTTGTTGAAAGCATTAGAGGGATTTCCTCCCTAGCCCCTCAGCCTACTTCCCTTCTTCAAAGGGGAACAAAGGGCGACGTCCAAAAACCAGCTTTTTTTAGTTCTCTGAAATACATATCCAAGTAGATCTTACCACTAAAACATGAAATACACAAGTAAGATCCTTCTGTGATAGGTTTTCAAAGGTAATATTTGAGAGTAAGTATAAAAAAAATAAAACAAAAAACATTTTCTGTACAAGAGAAACATGTTTAACTCTGGAAGTTAAAAGTCCAATGAGTTTGTACAGCAAAACTGGAGAACAGTAAGGGGGTGAAGAATACAACAGCTTGTGGTATCTGAACACCACAAAATCAGGTTAACAAAGGTATCAGTAAAAAGGCTAAGGCATGACTACAAAGGAGGCAGATCTTAAACATTCTGGAACACTGTCTTTTGAAACAGGAAGTAATGCTAACAGTAAGCAGCTGTCTTGCTGCAGAAGGAGAACACGGAAGGCAGCACATTCTGACTTCAGTGTACAGAAAGGTCCTTGGCATTTGGACAAAATGCAGGTTTAAAGAAAAAGAGACAAAAAATAGTCACAGCATTAGCTTTCATCTTACCTGGTGTTGACACAAGCTGGCATACAATGGTTGTCAAGTTAGTACGATTAAAGTGATGATTCAGAGATAATAGGTTGATTCACACCTAGGAATGTACAAAAATGTAACTATTAGCTGTGAATATATAGGGGATAAGGACAACTCTGTCACATGAGAGAGGAGGAAGACTGGAGGGTAGAAGAAGCTGTTACGTTTTTAGGACACAGGCACACACCTATGATTCAGGTTCAGGCATTGCCCACAAAATTCAGATCTGGGTTTGAGATACACCACACAAGTTACTCAAAAACAAAGAATTGAAAACTACCCTGACACATTTTGTTGAAAATTTGCAAGGCTTGGAAAAAAACAGGTCACAGTTTCAAGCACAGCAGTGTTACTGGAAATGCTTTTCAGTGGCATTTCAGCTCTATTAATATGTCTTTTTTTCAATGGGACAGACTTCTGAGAATCTACCCAAAACACAGACTAGAATTGCATCCAGTCCATCCACCAGACACACTTCTACAAATAAAAACTAGTGATCACAAAGACAAATTAAAAGAAGCAAAACAAACAAAAAACCCAACAAACCAACAAATCGGGTATATTTTATTGTCTCTCACATGCACTTTTATTCAGCATCAGTACTAAACACCCCAAAACTTGAAAAGAAAAGATGGTTATTAACAAGATAACTTTTTACATTTGAGAAAGCACAGCAACTGAGAACTGGGCAGACTGGTCATCCATCCATAAGTGAAAGTAAAAGCTGTGCAGCTGAAAGGAATTTTTGTCTAGACTGCTTAAATATCTCCTTTGTTGCTAAAACATTTCTCTGCCACATCTAAATGTCAGCTTTTTGAATTTCAGAAGTGTGCAAGTCCTGCCACACAGCAAACCAGAAACAGACTTGAGATGGAGGTTCTCACAGCTAATGAAATTATAAATAAACTCTTCTTCAGGTCTCTTGGTCTACTTAAATTATCATATCCTTACCAAAAGACACAACCCCTGATCATATAATCCTGCTCCCCATAACCATTAAGCAGTTTTTAATAGATCTGTTAGTAGGCTTATAGTCTCATCTCACAAAGCCAGAGCAAAGCCTGTGATGAGTCTTCAGAATATTTTTGTTGCATATCAGAGAACCAGTTTGCAGCATTTTGAGATCCCACAGCTCTTTGAAATAATGCTTTAGTTTTATAAAGACATGCTACTAAAGGGACATTTTCCTAAGGGGAGCCTCCCACTTCTGAAGCAAGCATGCTCTTCCTGGACTTTAAAAAGCATGACTGAGGGGCCCGTAGGGAGAAGCTGGTGTTAAAGCTTTCAGGATGACCTCACATATGGCCACTGGGTCGCCGGTGGCATATGCAGCAGCAGATGGAGAAACGAAGCCTTCATACCCTCTGTGCAATACTCCACAATTCTGACACTTCTCTTGAAAAGCAGAGAGGTCAGTCACCCTTCCAGGATGGTGTTTTGGCACAGACAGGGCTGTTCTCAGGATGTGTACCATCACCAAAAGATAACCTAATAAAGGCTATTTTAAGGGCAGTTTCTAGCTTAGCTTTCAAGTATACTGAATCCCCACACATCAGAGGATGAGAAATTACTGTTAAATCTTCTACACTGCATATCAGCTTTCCTCCCCCTTTTGGCTAATTAAAGAACAACATATACCAAGTATGCATCTTTACCTTCCCCCATCTCTCATTTAAAGGAGTTTTAATTAACATTAGAGCACCTTACCAGGTCTAACAAATAAAATGCCTTGTGAGAGCAATTGGAACAAACAGGCTCTAATACCCAAAGCAGATTCTGGCACACCCCACAGGGTAATTGTATTAGTGAGGGCAGCTTCAGTATCTGCTCCTTGAAGACTTCCCAGAAGTTATTTACAAAGCAAAAAAACCACAAACATCTTAAATAGGGCAGATACATTCAAGTATTTCGCAAATCTAGATATTTAAAACTACACATACACATAGCTGTTTTCAAAGCAAGCTTCCTGTAACTGCTACTGTTTAAAGTGAAGTTGCAAATTTAGATATTGTTTAGATATTGAAAGATACATATTTTTTTATATAGAGTAAGAACATAATTCTCAAGCTGACTCACAGAAACTGGGGGTTTGGAGAGGCGTTGTTGGGTTGAGGCTTTTTTATTCTTATGGGGTTTGTTTCTGCTGGGGTTTTTTGGGGGGTTTTTTTTGTTTTTTTTTAAGCCTGATGTAGCAACAGGATTTCCTCTTAAAACTTATGCTCCCTTAAGAATCCTGCAGAAAGTGATCCAATACTCAATGTAACAACTTCTCTACCTTTATTCCCAAACAAGATGCAAACACTGTTTTGATCAGACTTTTTCAATTCCCACTCATTTTATTATAAAACCCCATTAAACCAATGCAGGGGAAAATAAATAAATAAATAAATAAATAAATAAAAAAGAAACAGCAGCAAACCACAGCAACATTTAATTACAAACCAGGAGGAAAATGTAAACAGCTTTGAAGTTTTCAAAATGGTTCTGGAGCTTTTAAAGTGTAAGCTAAGGAAGCTATAGATGGAGACACAGTGTACTGAAACTGGTTCACTTCTAAGCACGAGGCTACAGTTGTGCATATTTAGCCTATCAAAATTCAACCACCTAGGAGGAAGCTATTCCTATGGCAAGTGAGTTCACACACTGATGGACTGAAAGCCATTCTAGTGCACTGCATAAATACATAGTTTTTCATTTTCCATTTAAAGGCCCTTCCAGAAGCCATTTTCCCTTTACTATGGCTCTACGAGCTTCAAAAGCTCTATTTTACCTTGCCTGCAAGGTTACTGCTGCAAAGATGATGACCAGCACACTCCACTTAATGCTGACTAACACCAGGAAGCAAATTCACTGCTGGGTGGGCTGGTTGCCAGGATAGCAGCTCCCCTTAGGGAAATCACCCCAGCAACACAATACACATCGACCCTCTGCACTGTGGAGAAGGTTCTTAGTGTATGCTCTGCTTTTGGAGCCTGCCCACAGTTCAACACACAGGCAGAGAAGTCAGAAGCTGGGTGAAGGAGACAACTAAAGCAACAGGGAAAGGGGTTTTATAGGATTTTATACCTCTCACTTCTGGTCCTGCAGTTCTTCAACATCATGAGCTTCCTCAACAAACTGTCTTGAATTATCACACATTAATATCATCCATTTAAAATAAATAAGCAAGTAAAAAACAGGCCAGGCTTTGACAGGTCTCTTCTGAGCATCACTAGGTTCAGTTTGAAAATACCCTGTTTGCAGCCTGCATTGCAAAGCAAGCTCTGTGAGCTCTGTAAGCTTAGCAGCCACTACACATTAACAAAACAAATGGCACACAAGTGGCAAGTAAAATATTTCTTGCTACATACAAAAGCTTGCTCCCTGGAATTTATAGAAAGCATTTCCACTGGATAAACTTAATATCAATTTATGCATCTGCTCTGTAAACAAGCCTACTAGCAGAGTCAAGGAAAACACACAGTCCTGCATAACTACCAAGCAACAAAGTTGGGTGGATTACACAGGAGGACTTGCAAAGACAGAATGAGTGCCATCTACCTGTCCCTAACTACTGTTCTCTGTGCTGGGGGTTATGTAATTACATCTGAAAAAACTCAATTTTCACCATCTCTTCATAACAGAGTTTAAATGTGTATGACAACATGCCTAAAGACAGGACACTTGGGACAACCAGGTAACAACAGACTACTGTACCTCTGGTGGGAGAGATCTACTGTAAACAATACCACATTATGAGCAAGCATCTCTGCTACACATGAGTTAAGTTTTTTCCTTTTCCTGTTCTAGGAAACGCCTTGGTGTTTCTACGTACATACTCCTAAAGCAAAACAATCCCTGCTGCCACTCCTCCCCCCACCTCACACCACCCAGAGTCTTTCAGGCAAGGGGGCCCAGTGCTGCCAGTGAAACATCACCTCCTTCCCGGCTAAGCCTGATCAGCTGGGATCGATCAGCTTATTATAGCAGCAGACAAGTGGCTCCGAGGGCAGGGGAGCCGCGGGGAGTCCTTGTGCCAGGCAGAGTGCACCACAGGACGCAGGCTGGGAAACGCTGGAGCAAAGGCTTCCAAGCTACTGACCTTTCAATGCGGGTATCAGCAGGCAGTGCACTTCTCCGGGAGGACCTCAAGTTAGCGAGGAGAGATGCAACTTTCAAAAGGGCAAAAATAGACAGCAGTGGCCTGACACAAACTCCGGGTGTGGCATCAAGCCTTCCTGGAGTGACGGAGGACAGCAGCTTACATCTGTTTTCTCAGGAAACAGAACAAGCAAGAGATGCATTTGGGCAGTAGAGCAGGAGATGTCTGTGGTGTGAGCAAGCACACTGATAAAAAGCAGAAGTGGTGCAACAGGAACAGCCGCAGACACAGAAACCCAAGTCTGCAGCTAAGAGGTTGCACAGCTGAGAAGCTGAGGTTAAGACAACTGCAGCCTGCTCTGAGAGCTGAAACAACTCTCCAGGCAGGAATAAAAAATAGCTGAAAACAACCATGATCACAGGACAGAATTAATTCCATCAAAATCAGTACATTACAGGCAGGGCACACATTCAGTAACTTCAGTAACCACTGCTTGCCCACTCATCAGGCAGCTCCTGAGCTGAGCTCCTTGAGCTCAAGCAGCCACTTCAGTCCACCTTCACACAACGCACTAAATATAACTCTGCTGATAACTGCCTGGAAAGTGTTCCAGAGACACAGTGCGCTGAACAACTCAAGGACATTGGACCCTCCTCAAAGACCACAGGTGGTGAGTTTGCATGACAAGAAAAGAGAAGGTGACAAAAGCCAAGTCTCTGCTACTGTAACACTGTGGTTGGGAAATTTCAGCCTCCAGAACAGTGCTTTCACCCTGACTTCACTGAAGCATTGGTGTATAAAAAGCCCCTGTAAAACTGAAGCAGAAAGGCAGCTGGGTTTTGGCATGGGCTTGTCTAAGAGGAGGTTACAATTCCCCTGGTCATGTGCTCTCTGCTCTTCAATAAGGAGCAACACCATAAAGTGGCAACAATCATCTCTGATTTTAAATGCTCATTCCTTTAGGTCGCAGGTCTTTCATCACAATAGTCCCTTAAATAAAACAGGAATAAAAAAACAGGATAAGGAAATTTAAGAGGCTAGATAAAAAAAACAAACGAGAATAAAAGGCTATCTTCTTTAAGTTTTGCCTACAGAATCACTATCAGCAACAACATGCAAATCTTAAAAAGACGGAAGTGTGATCTGATGGTGCCACAACTGGGCACCAGGATACCAGAAAGAATTATTTTCTTTGCATGGAAATATACCCCCAAAAATAGTGTGGCATAAAAAGAAATGAAGGCTGACTGGCGTAGAGATTTATGACAGACACCTTAAAGATGAGGCAGTAAATGAAATCAATGATAAACTGCAGACACAAAAGCACTGATCCTTAGAGCACCGGCATTTAATATGCGAATTCTCTCTCTACTTGGGCGTTTTTCCTCCCTTTGATGTATACAGACAAGTTCTAACTAGACATGCAGACTGGGGAGAGTCCCCTTTCTCCATTATCTCAAATATTCTTTTTCTAAGCTACAGTAAAGTGCTCTGCAAATAACTATATTACTTCTGCTTCTGTTCAGAGGGGAAGAGAAAAAAAAAAAGAAACAAACTAAGAAAGCAGAGTATAAACATTGTTATTATTACAGGAGTGAGGCAATATCTTCCCAGTTCTGATGCAGGATGCAAGTGACAGGCTAGTGCCTGATACCTATAGTGTAGGTTAGTAGAAGGGAAAGACAAGCTGAACAACAGAGAACAGTGAAGATAGTGTGGAAGAGATACAGATGTCTTGAACTTAATGCTACCACATGAAAAATTATAGGTTAAAGCCTCTCCTTAAGAAACTTTCTTTCCTTTGTTCTGACCAGGACTCTCCTTAGCAATCTGCATTGCTCCAGAAACCTTAGGAATTACGGTGACAATAGACTCCTGCCAAGAGAAGCACCATTACATAACAGCATTTATGGGAACATGCAGAAAAAGCCACTAGGATGCACAACCAGGCAAGTGCAAAATCCTCACTGCCCATGAGCTCAGTTTAGCTCTTGATTTTTTCAAAGACGACCAGAGGATGTTTTTATTTTAACTACTACTTCTCACCTCCTTCCACCCGACAAAATCCATGTTAGTGTGACCACACAGAGATCAAGTCCATTCCCAACAATACATAAGCCCTTGGGAAAACGACCGCTTGAAACTATCGTATTTGCACTAATCTGCTTAAAGAAACACCACGAAGGCGAAAAAAACGTTTCACTCCATTACGCAAATATAAGAACTATACGTTGTGGTATTTTTTTCATCTGTTATTAAAACTTAAGCATACTTAAAAGACTTCCTGTCTTTTCAGTTCCGAAAAGCCCTGTGTAGCTATTTTTTTAAGTTCCAGGTCCTCGGGAATTTGTCACATACCCGGCACAGATTCAGCCCAAGCACTGCACCCCTGTGTACGCTACCAGGGGGCTCTGACCTCTGGGACATCACTAAAAAGACAGCAAAGACGAAGCCCCCAATGAACGCAGAAAATTCCGCACATTCAATCATATGCGGGAGAGCCTCCGCTATCGCCTGCATTTACCTCAGACACCGTTTCCCCACCGAGTGTCTCTCTGCATCCATAGACCCAACTACCGGAGAACCACAAGAAATCAGCCAGTACTTCTCGGCCGTGTTTTTAAACCCCCGGCGTTTCCCACCCCCCGCCCTCCCACCAGCAGGCAGGACCCACGAGCCTACCCCTTCACTCTGAAGATCGCAGACCTCAGCGAAACCCCACGCTCCGCCAGCGCCCGCACCGCCCCGTGACACGCGGGAGCGGCCAGTACCACAGGTGACGTTACGTAACGGGCCGGGCCGGGCCGCCGAAATGGCTCCCGCCGCGGCCACCGAGGCATCCGACCCCGCGTCCCGGACACGCGTGCGGGGGCTCCGCACCCCCTCTCCCCGCGGCGGCCGCCGAGACTTCAGCCGGCGCCTGCCCCCCGCCGAAACACACCCTGCCGCGCAGGTAGGCGGCACGCTCCCCCTCAGGCCGGCGGCAGACCCCGCGCTCCGCCGGTAGACAGGCCGCCGCCCCGGCTCCGCGCACCGGCCGGCCCCTCAGCGGCGCAGCCCCAGACACGGGCTGCACACCCTCCCCCGCAGCGGCGGCGGCGGCGGCTCACCGGGTAGCTCGGCGACGGGTCGCGAAGCGGTGCCGTGTGCCCGGGCGGAGGGGCGCGGTGCCTCGGCGGAGGGGCGGCGGGGCGGCGGTGCCGCAGCGGTGGGGGCTGAAGGTCGGCGGCCGCACGCCCCGGCCGCCCCGGCGTCTCGCCCGCCCAACGCACCGACCGCCGCCCGCCAGGCCCCGCCCAACGCCCCGCGCACCGCCGGCCCGGGCACGCGGGGCGGGGCGTCCCTTAAAGGGGCCTCGCGGCGGCCGGTGGTGGGAGCGAGGGCGGCCGGAGGGGGGCGCTGTCCCGACCGCGACGGGACGGGACGGGACGGGACGGGACGGGACGGGTCGGGTCGGGTCGGGTCGGGTCGGGTCGGGTCGGGTTCAAGCCCAAACCCGGGCTACCGGCGGCTCCCCTGGCCGGCTTAGGAGCCCCACGGCGACCGGCAGCTGCTGTTGTTGGAAGGCTGCGGGAACGCTGTAGCCCCCCGCGCTGCGTGCCGCGGCACGGACATGTGGCTCTCGTTCTCGGCCCGGCGCCTGGGAACAAGGGCTGGAAAGAGCAGGATCACCTCCGGGACTTCAGCCGGAGCAGGCTGACGGCTCTGCGGCAGCAGGGGAGAACACTGCTCCAAAATTTTAGTTTCCAGCCTTCATTCCCGGGCCGAGCTGGTCCTACCCAGGCACATGCCTGTTGCCTTTGCTGTGAAGCACCCCGAAACCCGGGCAGGGGGAGAGGCTCTGCCACCCCTATATGGCTCTGGCTGTATCTCAGTGGCACAGAAGCCGTGCCGAGCCCCCCTCACCAGCTGCAGTTTCAGCAGACATCCATCTGCCAGACCGTTCCTTGCCCGGCCGCCTCCGGTTACCCACTGGCAGCCTCCTCCCGGGCGGACCCGGCTTGGGGCAGGCCTCTGGAAAACACATTCCACACCTGGCTCTGTCCTGCTGAGCAGCACCAGCGGAGGCTGTTGGCGGGAAGATCCAAGGCTGAGCCATTGCTGGAGGAGGAGAGCACACACCGGGGTTTCGTTGTAGGGAGATGCTCTGCTCTGAACACCGCCCCTCTCCAGCTGCTCTCCCAAGGCAACTCTTCTGTATCCATCAGTGCATGCAGGGAATCAAGAGGGATCCCCTTATTGGTTTTTTGTTTCTTTCTCTTTTTTCCCCTTGAATTAACACTTACCTTCTGTAGATCTGCTTCATAATTTATATATTTCTATGGAGACTGAACTCTTCTCCCTCTTAATAGAGAGAAGCATATGTAGCTCTACAGGAAAGGTGGAGGGAAGTTCTCTTTTCCTTTTTTTCTTCAATAGCACAGAGATTGTTCATAGTAAAAGCCCATAATAGGCTATAGAAATGGTTTACCATCACTTGATCAAATGTAGGAGATTAAAGGGTACATGACAAAACATTCTCTTGTGTAAAAAAACATGCTTGTAATCACTTGAAAATCAAAAAGCAGGAAAAAACCCACACAGTCATCTGAAAAACATGAGGGGAAGGGAAAGGGAGAGGGAAAGAGGGAAAGGAAAAAGGAAAGGGAAGGCAAGGGCTAGAGCTGCTCACAAACCTGCTGATGCACACAGCTGTTCTTTTTGTGAAATTCTGGGTGCAAGCTAATACTTTCATTCTATTCCTTCCACCTTTTCATTTTGCTCTGGTTTGATCCATTGGTGCAGCATTCCTGGACCTGGAAGGAAAGTTCAGAAATGCACACATCTCTGAAACAAAAGAGGAGGCTGCCGTGCTGCTCCCTCTGCTCAGAGCATCAGCACACAGAAAGATGAAAATCCTGGCAAAGCCACACTAAAACGGCCTCTCACTGGAGTCTGGTTCACATTCTCAGGTTCAACCAGTTAATGTCCTTAAGTATTCAGTGGTACTTCTTCATTTCTGTGCTACATGTCCTTAATTCCCACTCATACATCTTTTTATAAATGTACCAAGCCATAATAAAAAAAACACTACTCCCTTCCTTTGGACCTTAGATACACTAATAGGACTGTGCTTGTATTTTTTCTTTATCATGGAATCACAGAAATCAGCAGTCACAGGCTATCATACCCCCAAAGTATCACACAGACATTAACTAAGGCCTTTTACATTGTATTTGCCACACTGCATCAGACCATTGATCTGTCTAATCCAATATCCTGTTTACAGCATTAGCCAACAGCTGATGCTTCAGAGGAAATAAATGCCACCAGCTGCCCTTAAAATAGGTATTTGCTTCTTCACAGGCCAGTGCCTGTTACTTACTGGTTCCATTCTTTCTTGGTTCCAGGTTCTGAACAGGGAGGTGGAATATTTTCTCTTTCTTACATGTGTCAATATAGTAAGGTCAGGAGCTGCTGCAACCAGAGTCCTTATCCTCCAGGGAAAAAAGCTTGTGGTCTCAGCCCCATGTGATTTAGCACAAATTTCCTGATGCATAAAGGCTTTCAGATTGCTTGAACAGAAATCAAAAGAAATTAATCATTGAAATGTTTAATTTTGGGTAGCAGAAATTTTAAATGCCAAACTTCACCTGAAGGTTGAAACATGCTCATTTTGTGATGCCCCATCTAAATAAACAGTTTCTTATCTGGTGGTTAAGGATGTTGCTTTTATTCCACAGAAGGAGTAGTACTATCACACAAGTCATAGTCCGTCAGTATGTTCCTTCCTGGCAGACACCAATGGGTCAGGCTGTGACTTGCTAGCAGAGAACCAGAGTGAGAAGGTGACCCATACACGGGGGAAGTGGGGTACCCCGCATTGCGTTTTACCCCAGAACCCCTGGCAAACCCACAGCAGTGAAATGACAGGGGAAGTGGGCTGGAGAGGCCCTGTTTTACAGCAATTACAGTAAAGCCCCTCTCCTAATGCAGCAAACACGCAGTATTCTTCAAGCCTTGATAGTCCCACACACAGGCAGTTGCTGCCCTCCAGATCTAAACCTGCCACTGGATTATTCAGATAAAAGGAACATCTTTTTAATCCCAGCCATGACATTGTTATCGTCTCCTTCAAACTGCTAAAAGCCCTTCACATCCTCATGATAACAAAAAGTACCTCTCACACACATACCTGCCCATCCTTTCTGTCTCATGATGGACTTCACAAGTTATCAGTGTCTTCCCAACTGCTACATATCTGACATGACCTTAATTTTGAGATTATTTCCCTTCTGATAGAGAAGCCACAGATATAATATGATTCCTGATGGTAGTGCTCAGCTGGAAAATGTCTCATGACAGTCTAAGCAATATTAGGGAAAAAAAATAACCTAAGAGACAATGCATTACAACCCATCCTTGCTCAGGAACCCCTGGTAATGTTACCATCCCATGCAATGTCCTCCTCCCCAGCACAAGTGGGGAGTGTGCTCCTGCAGACAAGGAAAGAATGCTGTGCCTGCTCTGTGCCATTTGCTCAGCCAGCAAACTGAGAGACTGGCACAGCTTCACTTCAAGGGCAAGATGCTACAGAGATCCTTCAGCACCCAGCTCAGTCACTAAAGCCTTTCTGGCTTCCCAAACCTTTCCTCCTTAGTGAGACAGCTCCAAAACTTGTAGTACAAGGATGCAGGAGAGCTACTCACCTTTGGCTGCTTTCATCCATCCCCCATGTCCTGATTCCAGTGGGAAAACAGGTAGCTGTCATCACATCAGACACCTTTTGTTCCTTGGAGCCAGCAAAAGGCCAGGCATGATTCTAGAAAACAGCATCTCTCACTTGGGTGTACATGGCAGCCACACACACTTCTGTTCCTTTGACTTCTTGCTGAAAACACCTGTGGAATCTATTCATTGTCAATTTTCTTGAAGTGGGATTTGTGCTGCAGTAAATCAATTTTTGAGTGCTCCTGAAAGCCCACAGCCCATTAGCCTTCTGTACAGTTTACCTCCCCTGTTTTGCTTTGTTTTCTCCCACTTCTGCCCACATCTGCTCTGCCAGACTTTGGTTATCCTTGCAGGATCATACACTGGAACCCGAGCACATCTTTCATGTTTAGCAGGGCATTACTCATTTATTAATATTCAGAGTAGATGTGAAAAATGAAGCTCATCTCCAGAAGACTACTGAAGCAACATGGAAAAAACAACAGTGAAACAGAAATCTTGGCACACTATCCACCTTCCTACCTTGCTGAAGCAGTCCAGAAGGAGAAGGGATGATGGTGAGCCCCTGGTCAACAAATCCCTTTAACCCTCTCTCTGTGCAGGTCGTAGCTTGAGAGGTGAGGCTAAACCAAGCTACAAACCTCATCCCTGCCATGACATTTCCCTTCTCAGAGTACCACCAATATTGACTGCACTGAGATTATTTCCCTTCCTGTGACCTGAAATGCAGCATGCAGTTCTGGAGGAGCCATCACACCATCATGGGAGCCAGAAGCTCCAGCTCAGACCCTGGGAGCTTACAGAGATCTGGGGCTTGAAGCTGTATATTGCTCCAAATATAAAGGCCTCTACCAAAGGAGCTCAGAAAAAAACAAATAAACAAACAAACAAAAAGCTACCACCTCCTGGAAACTACCCAGAGCTTTTCTCTCGGAGGGAAACAAACAAGGCCTTAATTAATTTTCTTTCAAATACAGCAAATTGACTTCTGCTCCAGTTGTGCTAGATTCAAGCCACACAGCACAATGGTGTTAATTCCACTTCACTTGAGGGCTAAATGTTCAGAGCAAGGAAAAGGGAGTTTCCTGTAGGTCTTGCTCATGTTGAAGTCAACAACTAAACCACCTTGGTTTTCATAGGACCAGCTTCTTCAGAGCCTGCATTCCTGAGGTTGACTGTGACATGCCTCTGGTTTAGCACAACAAAATGCAGGCTACACTGAAGGTACTGGCTGAGTAAGTTGCCTGGTCCCTTGAATATTTTTTAAAAGATCTTTCACATCTTTCTTCAGATTTCATTTAACAGGTTCAGAGATTGAAGCTCTTTTAGTGTTCTGTCCTAGAGACAGTTACTGGTTTGCAGACCATCCTAATTTGTTCCAGTGTCTCAGACTTCATTTAATCTTAATTAGCACCAAAGTCTACAAATAAAGTCTACTACAGGATTTCCTACCACCAGAATAAAACACAGCACTTCGGACAATGTACCTCACAAACCAGTGGTGGGTCTCTACCAGAAACCAGAAGATCATATAGACCTTTCTAGCATTTGCTTCACATGAGTAGCTGAGAACCACTCTGCAATTGGCATCTAACCCTTGAGAGGCACCCAAATCCCAGCAGAACAATTTGCCTGGGCACAGCACCACTCTACAGCAGCCATCCTGCACAGTTACCTTGGCGTGGTGTTCTACAGTACCATACACCTGTACCAACTTGTCCAGCACCATCTCATTAATCTCATCCCTAAGATGTTCTAAATAGCCTGAGAGATTAAGGGAAAAAAGGCACAACAAAACCCAAATTACTTGGTTTGATGAAACTGCAGAATCTGTCTTCTGTACACATATAGATCAAACACCAATTCTATGCATCTGTTATGGGAAAACACCCATTCTGCACCCCTGATTTCTTCAGTGATACAGTAGCTGTATCATTGCATGGGTGCTACAGGGGACCCCCTTCTTGCTTGTCTGAGGGATTATGCTTAAAAGCAGCTGAAGGACAAGATTTTCTTCACTGTAAAATCCTGTGATTGACTTAAATTACCTTCCAACTATCTTGAGGTCTTCCTGCTGTCACATTTCCTAATATATTTTATATACAGCTTCATTACCACATTAGCTATGCACAGCTTAGGGGAGGTGCTATTATTCCTCTTCACAGATGGAAGAAGGCCCAGGTTCCCAGAGATACTCAGTCATAGCATATATTTAAGTAAAAATGTGACAAAGCAAAGAACTGAACCTGTTTTTGTCTAACACACATTGTCCTCAATCCTTTTTTCTTTCCAACAAGAATTTCACATTCCAGGTTCTCCTGTGAAAAGCAGCCTGATTTACTCTCAGATTCTCCTCTCACTGTCAATTTTGAAAATGAACTTTAAAAAGTCAGGTGTCTCTTGACTTATTATTAAAAATGAAAGCTTGCTGAAGAAGTCTTTTCATTACACAGTAGAATTTTTTTTTCTGGACATTTCTTAACGATTCTCATCTGTTCTTTCCACATGATGTTGCATTGTTTGGCTACGATTAGTAACTCTGTACACCTCAGGGAAGCAGTAAATCTTAATTTTCTTTCCTTTCTAGAAAAACTCAGACCTTTTCAACTTGCAAAGCTGCATATTAAAACTTCTGTGTGCTGACTTACATATTTTCTGAGGCAACATCTGGCATAAAAACTGATTGCAAATATGATCAGAGTTAGTAAGACTTCCTTCCAGCAGCCTTCCAGCTGGCTTTACTCCCAGAGAGCAGCCCAATGGAAAAGCAAAATCTATTTGGCACAGTCTCCATCTGCAGTCTCTCACTCTTCAGGTAGAACTGTTTCCTTGCACAGGGAGGTTTGGATGACATGGGATCCAGATGAGAGGATCTGAGCAACACTGGAACTGGTATAGCCTTCAGGGTTCAGGATGGACGCTCTCTGATGCCTAAGGACTTAGGAATCCCAGCTCTTATTGTAAAAGAATAGTAGAGTTTAAGCCCTCTAAAGTGTAAATGTACAGACATAGATATTATTTTGAGGAACTTAAATGTAATCCTGTCATTATGGGTAGTAGGCTTCAGCTGCAGACATTTGCCTGTAATTAAGCAGAATTATTCATAAGGGGCTTTGGCTGTAGTCAAGGCAGACTCAGTAGCTCAGGTTATTATTAAACAGTGTTAGAACAGCAGGGGCAACTCAGCCTTGGGTGACTGCCTTGCTGGCCTCACGTGGGTGCATGGTGTGACTCTGCCTGTGTGTGAACACCATGCCTTCATGAATGTGATACTTGTCTTTCAGTTCTCCTGAATTCTGGAGGCAGGCATCATAGGCTTAATGTTTCCTCGCCTTTCTCTTTAGCCTATAACATACATGAAAGCAGGCTGAGTGCAAAGCCTCCATATACCTCTTCTACACAGAGGTACACATGGCTATACAGCTAACAAAGTGAGGAAGGGTTCAGCTCCCACCTTCTGACCTGCCTCTAATTCTCTCTGTTGCACTTCACTCCCAGATGACAGCAGAAGCAAACAGCAAATTTCTTCTTTCTGTCTGCAAGCTCCTTGGCAAGGTACCATCTGGCAAGAGCAAGTACAATCTAGGAATGCAAAAGTAGATCATATTTAGACCGGAACACTAAATACTATACCTTGGAAAACCATGATTTGGTATGGCTTCTGATAGGGGAAGGAGGAGTGATATGAGAGTTTTGGCATTCCCCTATAAATAACTGATAGAGTCCACATTGTGATCAAGGTAGAAATCTGCTAATTCAGCTAATAAGTATTTCTGATTAGTTAAATAAAAGTAATTGAAAATATCCTGTTTTAATCTAACAGTATATTCTGTTTGATTACACTTTGTATTTTACTCCCCCTGAAGAGCATCACTGGTAAAGTCATATTTCCCACTGTTTATCAGTGGCTTCATATTGTGATTTCCAGGTTGTGTTAGAATAAACAGCACAGCCTGGAACCTGAAGCAGCATGCAAGATTGATCATTTAATAAAACCCAATAGTTTTCAAGTAAATGAATGGAAAGTAATTGCTTTTCAGCTACAGCTTGAAAATGTAACCAGTGTTGGCATGTCATCTTCCTGTTGAGTGTACATTCAATGGCACTTGCTTATTAAAGGTGACTCTGGGTCAATGCTTACTATTAATCTTAGTAAGAGTGGGGTAATGGTGGGGATCCTGATCAGGAACCAGAACTCCCTTGTGCTAATTGTTGTACACAGCTATCATGAAGGCACTTCTTGACCAAAACAAACCATAAGGCTACAACCAGGTTTGTATCAAGAATACTTCTGCACACAGAACAATGAGGCCTGTCCAAGCTCGATTTTGGTGAGCACTGAAAACAACAAGACTCAACAGAAAACTTGCTTTTTCTTTAATGAAAAAAGCAAAACATGGTATTTTCACATGGATAACAGCTCATGGAGATGTGGTTTATAGTTCTGCAGAGCCCACTCAGTGGTGTGCTCTGACCACTCACATAACATGGACTTTCTCATATGAATTTCTCAGTGTTTCATGTATTTTTTTACTCCATCTCAGGTCTGCTCTATGACCCTGTGGCTAGATCTATCTATGACCCTGTGGCCCTACGATTCACTGTGTACAAGTGCTCCATAATGCCTTCATGACCCATGAGGCCTCTATTAGAAATAAAGCCTAACCAGGAAGAACAAATGCCGGATGTTCAGCAGCAGCATCTTGGATTTGGTTTGGGCCAAAACATGCCAGTATTCTAATTTCTCCAAAAATAACTACTGAAAATGGAATATCCCTAAAAGCAAATAAAATCTACTCTCACATCTATACTTGTTTCCATGGAAATAGGCAGTAACAAGGATTTTTTTCCCTTGTCAAAAATTTCTCTGCCAGCCTACTGTATTTTTTTCAGACAGGCCTAGGAACAGCTTTTGCCCAAGTAAAATGTGCCAGATGCACAAAGCTAAGCAGAGAGCTGTTCATTGTGATCCCAAGAGAGCATCAGTGAAGCAACACTGCTGGCCTTAATATATAAAGAGCCAACTGTCTGAAGATTCATTCAGTCAAGGACCAGCAAAACCTTTTGTTACTGAGGACCAAGTGGTTTTTGTGAGAAACCAAAGAGCATGCACCACAGTAATACCCAGCAAGCTGAAGAGGAATAACTCACCATCAGCACGGCTCATGTGCTGGCCTTAGACTCCAGCTTTACATTAGGCTGAATGATGTAGTATTTGTAGTGCAACTCTGTCCCCAGTGGCTGCTAAACTTTTTGCTTCTGGCAGTAGCCCTCTGCATTGTCCCTCACCATATGTCACCATCTCAAGCTACCTCCTCATACCCCATCTCTTCACTGCTTCCCTGCTCAGCACATCTGTCCCAGCAAGAAGCTCTGTTTCTCTAGAGACTCGTCTCAAGTAGCTGAGGCCCAACCACAGACGACAACATTAAGCAGAGCCTCTGGGCTGTGAGCTGTGGTGACGGTGCCTCGCTTTTGGGCTGCTAATTTGAAGTGGCTCAGGGTGCTTCGAGCTCCCTTGGAACGACCTGGCATGGGGCTGCAGAGCAGCACCCACAGCCCAGGGCAGGAATAAGCCTTTGCCTGCCTCTCCTGGGCAGGCAGTTTGTGGCAGCAGAAGGAGGAAAGCAAACTCCCTATCCTGAAGTCCACAGTGGAAGGGAAAGACAGGCTGTGCCAGGGCTGCAGACAGAGCAGAAGCAGGGAGTGACAAAAGGCAAAGCACAGGAGAGGATAGAAGGAGCCAAGACTGAAGTCTGTCAGAGAAGGACTGAAGGACTTCAGCTTTTGTCAGGCTGTCACACTGACATTCTGGCGTGCTGGGTCTCAGACTTGGGCTACCAGGCAAGCCGAGCATGTAGAGTCTCACAGGACTTTATATTCAGCATTAGCAGCATTAGCTGTAAAATGACTTGGGTGGAGGGGCTGCAGGACTGTAAAGAAAGATTACAGCATTTGGCAAGGGACTGTTCAGAGGGAAGGGGCCAAGGGTCTCATGGGGATCAGTAAGACCTCAGAGCGAGCGCTTCATTAAATTATTAAATTACTACTTAAACCACCCAGCTGACAGAGGAATGCTGTGCAAGAGAGAGGTTCTGATGTGTCTGAGTGCAGTGCAGGAGCTGCCTCCAAACAGGGAAGGGACATTCTCATCCTCCTCCCCCTCAGAAAGGCACTGGATGCCTGTGCACCATCTGCAGCTAAAAAGAGAAGGACACTCTGCCTGGGACATACCAGCAGCCCATAGCCTAAAAACTGCATCAGAGGGCTCCTAACCTGCCTCTCCTCAAGGATCTCACCTTCCCCCTCTCCCCAGGGCTCAGGAAGGAGCTGGAGTATTCTGGTGAGGAGCAGGAGTATTCTGGTGCAAAACCAGGAGGGCTCTAAAAAGGATTGAGTAGACTCAGAGCTGGAGTAGCTACACAATAGCCAGGTTAGGGCTTAACATTGTTGTGTTAAACAAAGAATGGGAAAGACAGAGAAGGAATTGTAAACAAGAGGGAGACAGGATTCAATGTGATAAAAAAAAGCTATTTAGCAAGGGAGATATAATTCATCAACTAATGTTCCACATGGCAGAGAGAGGAACAGTTCATAGAATCATAGAATCATAGAATTAGCCAGGTTGGAAGGGACCTCAGAGATCATCAAGTCCAACCCTTGACCCACTGGTGCGGTTGCGAGACCATGGCACTGAGTGCCACATCCAGTCTCTTTTTAAATGTCTCCAGGGACGGAGAATCCACCACCTCACCGGGCATTTGATTCTGGAAAATCAAATTGTGTTGAGCAAGCTAAGAGCTAGCAAATCAGAGAAGAGGACATGAGGAGATGTTAGAGAAGCAGGAAGACAAGGTACCAGGACCAGGACTGTGCACACAGCTACCGTGTGTCAGGCAGCACAGGGATAAGTGCTGGGCAGGAGCCCACTCCTCAGTTCAGAGCAGCTACTGGGAGAGCCCGACACACTAGGAGGAAGTCAAAAGAAAGGCAACAGCTCATTGTGCAACTACAGGAGACTGATTTCCAATAACAGCATACTGTTTTCCTAGGCTCTGAGGGGCTATGGAAACTATTTGCTAACATTTGTAAGGCACAGACCCAAACAGGATGGAGGGCAAATTACTTCCTAGAGAAGATAAAACAAAGGAAGAACTGAAAGTAACAAATAACATTTTACCAACAAGCTTTAGCAGGTTGTGAAATCAATGTTACCAAGGAGAAAAGGGGTCAGCCCCTGTACAATGGGAAGAAAGTAATTAATACATGTGGAATGAAGAGCATACAGACAAATTTGCTCTAATAATACAAGTATTTCCACCCCCCACAACCTGTAGTCATAGTTTTTCACTGCTCTGCACCTCTTGCTATCATTAACAGCAATGCAAAGAAGGAAAATGCTTATTCAAGCAGGAGTGTAACTTTATGGTACCACTCCACCTAAGTGAGTAGAGTTCCAGACATTTCTAGCCAACAGAGAATTAGGGTTTAGAATTGCATGTATGAAAATTACTTACTAGCAGTAAGTCTCTTCAGCCCCTCCAGCAATCTCCTCCTGCCCCATCCCAAATCTCCTTTAGTCTTTATGAGGTAGGGGTATGACTCTGTGTATGGATACTGTGTGTTAATGTCTCCTAAAGTCATATCCACCTGCTTCTGAAATCTCCCAGTTAATACCCTTCCAGTTGCATTTGGAGACCACTTATGGGACTCTTTAATATCCACAAGGAAATCTGAAAGGTCAAGGCCCAAATACAATCCCACTACAAGCTGAAAGAGCAATCTGCCAAAAGCCCCAAGAAGCCCACCCCTTACCTAGTATATACACTTAACCAGCTTAATATTTTCCATGAGGAGAAAACACAGCTTGACAGCTACAGTGCTGTAGCTGGTATTTATGGTTAGTCCCATCAGCCAGAGAGCTGGGCTCTTCAGAGAGCAGAGAGCTGTTCACTGGCCTGAGGATTTTTGACGTAACTAATTGCCAAGTTTTATAACAGTCCCCTGCAGACTCTGATGATGATGAATGAATGAATGAGATTCAGATGAGTCAATATTGTTTATTGGTGGAGTTTGCCCACTCACTGAGGATGCATCATTACTTGTGTGCACATATCAGCACTGGGATGAACACAATTCAGAGTCTCTGCCTGTACAATATGAAACCACAACCAACCTGCAGTTCTTCAGCTTTCTCCCAATGACTCCCTAGGCTTTTTTTGGGTGACTCCATTGCTCTATATCCTGGTACTGGGCCATCCTGGAAGTCCTTTGGTGAGTGCCATGTCCCTCCTTATTAAAGCAAAGAAGATTAAGCTGCACCTGTAGAGGTTAAATGAGAAATTGCTGAAAAGCACTGAAATAGTAACACAGTGGTTAATGGTGCATTTGCTACTGCTGTCCTCTACCTGACAAAACCAGAGTTACTCCACTGTGTGGCACAGACAGTCTGCAGCTCCACAACCAGCAACCCTTTTTGCTGAACAGTATTTCTACATCAGGGCACTCCTACAGCCAATGAGGCTGTTGAGCCCAGAATCATGGGGGGAACTATCAAAGTAATTGCAACCAGCACATTCAAAGTGGGTGCCCGCAAAGGTGTCCTGTATTGCCTGTAACATTGCTCCAGATCCTCCCTTGCCAGTCCTGGCACATCCCTGCAGCAGGCAGTATCTTGCATTAGCACTAAAGGGAATAAGGTTTCATGGCTAGAAACTGCTTCGAACTGAAATTTGAGAGCTGTGCCTTTCCATTCCCGCTCTGCCACGAATTCCCTATGTGGCCCAAGAGAGGCATGCAGCTCAGTTTGCTGGGTTAGCATCCAGTAAACTGAGTAACCAGCTACCCAGTCCAGTAAAACTAGGTTAGCATCCCCCCCTCCTTCTTACACCCCCTTTATCCTTGTTTATATTAACTGTAAATACAGGTGGGCCAGTTTGTGTGCAGGCACAGTGCAAGATTGGGGGCACAACCCTGGAAGTGCTGCTCACATGGGGAAGGATGCACGCATAGAGGAGCAAGTGGATGGGGGGACGCGTGCATGGAAGGAGGCCAGGACAGAGGGAAGGGATGTGCACAAAGGGACGGAGGCATGGGCAGACGGGGATGGAGGGAGGGAAGGATGCGCACACAGGGCTGGAGGATGCCTGCAGGATGTCTGCAGGGAAGGACACACCTGGCGAGCCCGGCCCGGCCCACCGCCTGAGCCACCCCTAGCGCCGCTCCCGCCGCAGCAGCGCTTGGCCCGGCCCCTGCGGGGGGAGGGAGGTGGTGCGGGGGGAGGGACCCCCGCTCGGCAGCATCGCTGTCCCCGGCCCGGCCGCGGGTTTGCGGGGCGGGTTCCCCCGCGCCCGCCCGCCCCCGCGCGGGGCCTGCAGCGGGCAGCGCGGGGCACCGCAGCCTGCGGGCTGCCGCCGTGCCCGCCGCCGCCCCGGGCCCGGGGTGCCATGGAGGAGCCGCCACCGCCCGCCTGATCCCCGAGGCTGCCGGCACCCAGACAAAGCGCGGGGCTGCGCGCCGCACCCGCCCGGTGAGTGCCGCCGGGGGCTCCGGGGGGGAGGTCGTCGTCCCGCACCCGCCCTACCTGACGCCCCCATGCACCCCTATCCTCCTTCGAAGCTCGGATGCAGCTCAGACGCCCCCCACTCCAAAACACCGCCGCTCCTCCAAGCCCGCTGCACCGAAAGCATCCTTGCTTATAGCACCCCCCTCAACTCCCCCACCTCTGCCCCAGACACAAGCCGTGCACTCCCAGCATCCCCGTTCATTGCCAAACAAGCCTGCGCCCACTGCCCGAGCATGCCGTGGCGACTCTGAACGCACCCCACGTCACCCCAAACAGCCCCATCACCCCAAACGCCCCCACGCCCCCTGAAGACTCCCCCTTCACCCTCTGTGTCCAGGCGCACACTCCCAACACCCCCGCTGACCGCCCCAAACCATCCCTGTGTCTCCAAAACACCCCAGCTCGGGCACCCCTACACCACACACTGACCCCCACCCCCGGCACCCCACGCAACTCCCTCCGCAAACGCACCCCAGCTGCACTCCCGCAGCGCGGGCAACCTCCGGTGCAAACCCCGCCACCCTTCTCCACCTCCTCCTGCCCGCCCTTCACCGGCTGGCTCCCTGCCGGAGGAGACACAAGGGGTCCGTGGGTCCCGCCGCCCCGCTCACCCGCTTCCGCTCTCTCCCTTGCAGGCTGAGCCATGGTGGAGCCGCCGTCCGAGCCTCCCCCGCAGCCCTGCCCGGAGCCCGGGGGGGCGGTGGCGGCGGCAACGGCGGATGGAGAGTCTGCCCGGACCGGGGAGCAGTCGCCGATGCTGCACCTGGACCTGTACAACTTCGACTGCGCGGCGGCGGAGGGCAGCCGGTACGTGCTGACCAGCCCGCGGTCGCTGGAGGCCTGTGCCCGCTGCGCCGTGCGGCCGGTGGAGCTGCTGCCGCGGGCGCTCGGGGATCTGCTGCGGGAGGCTCCTGGGCGCTCCATGCGAGTGGCCGCCGGCCTCTACGAGGCCTACGAGCGGGAGCGCCGCCGCAAGCTGCAGCAGTGCCGGGAGGAGCGGGAGAGGATTATCCGGGAGGAGAAGCGGCGGGTCCTGGCGCCCCTCGGCAGCCTGCCGCCCTCCCCCGCCGCCCGCGCCGCAACCCGTGCCGCCGCCGGCGGGCCCCGGTCCCATGGCGGGGGGAAGGCTAAGACCAAAAGCCATTCCCTGGACTCGCTGCAGAAGCGCCGTGAGGGCAGCTGGGGCAAGACCTCCTCCGAGTCGGGGGCTTCGTCCTCCTACAGCGGGGAGAGCCTGCGGGAGCGCGGGGGTAAGGCAGGCGGCCGGGGTCGGGGGGCAGCCGGCGCTGCCAACGGCGCTCTGTTGGGGCGCAGCTTCAGCCTGGGCGACCTCAGCCACTCGCCCCAGACCGCCCAGAGAGTGGAGAGGATCGTCAGGGAGGTGAAGAGGAGGAAGGGCTTATCGGAGGTGCCCGAGAGGGACAAGAAGATCGCGGCGCTGATGATCGCCAAGCATCAGGAGGCCAACCTCCTGCGGGAGCAGCGGCAGGCGGCACACCTGCAGTGGGACAGCCAGCGGCGCCTGGCCGAGCAGCGAAAGGAGCGGGAGGAGAAGGAGAAGCAGCGGAGCCTTCTGCAGGGCCAGCGGCTGTGGGAGAGCCAGGTGGAGAAGCGCCGGGGGAGGCTGAACCAGGAGCAGGAAGAGGCCACCCTGCTGAAGCAGCGGCAGCGCCTGGTGTGCGAGGAGAGGTGGCGGGAGCAAGCGGAGAAGCAGGAGCGGCTGCGGAGGGAGAGGCTGGAGAGGGCCATCCAGGAGGACAAGCAGAAGAAGCTCCATCAAGAGCACAACCTGAAGACAAAAGAGGAGGTCAGGAAGGAGCACCGGGAGCGAGAGGAGCAGCTTCTGCAAGAGAAGCTGTCCACTGCTGCACAGAAGAGGCTGAAGAAAGAGGTGCAGCTGCAGAAGGAGAAGAAACTGCTCAACCAAGCAGAGAAGCTAAAGCATGAGGCCTTGCTCAAAGAACTGGCCAGGCAAGAGGCAGAAGAGAAGGAAATGCTGAAGGCCTCCCTGGAGATGAACTTAACCAAGGCTCAGGAGAACTATGAGCATCTAGTGGAGAAGAGGAACCAGGAGCTGAGGGAGAGGGCCAGGCGGGAGGACATGCAGATTCAGAGAGCCAAACTGGCAGCAGAGAAGAAAGAGAGGGAGCAGAAGGAGCACTTGGAGGCCCTGGCTAGAGAGACAGAGAGAAAGCTCCAGCATGCTGCCCAGGTGGCTGAAGAGGTTGTCCAGGAAAAAGCCCGCAAGGTGGTCTTGAGCCGTCTGGAGAAGGTGAAAGTGCAGAAGATGAACAAGCAAAAGGTGGAACAGTACGAGGATTTACGACGCAGGGAAATCCTCCTCTCTATAGAGAAGAAGCTGGAGAGGAGTGAGCAGATCTTCAAGGAGAAGAAGACTGTCTTAGAAAATGCCAGGTCTGTTGCTCGGGCATCCTTCCACGTCCGGGAGAAGGTACGGGAGGAGACGAACGTGCGCACCTTTGACAAGATGGCCTTGGAAGCAGAACTGCATGCCCACCTGAATAAGAAATGAAAGGTCTTGTCATGGTTGACTAGGAAAATGTCATTGGTTGTCAATCATAAGGCATCAGAAAGCTCTACGTTATTTAGCATTAAAAAAACCAACAACAAACAACTACCCTGATTTCTTATGAGGGAGTAGGGTACCGCACAAAAATGTGGCAGCTATTTCACATAACTTTTAAAAATATGTTTTTGTTCTGGGTGTGTTTTAAGGACTGACCTCAGTCATCTTTACAGAGGGCAAGCGAGGGGTTTTTTTTTCCTCCACCCCACAAGCACATGCATTTTCTCAGAGAGAGCTGCAGAAGTCTGCTTGAAGCCTGTGAGTTACTGATTGATTGTCTACACTGGAGCAGATTACAGCTGCACCCTTTTCAGTTGGAAATGCAGATAGCAGAGACTCTGATTATTGGAGCCTACTGAACCAAAACCACCCCAGCTGATTCTGGCTTGAGTGACAAGCATCTTGGTTTAAGTTACAGGAATCCATTTTCAATGCCCCTGCACTCCCACACCAGTGGTAAGGAGGGCTGCAATACAGAATGCCACTCAGCCCTGTGTGCCCTGAGCCCACTGCTGGTACCGAGCAAGAGAAGGCACAGATCAAGACTTCATAACACCGTGTGAGTAGACGTTATGGTATGAGCTGGGGCAGAAGCTGTTAGAAAGGCTCACATACACAATTTCACTTTTGCTGTTTGCCACTGTTAACCCTCCCAGGTATCCTCATCTCTTCTCCTTTCCAAGTTTCCCTTACACATGTCTACAATTTCTTTTTTTCTTTTGGAGGAGAGGGAGAAGAGAAGTTTGTGGGCAGTCTGACAGGCACCCGCACAACCCACTTGTTGATTAAGATATAAAAATGAATGAACCAGTTGAAGCTGGCCTTTGTGGCAAATGTGGATCATTCGTAAATGGAAATGTGCAAACAGATTGCATAGAGAAATTGCCATCTTCTGGAATTCGCAGAACTCGAGGAGAGACCCTCAGCAACCTTATCCAGCTTGGCCTGCCTTGAGCAGGAGGTTGGACCAGATCTCCTCCAGAGGTCCCTTCCCAACGTAGTGATTCTATGAGCTGCATCAAGTGAGATGTTTGCCCATCTCTTATCATCATCTACTGAGCAGGGCAGCATTTATCTGTCCACTGGTGCTAACAGCTTTATGTAGGGCACAAGAAAGAGTAGATGCACAAAATAAGGTACATTACAGATTCTCTGGGATGAGGATCACATCTTTTTTATTACTCTAAATCAATACTGTTTAGAGGGAACCAAGTCCTGCCATTAACAGACTTGAAATGTGAGAAGTTTACCTATGCTCCAGATGCAGCATCCATGTAAGACATTGTTCTGCTCCAGATTTCCACCTTTGCTCTCTGGGTTGCAGTTTGCATCCAAACCAAGCACTTAGCTGTTTGTTGGTTGGTTTTTTTTTTCTGGCTCTGGGCAGTGCCAGCTCTCTGTTCTGCCATCCGTGACACCATTTGGGTTGTTGTGGTGATAGCATCAGACCTGGAAGAAGCAGGAAGAACAGCCTCTATCTTCTTTTTTTGTGGATGTCTCTGACATACAACACAGTAGAAGAGAAAACCAGAAGATTGACATATGGCACAGACATGCAGTCCTGCATGCATAGTTTGCTTACCAGAATTTCCCAGGGTAAAAAACCTCTTTGAAGACTTTAAAGAAGGTGCTAAATGGAAAGCAACAACAACAGTAGACCAAGTGCACCCTGGTCCCTGGAAGGCTGCAGGCATTATACAAACAGCATTGAAAATAAAGCAAGAAGGGACTTTATTTGATTTTTGTGGAACTTGATCTTTTTTAAATCTCAGTTGGTGCCGTTAAGGGCAGATGGCATGAAAGTAGGAATTAGGGCACTTGAGTGATATTTGCTCCATCAGTCATTGGTTCACTGTGTAATGCCAGGCAAGTCCTCAGAGGCTGGGATTGCTCCTCTTGATATAAAAGGAAGCAGAGTCAGGCTCTTGGGATTGCTGGGACTTGCAGGAAATATTAACACTTGGAAAAATGCTTCAAAGACTGGACAAATCATGCTAACAAAGCACAAAGTACTATTTAATTTTTATATTATTTATTTATTTATTTGTTTGAGTGGCTACTAGAGTAAAACAGTGGTTGGTGAAAAGCACTAATTAATGGCAAAATCTAAAAGTAGGAATGGGAAGGACAGCCTCATTACTGTTTCCAGCTGGGCATCTGTCCCTTCACCCTTGTCCTCAAAACAGCAATCAGCCTGAACAGTGGAACTAATTCTGCTGTAACACCCAACAAGGTCCTTGATCAGAACCAGTTATCTTCATGCGTTGTTTGTACTGCAGTGGTCCCTGTGTGCCCTTGTAGCTGCAAAGACTTGAAAAACAGATGCCCAGTGGCTGAGATCCAGCCTGCAAAAAATTCCCCTTGTTCCCTGGCAGCCCAAGAGTTGGGATAGAACCTGCAGTGACTCCAGCATAGCCAACATTTGATCTTGTTTGTAACCTTTAGGATGGCAGAGAAAGCTTGCAAGCATGGATGTGACGTTGCACTGTGGCTGAAGTTAACTGCTTGATTCATTTAGCAGGGGGCAGATGGGGAGAGCTGGAAAACGGCAAAAAGAAGGCAAAATATTGGGGATGAATGTGAAAACATAGTCTCTAACTGGAAAAGTTTTTCCTCGAAGGTCTACTGCAATCTACATGAAGGCTCTGTCAAAACCTCCCCCTGACAGGGCATTTCCAATGTAGACTGAGAACATTTGACAGCCCAGCAGTTGTGTCTTGGACACTGGCTGTAATTACACTTGGGGTCCATCTCCTGCTGACTGAGGTTGACACCTTGGGGCTTCAGCCAAACTAATCAACACACTTAGATGATGGTAACTGGATTGGCAAACTACTGTTCCTATACCATGAAGTGTGCAGCTCAAGTTTTGAATGTGCAATCTAAGAAAAAAATATTTTTTTTTCAAAGGACATTTATCTGTGTATGGTATTTTTATTTCTGTAGTGGTTCCAGTCCAAAGTCTATGCAAGTCAATGGAGTTTTAAAATTGTTTTAAATTATGGCATGGAAAATGAAGTCAGCAAGTTGGGTGGAGGCATGGGAGGTATTTTTGGGGTTTGCTTATCCTTCTGTTTATTTAAGAAGGAGTTTTACTGCTGTACTTCTGTAGGAACAGAAATTAAAGGCTGGGACACATATAGGAAGTGTGGCCCTTTTAGATGAGGCTTATTTGGTGATTTTGGTATTAAGATGCATCTGATTTAGATGTATCAAATTTAAATGTTCTAAAAAGAAAGGAAGAGTTTGTCACACCATTGGCTATGGCAGAATGAGACAAGTAATTATGGGGGCCCCAGAGCTTTGCAGCCTGGTTTCCTCGGGCAGATGCCCTGTGATGCTCACTTCAGTGATATCAAGGCTGCAGGATGAGTTCATTAGACATCTGAAAACTTCCATGCAGGGGAGAGCTATTGACTTAAGAACAGTTTCTTCTGCCTGAGCTCTGGATGAATCTTTCATACATCTTGAGTGTTCACAGACTATCTTGTTTATGTGGATTGTCCAGTGTTTAGCAGCATCTGGGCTAAAGCTGAAGCCCATCAGTACCAGTGAGAGTGCCAGCAATCTCTTCTGCATGCTGCCTCTTCACACAAAACTCATCACTAAAACACAATCTCTCTGTGAAGGCTAAATTTGGCAGACAAGTTCAAAAGCTATTAGGAAAAGCAGCTGCACCACCACTAGTTAATATTTTACAAGTTAGTTTTTAACCCAGTTTGTTATAAATTCTTTCGCTGCATGGATAAGAGAGATGTGAGGATTGGATTTCTCCCCATGGTTACCTACTTTGTTTCTCTCACAATGCTTTTAGAATTCCAGGTTCATTCTGTGCTAAAATTTCTCCTTATACCAGGAGAATTCTGTTCACTGAGCAAATGCTGAATATGCAGTACACACAGATCTGACAGGGGTCTTACTTTGGTCTGCATATCTTTACAAAGCCAAGCCTGGACAGCGATACATGGGAAACACAGAATTTTTAATACAAAGTCCATCAGTCACTATTTTTCCAGAAGTTCTGCTAAGAATAGCCCCAGAGCCACCTCAGCCAGCTAGCAAGCTGTCATCAGGGAAGTGACTCCTTCAGGGAAGTGACATTTTCTGCTCCATTACTGACCTTAGAGAGAGCCAGGCTGATTGCATCCTACCTGAGGAAGGCTTCTCATCTCCACCAGTCATTACACCAAGAGATTTGCTTTCATCTGCGGGCATTCTTCCTCTGGTCTTGAAGACAAAGATGTAATAGTTAGGATGCCATTTTGCAAGTTGTTTGGGTTTTTTGTTTGGGTTTTTTTGGATATCTTTTGTTGTTGTTGTTGTTAAAGCAGACGCAGGGAGGTATAAGGATGAGACACAACTTAAGCACAACACGCTGGGTGATGGCTCTGTCTCTCTGCACACAGTTCTGCTTTACAGACCTGAGACTGTGCTGTTGTCTAGTAGAGCAGCCACCACATCCATGAGAGTCAAGATGTTCTGGGAGGGATCTGCCTTCTCTCAGAGCACACAGGCTCCCTTTACCGCATGCAAGTTTAAGCTCATTTCATGGTTTGCTGAGACAAGGTCCTAGGGAATTAAGCTCATTAGAATTGGACTTCACTGTCATAGTTGTAAAAAAAGGCTGTCACAGGTGAAGAAGAGGACAAGACAAGACTAGCCTAGGCCAGTTCCTCTGGAAATAAGCCCTGTGACATTTACTTTGCAGTGCTGTACAGGCATGGTCTAATGTGAGCCAGTGGAGCCCCAGTACAGAGCCTCAGAGTGCAGCCCTACAATCCCTTTGCAAGCAAGTGGCACCCACTGTAAAGAGCCAGTACTGAGACACTAAGAAAATTGTGCTTCTAATTCTAGCAGCCCTGTCCTTCTTTTTGATAAGATGTTACTAGATGGTGTTTGGAAAGGAAAAAACACTGGGAAGAGTTAAACATGCAAAGATCTTTTGTACAAGATACCTGGAAACACATTCTCTATTTATGCAAAGCAACCAGCACTCTGGGAAAGGCCAATGATGAAAGCCTTTGAAATGGGATATGTGCCACATCCCGTATGCCTCTCAACCCAGGGCATGAAAAATTTAATTCTAGGTCTGACTTCTTTGTCCTGAGCCCATTCTTCAAGCATGGATCTTTGCTATGAAACATGACCTTGTTATTTTAAGATTCTAGTCTAAAAAGACCCAAATAATTCTCTGGCAGGTTTCCACTCATCTCCTACATCTTTGCCATTTAGCAAGAAATCCCCTGCATTACAAAACCACTCTGGCAGTAATAAATATCCTGTATTACAAAACCAAACTGCCAGTGTTATTTTATTCTTACGTGCTTTACACACCTCCCTGCATCCAACCCCAGGACCTGGCTCTGAGCTAAACCGGTTACTGCTCCCAGCTTAAGTACAGGAAAACTGAAGCAGAAAGAACTGAGGTGACTTGTTCCAGGCCATGCTGGCAGTCTGTGATCTAGCTTCTCTCTCTCACTTATTCTGTGTTCCCCAAGCAGCCTTCTAATTAACTGCTGCTAGTAGCAAGGGAAGGATGTCCCTGTGCCCCTGCTATGGCAGCTCCTCTGGCTCCTGCTCTGCAACTGGTGCTTCATAGAGGATGAAGATTTGAAGGTGCCAGCCTCCACTTCTGGGCATTGCTCCCAACCTTGAAGCACTTGGAGGGTCTGCAAAATTTTAGGCTTTTAAATGGGGGGCCTGAAGGTGAGCAGCACTGATCAAGCTCCTCTGGGAGCCCAGGACAGAGGCAGAGCAGGAGGTGCATTAGCAGAAATGGGCAGGAGCTACAGATGGAGACGCTGAATGAAAAAGCAGGCACAGTCTGAGAATCCTTATATCACCCTGGCTGTCTAGAATTGCTTATATCTATATGTATGACAGCATACAATAACACTTTCTTTCAGCACATTAAAGTTACAGGGCCCATTTCATCCCATTAGTTATTTCCCTCGAGCCAGCAGAGTTACTCTAACACTGAACACAGCCTAGATATATTAACTTTTTCATTATTTATGTAAACCACCATGCCTTGGGATAGATTATGCTCCCAAGAGCCTGGTGGAAATTTCCCCCTGCCTGCACTGTGCCCAGGCAACGGGATGGCAGTGTCACATATCAGTTGGTATTTTTAGGCATGGCAATGAGTTTGTCAATAGCCTGTGCTGCACACTCTGTTCCTGGGTGTTAGCAAAGCAATGTCTGCTTAAACAGCTCGGGGCAGCCAAGGGGAAGAGCAGCTGGCACTGAGGCACCTTGTCAGACAGCAAGCTGAACAGTGGGGAGTAAGAGGCTTGGCTTGGTGTCTATCAGATGCTATTGGGAATGTATTAATTTGTAAGAGAGTGATGGGATAATTTCTTCTCATTTTTAATCACCTTCGAAGTAAACTGTGCTATTTTTGACACGTAACGGATTAGAAGAGATGGGGAAGATAAATGAGGAAGGGGGCTCAAAACACAGATGTGTAGGTAAAACAGAAAGACATTTTCCTTTCTCTCCTGAAAAAAAGCCCTGTGCATTATGCCAGCAGCTAAGAGTTTTTTAAGTACCAAGTTGCACACATTTTGTTAGACCCTAGGAGGGGGCTCACTCTATCTTTGCTACTTTTACACTTGTCTCCTGTGCACTCTGAACAAGTCAGGCTTTGCATTTACCTTCCAGTGACAGCTAGTTCCTCAAACTTGGAGGGAGAAGTGAGATCAAAGAAACCCAAGGTCAGATCCATGAACAGAAAGGTGGTATTTTTACAGTAGAGGGACCACTGCACTGCTGTCCTGGGTAGACTTGGCCCACGTCTGACATGAAGAACAATAGAGAAGTGAAATTTTGCTCTCACTGAGGGATTTCTGCAGCTCTAGTCCAGATACTGTGTGAAAGCCTCTGCACCATGTTCTGCTCCCACTAGATTCAAGCTGTCCTTATTTCCTAGCCAGTTTGGCCCTGAGATTTCTGCTCCCATTGCCTGCACCCACAGTTTGGTACCTGGGGAGCCAGGCACAGGGTGCAGCCAGGTCTTCACTTGTCTGTGGAGGCTTCAAGCCAACTAATTTGCCCTGCTCTTCATTAAAATGGGGCATGCCTGTTCATAAGCAACTACAGGAACTGCCTGAACCCAAGCTTTGGACCTTTGGGTGGTGTAGACAGAATACCCGCAGAAGAACTAGGATTTTGCAGTGGAGGAAAGGGATTCTACTGTTTGATTTACAAACAGCAGCATCACTGCTAATTTACTTCCCTTGCTTTCCTAGACAGAGATACATGCATGGGACAAGCACTGGCAGCAGCAGAAGTGACTGGGTGCTTGCCCTCCGTGCTTAGACCAGTGCTCACCATGGGAAGTGGTGCCCTTCTGGTGTGAAACGGAAACTTTCTGCACTCAGCATCTCCTGTGCTTTGGGGTGGGGTTGGCAGCCTGGCAGCCTGCCCAAGATACATCCATCCCATCACCACTGTGATGACTGCCAGCAAGTTGTGGGTATAACCAACTGAGAGTTAAACAGACCAGCTCAGTTTAACAGCACAGTGCCTAGGATGGGCTAACAGGTCCAGTGCTCTGCAGCTTCTCCTTATGGGCTTTTCAACCCATCTCAGGCTCTACTAAATTCATAATTAGCTTATCTAGGCCAGCATGACCTGTCATGGCAGGAAGTTTAGACAAAGCTTAACAGTTCTGAGTCATGACATTGCTTTTTCTGCTAGCAGTTTCACCTACTGCTGTGCAAGAGGAAGTAAAGCCGGGGAGGTTTGTTACAGTAAACCAGAGCTGACCTGCTCTCAGAAAATGTTGGGCAGGTAGGCAGGATGAGGGATCCTTCAGGGTTTTACACATCACTACTTAAAGCACCTGACATCTTAGGTTTGCTGTGGATACACTGCGTATTTCTTTGTATGGTGGCTGTCACTCCAACTCACATCTCTTGGGTACTGTCTGACCTAATAGTTTCCAGACAGAAAGCATTTGGTCTAGTAACAAAAAAATTCTGTGGTTCCCACAACATTTCAAATAACCTGCACACACCTCTTTGCACAGTCAAGTATTTCAATACATTTTGTTTGTTCTTTCACAAAACATGTGGAAGTAGAGATTTCTTTCTGAAGACACCAAATGTTCACACCCAGAGCTACTGTCCTTTCTGAGAGCAGACTACACTATTCTACTAATTAGATTTCTTGCAGCTCCTGCAGTCTCTGAGAACGTGCAGATCCCTCCCTGCAGAGACACTGTACTATAATGCAAACGCCACATGATTCAGTCACATCCCGCGAGTCCCCAGATGCACAGAAAATGTACTGTAAGTTACCCAGGGAATTTCTGCAGAGTTTCCTGGAATCCACAGGAGCCCTTTCTGTCCACCCTGATGCAGGTGCTGCATAAACTCCCACACTGTACAGCACCAGCTGACCTAGCAACACTGAATTGTCTCCATGACAACACACGGCAGTGTCCTCAGGTACAGGGAGGCATCCTGCACGTAGGCAAAGCTGGCCAGGGAATTGTTGTATCAGATGTATAATTTTGGTACAGTTTTTTTTTCCTATGGGGAAGCTCGAGGCACAAATACAAGGGGACAAAATGTCTCCCCAAAGGAAAGAATTGCTGAACGTGAGACAGAAGAAAGAAATGGCAAAATGGGCTTTAAATAACCTTCGAATCATAAGGACACAGTTTATAAGTCTTCCGTGACAGATGTCTGTGGCCAAACAGCTCCATTCACACAACATTTTGGATACCCTCAGGGAATGAAGAATGGTGGAAGGTACTTAGGACCACAAGTGAGAAAAGAAGTGTTTTCCAGCAAGGGTTGGAGGTGGCTGAAATACTGAGTGGAAAATGTAGAAAAGCTCTTCTAGACATCTCCAACAACAATTGCTCTCACACTAGTACAACAAATAAATGTCCTCAATGTCTGGTAGGAGTAAGACAGGAAAAGAGAAGCCATCTTTGCGGAGCTGGCTGCAATAAGTGCATGGAGGACTTAAACAAGGGGACAATATAATGAAAATAGGATTGAGAATTTTTTTTTTTCCCCCAAATTTTAAGGTTTCTTTTCTGTTGAATGTTTCTTCCTTGCAATAGCAGAGAAATGCCTTCTGGAACACCCAGTCCTGTGGCTTCCTCCACCCTGAGCTTGCATGGGTGCTGGTCCAGGGGGCTGGCAGGCAGCACCCCTTGATGTTTGGAAGGGGCTTCAGCTAACCCACCACCCTTTGGGCTCTGGAACAGCAGCCAAGGGTGCTCAGGGGGCTCCTGCAAAGCAGAGTGATGAGGAGCATTTCTCAGTGTTTGAATGTGATCTAGCACTGGAAGAGTTTTATCATCTCTCAATACTGGGATCAGGAGAATGACCTGCAGGAGAAGTATCTAACTCAGGAGTACAGGATGAGGAAACACAATTTTGCCAAAGCTTGATTTAATTCTGCTTTTTCTATTTATTTTTGTTTGTTTGGTTTATTTTTTTTTGCTAAAGACCAACTTCAATGTCAAGCTGGCAGGGGTTCGTAGAGACCCACGAGATGCCTATAGCCCAGTTCGTGTTTGGAAAGTGGAGAGCTGGCTGGTAGCTTCGAACAAAGGTCAGATCCATTCACAGCTTTGTTTGTGAGCAACAGGGGTTGGGATCATGCCCGGTAAGGTCAGTTGCCTAAAGGCAAGCACGTGGTGACAATTAACATATTCCTGTGTCCCAGCAGAGGTGACACCACAACCGAAGGAAACCTGAGGCTGGGTCTGTTTCCGGGGTGGGCAGGGACACTGTGAAAGGGAAAAGCCAAATTAAAGGGGGAAAATCATGTTCCTCAAATATGAACTCTCAGTATGGGAAGAGAGAATTGCTAAAAAACATGAGTCTTCCCCAAAGACAGTGTCTCACTGCTGGTGGGCTGGATGTGGGCTGATGTTCCCATCTTCTTTGGGCAGGGGCAAGAAGCAGACTCTCAGCAGAAAGAGGGGAAAGACAGCTGGCTGGGAGGATGAAATCTCCTAGATCAAACCTTGTCAAAGCTCTCAGTCTGATTTCACATGCAAGCAGGAACCCTAAATCTCACCAGGGTCTTCAACCGTTGTACAATGTTGAATCTGGTCATGCATCCACACACTTATCCACTTGCTGCAGTTGCTTGGACATTAAGGATCGTGGGGCTTTCCAGCATGCCAGCCAGATGCTTTACAGCTGTGTCCCAGCCACAACTTTGAAGTAGCAGAAAAGGTTGTATCTCCGCTTCCCACAGCTTGAGTCTGAAGGATTAATAGGTTATTCAGGAGTCCCTTCCCCCACAGAGAAACTGGCAGAAGGTAATTGTAAACCTTCTTTTTATGTATACGAGCGAGCAGACAGGATCAGTACAGAAAAGGACTCCCTGATTTCTGAGATACCTAAGCCCTCAGACAGCTATGGTTTTTTGTGCCATATGGCTCTATCACTTGATAAAATAGTGCCCTAGATATGCTGGTTGTTTTCTAGCCTGCCATCAAATTAACTTAGGAGGATGGGCACATACAGCTACAGCTTCTATGCTGTTGCCACCGTTTCTGAGGTCGTCAGACCTACCGCAAGCTGCTGTATTTTTCCAGCCCTTCCTGACCCCCCTCCCTGGGACCAAAGGAATTAAGCATGACATGTTATCTACTGCAGTGGCTTAATCACTAAGCAAAATGCTCATCCCCTACTGCGAGGTCAAAGAATTATCTTCCTGACAGATAAGGCAGCCAAAGCTTGGAATTAAATGAGGAGCTGAGCTGTGATTGCAAGCCCATAGCTATGCTGCTTTTTCTGGGAGGGTAATGCCACTATGATGCTATGAAAGTGCAGTGTGACTTTTCCCACCTGCCCTGAGATGCCTCTTGGTGGCAGAGGAAGATAAACACAGAAAAAAAAACTGTTCAGCTTTGTGCACAGGTATGCCTCCCATAAACTCTTTCTATGCCAAACTTGTCTGAGAGCCGCAGGTCTTGTTGGTTGGATATATTTGGCATCATGTGCTAAAGAGAGAACATTACGCAGGAAGAGCTTTTAATAGACTATGAAGAACTAACTGAGCATTAAGTCTGGGTCAGAAAAGAAGTGACCTTGGGGAAAGCACATTGATCTAGAAACATGGTTTCAGAAGGCATAAGTCCTATGTGTTAATTTCAGAGGAAGGCGGCAAGTCTTGTTCCAAAGTAAGGTAGGCTGTCAGGGCAGAGCTGTAGGGGCCTGTAAACTGAGATTACAAAAAAAAAAGCTGAGAAGATGAGGATCTACATAAAGCTGGGCGATACAGATAGCTCCCAGTTCCCCAAGTTATCCCTTCAAGCTCATGAGTATGACAGTAACTGCAGAGGTGAAACTCCTTGATGTGCAAGAACCCAGGCCCCTAAGATTCTTCCACACCTTTCAAAAGCAGCTAACCAACTAAAGGGCATTTTCCCACCTCCCCCAGTATATCTTTCCTTTTGCAGTCCTCCCAAAAGACCATGGTTATTATCGTTTGTCTTTGAAACACCCACATCTTGCAAGGTGTGCCTTAGCTGTGAACATCAAGGGCCACTCCGCAGTCAGTGGTGCTGCTCTATTTTCCCACTAAGAGATGCTTCCTGTAGCCCTGGCATGGGACACAAGGGAAGAAGCTCCCACCTCAAGCTTTGCTCAGAGTCTGCTAAGTGCTCTTCAGTTATAGAACAAAAGAAAAATGTTTTGGTTACTTTCAGCTCTGAAACATGCATGGTCAGATCACCTCTGAGATGTCAGTTGTCTTCCATGAAGCTCCGTGTACTGAAGCTACAACCCTGGGGAGGTGGGAGAGGCAGAGCAACTTCCAACACTTTGTTTCCTTAGGAAAACAAACTGGGTGGTCAGGTTGTTAAGCTTAAGCTTTTTGAGCTTATTGGGTGGCATCCCAAGCGTGTGACCCTGGAAGAAGAGGTATCTGAGGTTACCTGCAGGCTGTTCCTCCTCCTGGGGCAGGGTACAGCTGTCAGTGCGCTTTCCACACGCACACCTCCAATGGCACAGCAGAGAGACATGGACTTTTAAACAAACTACAGGCAGGACTAGAAGGTCGAATAAGTAACTTGCCAGCCCTGTGAGGGGCCTGGGTGACCTAGATGAAAATAAAGGCCCTTTCACCCCTCTCTTGTCTCAGACAAAGATGACAAAACCCCATGGTGCTCCGTGTCAAAAACAGAGCCCAAACCAGAACAACTTATAAAGCTTTGTATTTTCTACCTGGCTGTTGATCCTTAGCTCCTCTCCCTTTCCCACCTGCATTTCTTTACAGCTTTGAGGAGATCAGACATTATGGATATTTCTATATTGTTCTTTAATTAGGAAAAAAAATCCCTCTCTCCATTAAGTGTCTTTCAAGAGCAGAGATGAGGGGCACTTGTGTTTTGAGAGCTCTCTATCTTGCAGCCTGCCAGGGACCTTGGCAGGGTCTCCTCAGTATCCCTCCCACAGCTGCTCTCCCTGCAGTCCCAGGATCAGCAGCCACCACAGCCCAAGCTTCAAAGTCCTTTGGCCATAGCAGAAAGCTGGACAATGTCTTCTCAAAACCACATCTCACTCTAAAGAACAGATGTGCAAGGGAACCTCTTAGCCATGTGGAAATCAAACACTGCTCTACCTGTCCTCTGAGTGCTTCTCTCTGTAGAGATGATGCTGCAGCTGGGTATGTACCTCAGAACATGTTCTGAACAAGTTACAAGCTGTTCTTCAGGTCCAGCTGACCTGACTGCACAAGTCCACCAGGTCAGCTGGGGGCTAGCATGATCTGCCTTCTCCTCCCACAAATCTCCAGCCTGGCACCTCTGCTTGGACTAGTTTTCTCATTCCATTGAGCTTCACCTCTTTCCCACAAGTAGACTTTACTCACAATTTGTCTGCATCTCCACCATGCTCTAGCTGACAGCATGATCACCAAGAGCAGAATGATCTCTTCCATAGGATTCACCAGCCCCAGCCTCTAAAGGCTGCAGCAACTAGCCTGGGTAACAATACCTCTTCAGCAAATAAATTCTCTATATATCTTTAGTTACCAACAGCCCTTGGCAACTGTACATAATTAAATACAGCCCTTACATCAGCGAGGGTCAGGAGCCTGTGCCAGTCACTGCCTCCCTGCTTTTCCCTATTAGCCGTGCCAGCTCCATGAAAAATGGTGTCAGCTGATGCTGTGTGAGATGGGCCTCCTCATGAAGCACCTCAGTTCTTCCACTTCTTGCTCTGGTGCTTCCAGCTGGGTTTGCCAGGTTCTTCTGGGGACCCTTCTACCTTCCCTGTGCACAGCTGAGCTGCAGAGCTCTGCCAGTCCATGTGCTTCCCAGTCACCTGCTGCTCCTGAACACCTCCTGGTGGGTTTGTGCTGGGGCATATTTGGGTGAGCGTTGGTCCAGGCAGCATTAATGCAGGTGGGAACATCCCCAGTAAGTGCCAGAGACAATGTGCCATAGATCTTGTTCCCAAGCCCTTCTTGCCCTCTATTAGAATAACATTAAAATTCACCCAGTGATAAGTAGATGAAGCATACTCATCTGTGGCAGACAGCAGAAAGAGATTACAGACCATAGTGGTTTTTCCTAATGTAAGCTTTTCAATAAATCTCTGAAGATTAAAGAAAGAGGAGATGCCATAAAAGAAAATCCGATTTGTCTTTGGCACAGCTGTCCATCCAAAGATAAGCACTCACAACCTGCTTCTGTATAATTCACATTTCTTCACACACAGCCTCCAGAAAGTGAGTTGAACATTCATGAAGTCATGACCTTACTACCCTAATTAGCATCCACAGCTTGGCAGGCTGTGGTAACAGGGCCATAGGGATGGCAAATAGTGGTCCATTTCTCCTAGAAAGGAGACAGGACTAATTTCTTGTTACCTTGGGAACTCACACCCAATCGTGCCAAACATCACCTGGACAGGCAGAAAAAAAAGCAGAATAAAGTTCTATTTGTTTTGCTGTCTCCTGACCTTATACAGCTCTTTCTCCTTCCTCCGTAATGGATGTCCCCTGTTGCGGAAGCAGCCACAGCTTCTGCTTCTCTGGCTATCCCATTACAATAGCAATAAATGCAAGCCAATTATTTTGCAAAACAATTAAAATGTATTCAGCACCTTAAATGAGGAAATCTTTCTTTATAACACCATTCCTTCCTTGCTGCATTGCAGCTACAGAAATGCAGTGTCTCCCCTCCTTCATCTTCCCCACAAACTCCCTGTGTTGGACACACACATCACCTCTTCCAAGGGGGAACAGCTAGGTTGGCTTCTTATCCATCATGTTCAGAGATACTGAAAACATCCACTATGCATGTAGGAATGACATGTTTCCAGGGCTATTAGGATGCAGTTGTATTTTTTCAAATCATGTGGATAGAAAGATGTTGAGGAAATTTCTGCACACCAGCCATCTGACCTGGCTTATTTACATAATGCTAATGCTAGGAAATGCATTGGCTTTATAGCTCTCATGATTTGAGACCATTTATCCAAGGAAAGGCAGCAGCAAGGAAAAGGTCACATCTGGCTTCCTGTAGCTAACTTCAAAACCCACATCAGCTCCGAGCCTCATGGCCCCTACCACTGACCTCATCCAGGGGAGCTGGGGAGATGCTCAACTGAATGTCTTGAGCAGGTTGCTGAAAAAGTCAGAAAACAGGAGGCCACGGCTGACCTGACTGTTGAGGGGTGGAAGAACAGAAACTGAATAGCTTTAAATCACATAATCACATCCCTACCTTCAGGACTAACAGGCTGCTGTCATTGCCAGGGCTGTTTGGCCACATGTGGTTTTCTCTGCGAGTCAGGCAATGGCAGCTACAGTAGAGCCACAGCCACTGGGGTGACCTTCAGTTACAGAGCACCCCATGTCTCACCTGAAGGTAAAACTTACCAGATTTACCTTGCCCATGAGGGAAAAATCATGGGGGGGAGATCAGAAATTATTTTGGGGCAGGTTATTTTCAGGCAAAACAAGAAAAATATAAAAAGGCCTCATTATGAAATATGTCTTTTGATAGATAATATATATTTGAGATATGCATTGAACACACATCATCTTTTTTATTACATGTTTAATACACACATGTGTGGGCACATATGTATGTGTGTGAATACATGGTGGGGGAGAGGTAAGTGGGATTCAGCCCCTGTTAGCAGGGACACAGAGGGTGCCAGCCAGCCAGCTCACAGGCCCCTTCAGCATCCCCAGCAAAAATTCAGACTTTTCTGGTGGAGTCACCAGTTCCTCAGCCTGCCCCTTGCCCCTGTGAAACGCGCTGGGATGGGATCTGATGCTCAGACCCCAAAAGGGTCCGTGCTGAAGGATGAGATGTGAGGGGAGACTGGGCATCCCTTTCCCCCACTGCACTCACAGGGCTTGGCCCAAAGCTGTGTGTGAGGGGGCTGTCAAACAGGATAGGAAGGTGCCTGGTTAACCGCCCAGGGTATTTGCTGCCCATCTCTACACATTTTCTGCATCAAACACTCAAGTCCAAAAGACTTTGTGAGCAGGATGAATAATATTTCTAGACAGCATGCCAGCATTACGAAAAAGCCTGAGCGGCTATGAAGGTCTGCAGACCATGTTTCACCTCCTTTGCACTCTCCAAGCAGAGCAGCTCCTCAGCTCCACCATGCTGGGGTGGGCTTCTCCTCCACCTGGGACAGGGATTGGGGTGAGCTCCACCTGTGGCAGGACTGTCCTCCCACAGCTTCTATCAAGTGTGCTGGGGTGATGCTGATTTCCACCTTGGGAAGACAGCCACAATTAGCCAAAGAGTAAGTGGAAAGCTGAGGGAGAGGGCTGGAGGGGAAGGTGGGAATAGGGTGGTTTGCCCATCATGCCCAGAGCTGGAGAAAGTTGGCTTGGCAGGGAGGGAGAAATGTTCTTGGAAAGCAATTTGTCTGCTAACTTTGCAAGGCTCTTCAAGTACAGACAGGACCAAAACTCCTGGTACCAACACACCAGAACCAAGGCCCAGAAACATCTTTGAAACCTCCTCCCTTCTGCCTGGGTAAAAAGATTATCAGGATGCTTTATTCCTTTGTGGGGTACTATCCACAACAGATATTCTTTGCTTTACTACTAGGTCTGCTCTTTAATTCCAGTTCCCCTGGAAAGCAACTGTTATCCCTTCCCCTTTTCTCCAATTATGGCCTGGGAATGAAGCAGAGCCCACACGCAGCTCCTCTGACAGTCTCTGGATTCCCCTGCTCTGCACCTAGGAGCTGCACAGGGTGCTTACAGCAGAGTGCTGCAGGGGCAGGGACAGGGAGATACTTCTCTCCCTTCTGGAAGTGAATGGGGCAGCTCAAACAGTGGAAACTGCTCCAGGGCACCAGCACAGAGCTGCAAGATGGGCTCATGCCTGCTTGCAGGAGGAAGCCAAAGGCTCCCATGATATTGAGCCCCTGTGAGTTTAGCTGGGAGGGGTGCCATGCATACCCGTCGCTGCACACAGTTCTGAGGGTGCTCCCTGGAGCCACAACCACCACCACTGCTTCTGAACAAGGCTGCAGCTCAGCTGTTGGTCACAGTATTGGTTGGTCACATTTTCTGTGCAGCGAGCAGCCATCAAACCTAATGCCATACCAGCCTTAGGAGACAGCCAAAAGCTAAAGGGAAAGCATGGTCTTGGTGGACAGGTTCTCTTTCAGCTCATTCAGCATCAGCCAAACCAAGGGCTTAAATATCTTCTCCAAACATCTTCCCTTACTGCAGGCCAGCTTGAAATTCTGAATGCAGTGTGTCCTGCTACACCTCCTCAAACTTGGCACATATGATAAGCATACTTATTTTACCCATCTATGGCACCTTTCAATGCCTAGGAATTTTCTGTCCTCATTTTGGAGCCCACATTCTGCCTACATAGGACAGGAAAGCCAGCTCTGCCTGCACAGACAGCCTACATTGTTTCCTTTAGGCTAAAATAAGTTCTGCATTAAATCACACCTGCTTTGTGTTTGTGTGCAAGGAGAAACTACAGTGAGAAAATCAGGAGCAGAAGCAGAAAGAAGAAGAGAGTGCCTGGCTTCACTGCTATTCCTTGCATTTCTTCATGGGTTGGAGCCTCAGAGAGGGATCTAGAGGACTGTTCATAGAATCTCAGAATGGTTTGGGCTGGGAGGGACCTTAAAGATCATGAAGATCCAACCCCCCTGCATGGGCAGGGACAGCTTCTGCTATACCAGGTTGCTCAAGGCGCCATCCAACCTGGCTTTGAACGCTTCCAGGGCAGAGGCATCAACAACCTCCTTAGGCAACCTATTCAAGTACCTTACTACCCTCCTGGTGAAGAATTTTTTCCTAATTTCTAACATAAATCCCCCCTCTTTCAGTTTAAAACCATTACCCCTTGTCCTGTCACTACTCTCTGTGATGAAAAGCCTCACCCCAGCTTTCCTGTTAGACCCCGTTCATGTGATGGAAATCCACTATAATGTCTCCTGTAGACATTATATGTCCCTGGAGCCTTCTCTTCTCCAGGCTGAATAGACCCAGCTCTCTCAGCCTGTTTTCACAGCAGAGGTGCACACACTGGTGGCTCATCTACTACCATCCCCAAGTCTTTTTCCTCAGGGCTGCTCTCTATCCATTCCCCCTCCAGCCTGTTTTTGTGCCTGGGGTTGCCACTTGGCCACCAATGAACTTCATTATGCTGGCATGGGTCCACCTTTCCAGCCTGTCTTGGTGCCTCTGCATGGCCTGCCTTCCCTGTAAGGTGTCAGCCACACCACACAGCTTGGTATCATCAACAAACTTGCTGAGTATCCACTCTATCCCACTGGTCTTGGCTCCAACAAAGATGTTAAACAGCACTAGTCCCAGTACTGAGCCCTGAGGAGCACCACTCATCACTCAGATATCATTCATCACTCACCACTCAACCATCCAACCAATTACTTATCCACCAAGTGATCCCTCTGTTAAATCCATGTCTTGTCAGTTTGGAGACCAGGACATTGTGTGGGACACTATTGCTCTAGGTTAGAGGAGTTTCTGAACACCCAAGTGCACAGCCTCTTCCAGTCAATGTTGAGATACCCGAACTCTTTCCAGCACCAACAAACTGCCTTCTGCCCCCCTGAGCAGCTACTGCAAATACAGCAAAGGAGAACAACCAGAAGCCCATGCCCACAAACCCAGCTGGGCCCTGGAGCAGTGCAACCTCTGCTGTGGTTTCTGACTGTGCCTTGCTCAGCAGCACCAAGTGGGGGGGAAAAATTAAACAGGGCTTCAGCTGCAGACACCTTTTCTCTGACCACCTGAGGCTGGACTCTGCCTGGGACTTGAAGGGTTTTTGTTTACTGAGAAATAGGACAGTTTCTTTTGCTTTTTGAGATGCGCATAGCACACACTTGTTTGCTTAATTTTTAAACACACCATCCCACTGTCAGCAGTGCTTTAGTTTTTTGTCACATCTGCTGTACTCCTACCTTTCAATCTCCTTCCTCCTACCATTCTTGCCTGCAGCAAACACAAGTGTTGTGCCTCTGGCAGAATCAGGAAAGGAAAGGAGAAATGTAAGCAGTGCCTGTTCCCAAGTGAGTTATAATCCATCTTCTCTGATAACAGTTGCATCAAACCTACTTCCTCTATCTTGCTAGAAGAGCCACAGCATTCCCCTCTTCTTGCCATGTGGTTTTTAACTCTTCCCATTGCCTCGGACATCACTGGGATGAGTGCACCCAACCGAGAGCACAGCCTGCCTGTCACCCAGGGTCTTTGGGTGCTTGTGAACCCTCCCAAAGACGTAACTGGTGAATGAGCCCTGCTCACAGCTGTCGTTCTAACAAAAGCTTCTAATCATACTTCCATCAGGCCTGAGAGAGCCAGCACCTTTTTTGAACAGGGCCTAATCCCACTGCAGCAACTCATTTTTTTCACACCCACCATAAACATCTCATTTTCAATGCTGCTGATTAAAATGAAGCTGCTAAAAATATTTACTCCTATTCTGCAGCACTTAGAACAACACCACCAATGAAACCAAACCAAACCAACAAAAAACCCACCAAAAAACAAGCCAGAATCTGTTTTCCTGATGCTGGAGGAGCTGGGGCTGACATCTCATGCAGGTAGCTACTGAAGTGTGGAGGACAATGGGAGCTCTCTCCTGTCCCCAGAATTAATGATGAAGAACCTGATGGGAGCAGCAGCTCCAGGAGAGGACCTGTTGCTCTGCTCTTGGATGGTTTCCACAGAGAGGTTTGAGGCAGGGGTGCAGTCAAGAAGAAACCAAGGGTAAGCAAGTTCACTTATTATTCTATGCAATGCAAAGTTTGCGCTTTTTATAATACAGCAGAATAAGAACACGACCCTATTGAGTTATTTATTGCAGCACCTCTGAGTTAGCAAAAGGTACATTTGCTATTCCCACAAAATGGCCTTTATAATTTTTCTTCTGAAGTGCCACACCTGCCAACACTGAAAGAAGAGGTGCTGGTTCCAGCACCGTGGCACATCCTGCACTTAGTGCTGGTGACAAAAATCACCAACCTGACCAAGTATTCATTTGAATCTTTCTTTCATTTCAGCTTTAGAGTTAAGCCTGGAGTAAGAAATAAACAAATTTCTTAATATAGAAGAAGGGAGGTTATCTCACTGGGCAAAAAGGTGCTGCAGGTCACACAACAAGCCACTTGTGGTTACTGACATTGTGGTCCCACTTGTCTCTGCTCATGGTGACTGTCACCCTGACAGGCCACCTCAGACCCAGATCTCAGGTGACTGACTGGAGCAGATCCCTCTGGCTCAGTTATTTCCCCCACCCATGGCCATGCACAGACTAGAAGGATAACAAATTATGAGTAGACTGGGTGGAAAACTGCAGAATTATCCTCATGCCAAGTGCATCAGGTAGAAGCTGCTGAAAATAGCAGCATCCTTCACAGTCACACCAGGATAATGAGTCTGCAGGCAAGCCCCAGGATCTGCCTGAATCTAAGGCTTGGACAAAACTGTCAGAGCATGACCACCTTCTTGAGAGCACATTTCTCCTTACTAGAGACAGCGTGAGCCATCCTCTGTCCTTTCACTAACCACAGAAAATGACTGCATTGAAGAGCATTCAAAACAGACTATTTCTGTGAAAAAATACCATCTTATCTCCAAAGAGCTACGCTAATGTTACACTAATGTCCTAAGTGGAAAGCCTGCCTAGCATCTTGGCTAAAAAAGCCATACTCTGTAGCTGAAAACTGCTGCCAGCCTGTGTCTCTTTTGTGCTGTGCACAGCAGGGCATAAACACACAGCAGCAACATTTTATCCTTTATTATTGACTTCTGACCCCCAGGGCAGCTCCCATTTCTTGTCCACTTTCTCTGCTCTAGAAGCAGCACATGTTGGGGGCAGCAGGGCTGGAACTGCCTTTCTTTCTCTGCCATTCACTTCTGTGCAAGAGCAAAGCCTTGGGGCAGCTGCACCAGGGGAGAAGCCAAAGCCCAAAGCAAGAACCATCCTTCTACACCAGGGACTGAAACAGCCCGGAGGCTCCAAGCATCTTATGTAGAAGATGACATTAACCCTTAAATTGACTTTATCAGAAGCTACATGTGTAGCAAGACAAACCTCTTTTAGGGCACGGCGCTCCAAGCTCCAACCAGGTGTTCCAGGAGAAACTCACAAATAGTGCTCTGAGTCTAATGCTCTCAGGGCTGACCAGCCTGGATCGGTGCTACTGCTCCCAAAGTGGGTAACCTCCCTCTGGCTTCCTCAGGTGTGAGCTTTATTGGCCCCCTAATCCTGCTCATGCGCAGTAGGGGCCCACCCTAATCAGGCACAGGTGGGCTTAACAAGCTCATGCCCACTACCTGGCAATTAGTGCCACCTGGTTGCCTCATTTCACTACATACGTGCTAAGGCATTCACACCCTGGAAAGTAGGAATGAGAAAACAGAGGAGGATCAGGAGGATTCATGTTTGGCAGTGTCTGCTAATGAAACCGTATTTTAAATTGTCTCTAAAGGCAACAAAAAGGAAAATCTTCAAAGGGAGAAGTTCCCAGATGACAGCTAGAAGATGGAGAGGTGGAGGAATTGCCACAGGCTTTCCAGAGCCAGTCTAGCTGTTCCACAACTTCAGAAGAGAAATCTAAGAGGTGCAAACCATCCTGTATCTTCTCCTATCCTCAGACCCTCAGGGAACAATTTAAGGAACTCTCCTTAGTGGAGGGACTTCTCATCTTATTCCCAGCTTTCCCAATAGGGGAAAGAGAATCTAGCCCAGGATTAGTAGAGGAGGTTAATCTGAAGAGATGTGAGTTGCTCCCCATGCCACTTTCCTCCTTCCGAATTGCAGAAAAATACACATAACATTGAAATCAGTAGTTCTGTCTTTCAAACAGAAGAAGGACACAATCACTTAAGTAAGATAGGTCCAGCTCTGAGCTGACTCTGCCAGGGACCATACAGGGCAGTAAGGACTGGTGGCTGCAGCAAGGACCAACTGATGGCAAGCACCTCGACAGAGGTGGTTTAGGTTTTGCCTTGCTGGTTACACAGAGAGCAGCTCACTGGCTTCAGGTAAGCAAGTGGGAGATTTCTTCTTCAGATTTTATGCATCCTGGCATTAACTTTAAATAGATTCTTAAAGCAAAAGAGAGTTGCAAGGGCGAAAGTATTTTACACGCAGCCAGGCCTTTTGAGGGGTGATGTTCAGCACATAACAGCTCAGTGAAGCAGAGAAAGTGCACTGGCAGTAAATGAATATGTCACAATAATATCTCTCAGCTCCTGCAGAGGCAATTTAACATCATTTCAGTGACAGTACAGCAAGAAAACACAGAATTCACTTCAGTGTCATCATAACTTTTATTTATTTATTGCTGTTAATATGCACAGTAAAGGAAGACCCGATGTGACCGCCTCCTGAGTACAATACTTCTGTAAATCCTGATATTGTGGCTTTTGATGGTAATAGACAAAAGGTTCTACATTCACAAGCCACAGGGTGGTTCTCCTGACTGCCTGAATTACAGACACTCTCCTTTTCCCTGTCCTAGCTCCTTACAGGCTGTCCTTTTCCCTGTCCCTTCCAGCATCACATAATACAGACCTTGCAACTGGGAAATAGCCAGAGATGATGTGAGGACAGTGTAAAGGGGAAACCAGCTCTGTATTGCTTTCTCACAGCCCTTCAGCCTTCTAGGAGCAAGAATTCATTTGTAGCTTCCTAGCACACAAGCACAAGTGGAAAAACACAGAAGGATTAGGTATGCTAAGAAGAGATGCAAATTCTATGTTCCCTTTTGGACCCTGTGATTGGCTGGCAGAAGGATACTGGTCAGTAACCTCCTGAAATTAAAAGTACAGGCTGCATGTGCCTTCAGTGCTTTTCCTCTGGATCACACCAGAGTGATCCCCTCAGGAGCATCACACCTTCCCAGTATGTTCCTGCACCTCGCATCAACACCTCTCCTCCAGCTGGCAAGCCAGCATTCTCTTTCCAGCTTCATCCCCATCTTCTGACTAGAAACAGCACTTAATTGATGGGGAATGATGCCAGAAGACAGAGCCTGGGACTGGACAGTGTCACAATCTGTGTGGGACATGTAAGCAGCTACCCCAATGCCACTTGGACATATGAAATGCCCAGGGATACTGATGAGAGTACAGCCCTGAAAGCCTCACTAAATCTTCACTCAAGACCTTCTGAGCCCTAGCTGTATCTCTGGTGATAACTTCATTCATCTTTGTATTCTTTATTCCTTTGTTTCTCAATTTATACTGTGGGGGTAACAGCATCACTCAGAGTGTGCTTGTCATGTTCCCTGTAAGCACCAGGCAGTGCTGTTACTATATCATGGACAATTGTTAGCCAGCTGCTTGCTTAAAATTGGTGGGAGAGGTTGCAAGATCTCCACAACAAAGTGATTTCTCTCCTCTAACATACAAGATAACCCCACGCAGGGTAAATCCTGCCCTTCAATAACCACATGGTGAGCACTTGGGAGGGGACAGAGGCAGCCAAAAGTCCAGCACTGAATAGGCTGACCACAGCGATTCTCCCAATCCAGTTCGACCTGGATTGCAATTAAGAGGACTGGTGGAGAGTGGTACAAAGCCTTGGGCACAGCCTATTCACTGCAGCACATACAGAAATTACTTTCCACACTTCCACAGCCCTAACAGCTTAGTGCTGACAATGTCGAATTCTCTGAGTGGCAGAGCGTTGTTGGACACTTCTCACCCACCTGTCCTCTAGCTTGTTTTGCAGAGCTGATGAGAAAGCCATCAGAGCTCAGTCAAGGGGTCCTCCACACTGAATTTGCCTAGAGATGCCACCTCCTGCAGCACAGAGCTTTGCTTCCCCTTCTGGCAGTGATACAGCCAAGATGTCCCAATTTAAAAAAACTGCAAAGGTGGCCCCAGGGTGTTGTGCCTACAGCCAACACAACACAACCTGTCCACCAGCTTGCAACAATGCTCTTCTCTGCACATGATCCTCCTTGGAGCCAAGTTCACAGCATCCTCAGGTTGTCTTCATCTTGTATTACCTGTGCTTGGCAGGCTGGGACTGCTATGGTCTTCAGGAGATGTGCTAGGAAACATGCCCCACCAAAGTGCTCATGACTAGAGGTGTTCTGCAAGCTGTTTCCCAGAGGGAATCAGGCAGAATTGGATAAGCTGTGTCCAACTTGGGAGATTACACTGTCTGGGAGCTGATAAAGGGCTTTAGCAGAAGCACTTGTGTTTGGCAGACAGACTGGACAGGAAAGGAGAGTCACTTCCTAAGCTATGGCCTGTGGTTCACATTAACACTGACCATGGTACCTTGGCAAAACATGGCTTAATGTAAGCAGCTGAAGCAAACAGATTTGAAGTGATCAGCAGAGAGGGTCTGAAAGGCTACAGGCAGCATTCAGGCTAAAGCAAAGCCTCAAACTGAAGGAATTTCCTACAAACAATATTCCCCCTCTTTCCCCACCAAAGGGCAAATCTCCCTTCTGATCCTAGTACCCAATGGCATGACTTCTGATGAGCTGAAAGCAAGTTGAGATCAGAAGCCTCCTGCCAACAAGAGTCACTTGTCATCCCCCAAAGCAGAATCCTTTTGTGATCTCATTATTTGGTAGAGAGTTTTCCTGAACTGCTGGTCCTGGCTCAGTCTTTTGGCTGCTTCTTTCAGCTCCTCAGGTTCTGTGCGCGAGAAGATGAAGGACTGGGACTGCTTCACTGAAACAAGAGCAGCACAGAAAGGTCAGCACTCTGCATGAGGGACACGAACTGAAGACAAAGCATCACTAGAGTAGACAAGCCATGTGATGAACACATCTGAGAGCCTGGCAAGGGTTGAGCTAAGCCTTGCACTCAGCTTCACCTTCAGGTTTTCAGAGGAAAATGCTGACAGCCTGGAAACATGCTCTTCTTCTTTCTGCCTCTGTTTTAGGGTTCTACATAGAACCTGATCTAATCTTGCAGGTAGCCACTATGAGCACTGGCTTGGACAGGACAGCTTCCAGGTGTCCCCTCCAACTTAACTCAGTCTCTGATCAAGAATTCAGATGAAACTCGCTTAAAGCATATGGGTTTTTAGGGGCTTAGGATCACTTTTCAACATCCATGAAGAAAAAGGCAACCGGTACACAGACTCGGTGTCTGCTCTCTGGGTGAGGAAGCTTTCTCCATAGCTCCATTCTACTTCTAGGGAATATGAAACACGAATGACATTTGCAGACCTTGCTGCTCTGTCAGCCCCATCTGCACATAGCTGCTCCTGCAGGATACAGAGTAAGAAGCTGCCCAATACCTACAGTCATTCCAGGAAGCACTGGTTCTCCGGCGGTGGAAGCGGCAGCTCTTTATGCGACGAGTGGCAGCCTTGTGGATGTACACAGAGTTCTTCATGATCACAGGCATCTTGGCCTCCAGCTCAGCATTGCGGATGCACTCTTCAAAGAACTCTGAGGAGATGGTGGCACAGACATTTCAAGCAATGAACGAGTCACAAGGGACTGCACTTGCTCATAGGCTCAGCCAGATAATGGCATTCATCATCTCCCTAGATATTCATGACATGCAGTTCATGAAGCTCTAGAATATCATCAGAATTAACAAGTTCAAAGCTATAAAAACCACCAGTGCCCAACAAATGCATATTTCATTCCCTATCAATCATTCACACAACTGTTCATTAGTCCCCTGCTAAAAGGTTCTGATATTATGATAAAACTCCTCAACTCTCTTGCAACAGAGGGGTCTGAAGCTCGTAGCACTTTCTTTGAAAGACTTCCAAAAGTAGTCATGTCTAAGTGCAGAAAGGCTCCATGCAAAGCCCGTGACAATGTTAGTCTGTCCTGATCTGCCCAATCTTTTCCTGGCTCATTTCCCCTCCTGATCTAACCAGCATATCTTCTGCCAGTTCAGTCTTGATGGCCTCCTGCCTGTTCAGAGTCCACACATGCTAATGGGACCCAACTGCTACATGAAAGTGCAGGGCAGAGCTGCAGGAATCACTTGGAAGGACTGAGATGACAACTTGAGACTGAAGTTAATGAAAATATTGCTGGTCCCTCACTTTCTATAGTGTTTTGCTCATCAATATGTTTCTACCCTTTTGAAGACAACATTGGTCAAAATCCAAGATTGGAAATCAGTGTCAAGAGACATTCAGTGCCAGGGTTTACTCACATGCCCTGTGCAGGTAGCTCAGTTCTAGCTAAATGCTGAACTCAGCCCTTCCACAGTAGCTGTTTTCTTACCATGGCTCTGAGCCAGCAGGATGAAGTTCAGAATCTGCCCTTTTGTCTCAGTTTAGAAATCTGATGCAGAAATTACTGGATAATACTTATTTAATGTACATATATGTCTATATAAATTATAAATACATATTATAAACGTTTTTATGTATACACTATTTCTAAATGTATTTATACTTATATAGGTAACAGTGCTCAGAATGCCACTGTACTCTCACACTCTGTTTAAGCCCACAGCATCCACCTTTCACTGAACTGTAACTTTAACTGCACAGATACAGCATCTTCATAACAGCTTCTCCTGCTCTACACTTGAGGATGAAAGCAAAACCAGGTATAAACTGTGGGGAAACTGAGTCTTACACCTGGCCTGTGGACTGCAGTCATCTCAGCACAGCAGTACTGGGCTGATACAGTGATTCAGCTCTGAGCAAGGATCCAAACTTCACCTGCTGGGTCACCCACCAGCATGTTGCTACATGAGGGCAAAACACCAAGTGCCTGCATAGCACATTCTGGCTGCTCAAAAGCGATGTGTGGTTAAGATACAAGGAGTTGAGATAGGAGTTGAGATATTCTGTGAAGCTTTGCTAATTTGGGAACTTCTTTTTGTGTCTGGAAGACGGAAATATTTCCTCTCTTGGAGCTCATTCATCAGTAGAGAGGATGGATGACTGACTTACTTCTCAAGTTACTGACATCTGCTTTCATCTTCTCATCCTTCTCCTTATTGCGATCCAAAGAATTTAAGCCCTGCTCCAAGCTCTGCAATGCTTCCTCAGCTTCTCTCAGTCTCTTCTCCAGATCCATGCGTACCTTCACCTCAGCCTGAGGAAGAGAATAAGCATTGCTGAAAAACAGCTTGTCTTAATAACTATCCTTTTTCAGATGACCCACATGGAATCAAATATGATATTTCAACATATCTGTTCGTGTTTATGTGAGTACTTGCTGCTGAGCAGGAACAAGAGGACATCATTCCATCTCAGACACACTTAGAGTCATGGAATGGTTTGGGTTGAAAGGGACCTTAAAGAGCATTCAGTTCCACCCCCCTGCATGGGCAGGGACACCTCCCACCAGACCAGGTTGCTCACAGCCCCATCCAACCTGGCCTTGAACACTTCCAGAGAGGAGGCAGCCACAACTTCCCTGGGCAACCAGTGCCAGAATTTCACCACCCTCACAGAAAATAATTTCTTCTTCATGTTTAGCCTAAGTCTACCCTCTACCAGCTTAAAAACAGTACCTCTCATCCGATCACTACATGCCCTTACAAAAGTCCCTGTCCAGGCAGTCAGTTCCCACAAAGGGGTGTACAGCACTTAGTTTCAGAAACAAAACACACACAAAAAAGATAGAAATAAGGGATAATATCAGTAGGAGCCTGGCAAATGAGAAAAACCACTGCCACTTAAGTCAACTTAGCTGTAGTTTGGCAAAGTGGAAGGTTACAGGACAAGAAAATCTTGGAGGTTCAGGAAAAAGAAAAATTAGGGTTTTCTTGACAAAATATTTGTAGAAGATTTAGTGCCAAACACCTGATAACAAACATAACCTTTGCATTATTATTAATTAAAATATAATGTCATGCTTTGTCCAATAATCTTTGCACAGATTATGGTATCTTCCAGTACTAGGAAGATGGTACCTCACCAGTTGCTCTGCTTTTGAACCCAAGTTCATGGAAAGGGTTCTGAAAATTTACAGGTCTTAAGTCTGATTCTCTGAGCACAAGTGGGAAGGGAAGATTTCTACTCAGCTCTGCTCATATTATAATTTCTTTGAAATTATCTTTATTCTTGACTGTGTCTACTTTCCTCTCCTACTTCTTTTTCCTTCTTTCATCTTTCGATGATGCTTTCACAATAGCAAACGGAAAGACTTTTACTGAATGGGTTAATCAGAACTGAGAAAATAAATAGTATTGCTACATAGACACAGCATGTCATCTTCACATGCTACCATGATATGAAGCACAACAAATGAAGATTTTCAATCCCAAAATGAAAAAATAAAACCAAGTCTCCCACTTGATAGGGGATGAACTAAAAGGGAAAGCGAGAGAACTCTGGGCCCAGGTACAGCAATATGCAACATGCACAGGGGGTACACCTTGAGGTCTCTCTCCGTCTGCTGCTTCTCTGCAGTCAGCTCCAAGAGTGAGTTCTGCAGAGCTTGGGACTGGGAAGAGTAAAACGCCCGCTCCTCCTCCAGGGCTCGGGACCGCTCCTCGTTTTCCTTCATCCTGGTGCACAGCACAAAGGACAAAGACCATTTTCAGCCTATCACAACTCTCAGGAAAGAAGGGGCTCAGTATTGTGACAGGCCAATGTTTAACTACCTGTCTGCCCTGAGTGAAGAACTGCTAATAGGAGCACTGTCTGTTTCACTTCAATAGCAGAGGCATTGCTAGAGAAAGCTAGGTGGACAGTTCTTGGATGAAACATTCTCAAGCTCCAGATGAGGTTCAGGAGCACCAAACACTTCTCATGGACAAGTCCACGAACACCAAATGTATTCATGTGCCCAAGCCCTGATTTGAAAAGAGCAGGTCCGAGCAGCAGCAAGTTCAGCTGCCCTGCCTCCCTCTGTCTCCTCTAAAGAGTTTATAACTTGAAGTGCTGCCATGGGAACCAGACAAGCTTTGAGATATGTCCTGTGTTGGCAACCAAGAAGTAAGTCAGCAGACAGTTGCACCTTTTGCCACCAGTAATCCTGAGCAGGGTAGAAGTGTCTTCTTCCCTTTACCACACTCAAGAGTAGAATTTGTGAGGGATCTTGCCTCACTGAAAGTGTCAGAATAAATGAGGGAACAGTTTTGAAGTGATCCTAATTTTAAGTCTGGAAATATTTCGCCACACCCTTTCTGATTGCCTCCCACCTGCAAGGAGGAAAACAGCCTCTTTCCCCACCACCTTCATGATGGCTGGCATCTTGTTGCACATCTCTGGCACCACCAGAAAAGGCCCTGCTCTTACTTTACCTCTTCTCTGCCAGGAGTTTCTCCTCCAGAAGTTGCTGCATCTTCTGTTCAATCTGTTGTAGGCTGCAGTGCAGTCCCCACATAGGGCCCTGCTCCTTGCTGGGGCTGGTTGGAGGTGGGAGCTGGCTCTCATTTTCTTCCAGCATCTCTAGCATTTGCTGCTTTTCCAAGGAGAGCTCCTTGAAGGACAGAGGTTGTAAATATCAGCCAAGTTTAATATTTCTGCTCCGTTCCTGCCTAACTCCTCCCTACTGAATCCTTCCATCCCAACATCCACATTCCCCATTCAGGTTAAAAACAAGATTAACAAGATGAGGGTTCTCCCTTCCTACCTGACTCTTCAGCAGCAAGCCTCCACCATGGCCTTCACTATACAAGGGAGCAAGGACCTGGAGGCTGCTCTTTGACATGATATGCTGGCAAGTACCTAGCTCAGAAATCAGACTCTTTTGCTTTTCTAGTGCATCATCAGTGTGGGCAGCTTTCCTGCCTTGCCCCCTTACCTTCCTCCTCAGTATGAACTAGAGGTATCCCCTCTATGGTACTTCTAACTATGGGGTGATGAGGACACACTGTGCTGTTTGCTTGTGAAGTGTTTGGTCCATTGTACAACTAGAGCATGAATGCTCCATCCTTAGCTTTCTAGTTCTTTCATACCCATAACCGTGGGCAAGGAAAAGATTTCAAAGGAAAATCAGCAAAAGATTCTTGTATAAACTTGCAGGATCGGACTCAGACATTAAGGGTGCCATTGGGCTTCAGCAGGCCAGCTGTATGGAAATTTCAAAAATTGTATGCATTTAGAAAAGCCACTTTCCTCCAATCCACCGGAGTGATACCAAGCAAAGAAAGTGTTTCATAAATCAGCACTCCTTTTTCCTAAATTCTCACATGGCATGATTCTCTGGGAACCATGCTTCCTTGTGCAAACAAGGAATCCCTCTCTGCTGCTCTAGTGGATGCCGGATTCATTCCATGGGACAGCATTGCTTTCAGCCCCGGTAATTTCTCCTGGATTGTTCCCAAGATGTCACTCAGAGAGGAGAACTGGTCACTCACCTCTAGGTTGTTCTGTAAGGACTGTGTCAGGCTTCGCAACTCTTTTTTTTCTTCCTCCACTCCTTTAAGGGAGTGGGCTGTGAGCTCCAGCTCCCTACAGAAGCAGAAAGGGTGATGACAGATGTTACAAGCCCCACATTAGCCCAGGCTGTGAATCTCTTAGCACAGAACCTGCAACCTGTGGCAGACCTGAAGAGTAAGGAACAAGCCAGCAAGCATCATGCCTTAAACACATTACAGATGTCCAGGAACTTTATTGTGCCTCTTGATTGTCAAACTAAAACCTGCTGCTCTTCTAGAAAGGGCAAGGCTACAGTTGCAACTGGAAGATCTTAGGGCTGTCATATCTAAGGGGATACTATAAGTCTATGAAAACAAAAACATTTGCAAAACCATGCTGGCCTTTCCGAGAAGTTATTTAGGGAGTGAAAAGGAAAATGAAGAGGGCAACGGTAAAACATCCCTTTCAACACTCACTGCAAAACACTTGGATCCTTCCCTTTCTAAATACATTTGCTGTCCATATTTTGCACAGCAACTCTTAAAATTATAAAATTATTCTTGGTGAGGCAACTTCATCATCCACTCAGTGTCATTTAGCTGATGGTGGAAATACAGATTCAGATGTCCACAGCTTCATGGCTGGCCAGTCAAACAAACTAGCTACCTCTCTGAAATCCTCCAGCATCTGTCCATTGCCATGCTACCCTGACTGATCTGGGGTTTGCTCATGTCCCAGCCCTTTGAAAAGGAGGTTGCTGGAGCCCTGAACACAAAATAAAACAAAGCTGTGTTCTAGTGATCACTCAAGTGATAGCAAATGCAGGCAAGCAGATCTCGACAGTTCCTGCTTTGTTCAATACAGCATTTATCTCCTTCCTACATGCACAAAACAGGTGAATTTTATGAACAGCTTTGATTCACCACTGCACCAACATTCCTGCCCAGTGTGGGAAATCGTGTTCTTTCCCTGTCTCACCTCCTGATCTGTTCCTGCTCCAGCCGCAGCTCCCGTACCACCTCTTCAAACCTGTTCTTCTCTGCTTCCAGGATCTGGTTCAAACGCTCAAGTTCCTGGATCCAAAGAGAAAACAGGAATATATTCTGCTGACAAACTTACATTTAAGAAAGGCTTCCCTGTTAGCAATGCCTTGAACGTTTAACTTGAGCTATGCAGAGCCACTGGGTGGCTGACTCCCCCACACCTTTGTCTAGGGGCAAGGTTAGCTGAGGAAGACATCCAGAAGTCACAGCCAGGTTACCAGGCAAGTCGAAGTCACAGACATGTTCCTTGCACAGATCAGGTCTGCTGGATGTATACAAAAGGTCCAACTCTCCCTGGGAAAGCTGGACTCTACATGGATGTGTGATTTCCAGGCACCCACATGCACAGAAGGCCCAGGCAGGAATGTGACAGCCCCAGTACTGTTGCACCTGAAGTGTGATATTTCCACTATCACAGCCTTGCTTCCCATCCCCACGGGGGCAGGAAAACACAAACAGTATGGCTTTGACCAATTTAATCAGTCTGCCACTTTTGTGCTAATAAAACTGTGCTTGAAGAGCACTGAAAACCACAAGCCATCCTCAAGCAGTCAAATAGTTTCTTGCCCTAGCCTAGAAGGAGCCACTGTACCAAGACCTACTGCAGGTGGATGGAGACAGGGACACAGCACAGCAAGATTCCCACTCCTGGCCAGGTCCCCTTGCAGATAAGATGCCCTAGCTGCTGGGCAGAACTCCTACTGCAGGCCCAGGCAGGTCACAAAGCAGCACTGACACCAGGTAAATTCATAAATCCTGCTCAAGATACATGGCTCGAGCTGCTTTCTCAATGCACTGCTCTGAAGCCTCCAGGCTCACAGCAGCTCAGACCATCACAGCTCAGAGAGCTATATATGCTTTCCTTCATCAGCAAACCTGGTCCCTTCTACTCTTTGTGGGCAATGGAGATATTTGGCATAACTGTGTAAGAGCAGAGATTTGTCCCAGGGTCTTCAGACAAGGGCATTTACCTCCCTATTGCTGTGGGGCTGATCATCAGGCTACCTCACCAGAAAAAGATGTCTCCCTGCAAAGGCAGAAGCAGCTCAGCCATACAGGAATATCCAAGCTACCTTTGGACTTCAGCTCTGCAGAAATGTGCAGAGGGAAAGCATTAGGAAGCCTAGGTCAGCATTGCAGTCTTCTTGCTAAAGAGGTGTGATGGTTATTCTGGATTAATTGGAAAAGAGAGCATGGAACAGTCTGAAATTGCAATGTGGTGGTCTACATGCAGACTTTCCTACTGCAATATTTATTATTTTCCCCATCTCTGATGTGTCCAAAGGAGAAACCATGTTGCTTTTCACGGCTCCTTGTTTTCTCACAATGGTTTCTCTACACTAGAACAATGTCAGGTTTGGTTTTTTTACTTTCTAACTGGGGAGACAGACAGGTTGATTGCCAGAGTCCTCCTGAATCTATAAAATAAAAAGTGTTGAATTCAACCTCGTGAATGAGTTTAATCTGATCTTCCTCCCTGGTCCTCCTGAAGACACAATCACAAGAATGCTGCATGGAAAGTGCCTGGGAAGCGGAGCAGGGATACACCTCCAGGAGCCAACTCATGGCAGTGCTCTTATTCTTCTCTTTATCCACAGAGCCCAGAGGTTGGCTGGAAAAAAATTTGGCTCTGCAGCCTCCCTCCCTGAAATCTGGTGTGATCTCAAACCAACAGCTCGAACCTCCCAGTCCTGCCACATGGAAGATGAAGGGAATTGGCTTATGATGAACACTCACCTCTTTTTGCTCCCTCTGCAGACACAGCTCTTCTGTTTCTTCCATGAGCTTATCTGCAAACAGACACACACAAAGGCCATGCAGAGAAAAGCAATCTCTATCTTGGAGATATTTATGAATATGAAACACTGTTTGGAATTTGGAAATGCCGCATTCCCTGTTGCTCTGTGTGTATCCGTCTGGGAGGCTCCCAGGGCTGAGATGACACAAATGAGATGTTCCCTCCTGCCAAATAACTTTATAAACCAAACCACCAAATTTCTGTGTACTCCTGCTAAGGCTTCCTCCCAATGCTCTTACCAAACTAACCTTCACCGTTCTCTAGCTGAGTCAGGAAAATATCCTTATCTCTGCTTCACACATGAGAAAGCAAGGGCACAGAAAGGTTAGGTGGATGCACAGAGTCAGACAGTGCATAGCAGTCATCAGTTCTGCTGTTCAGTACCCCATCACAACCTCTCCAGCACATCACCACCTCCTTCAGTCACCTGGGCATCAGTGCCTGTTCCCTATTGTCTCCTTGGAATGTCCCAGCCATGCCCAGAAATCAGTTTCCTAACTTAGCCACAGAACTTCTAGCTGTTAAGGATAGTGCCCCCCCCAGCATCAGTTGCTCTACTGAAAAGGACATGGGCCCACCAGAAACTCTGTTCTGATGCTTCCACTGTGACCTGATGTTCCTAATTCATGTTACACTCCAGCCTTAAGCAGAGGCTCTGCCTTGGGCAGCTCCTGACCATGCTTATGGGAAGACAGACAGAAACACAAGCCTCATAGCTAGGACTTGGGTTTAATTCTCACCTCTGCCACCCAGCTGCTTTGTGAGCAGGGGAGATTCAGTGTGGCTCTTGGTCATCAAGTTTTCCCCTATCAGGTGAGGAGGATGCTTTGTCCCCGTTGTACCGGGTACCTGAAGAGATTACTGCTGCTGGCAGGATTACTACTGCTAGAAGGAATGCAGACCTCTACCTCCTGCCCACAGCAGGGCTCCTGGTGCCTGAGCAATAGTGTGAAGTTACAAAAGCTCTGCTGACCACCACTGATGCTTTTCCTTCCCACTCTCACCCTCTTCCTCTTTGCTACAACCCAGGACAGATGCACAGTGGTTACACAGAGCCTCTCCCACCTTCCTTCTTCCACCCCTCCTGTGAGGAGCCAAGCACAGGGTATGATGGGCTTCTGCAAAGTCCTTGCCTGAGACACAAACCTGGATCTCAGCTGGGCAGGGTGCTGGTGGAAGGTAACTCCAGAGGGGTTCAAGAAACTCCTCAGAGCAGTGTTTTCTTCCTCCAGAGGACCTTGACCTGCTGCCAGGACCAGTGCCTGACCTCAAAGCTTAGCTGCATGATGGACACAGATCATTGAAGGGAAGGCCAATGAGGCAGAAGCCTCAGCAATTATAGGAGAATGGACAATTGCTGTCAAAAGGAAGTAACCAACTGTGACAGTTGATCAGCTCTGATTGTTGGGGATTTTTGTCCAAGACAAGAACAACAGTGAAATATACATTTAGAAGCTTAACATGAACCATCAATGTGCATTTGCAGCCCTGGAAGCCATCCATGTCCTAGGCTGCATCAGAAGAAGCACAGACCCCTGGTCAAGGGAGGGGATTCTCCCCCTCTGCTCTGCTCTTGTGAGACCCCACCTGGAGCACTGTGTCCAGTTCTGGAGTCCCCAGCATAAGAAGGACACAGAGCTCCTGGAACGTGTCCAGAGGAGAGACACTAAAATGATCAGAGGGCTGGAGCAGCTCCCTATGGAGCCAGGCTGAGGAAGTTGGGGTTGTTCAGCCTGGAGAAGGGGAGGCTCTGAGGTGACCTAATAACAGCTTTGCAATATCTGAAGTGGGCTACAGGAAAGCTGGGGTAGGGCTTTTTACATGGGTGTGTAGGGAGAGGGGACAAGGGGAAATGGTTTCAAACTTTAAGAGGGGAGATTTAAGTTAGACATTAGGAAAAAATTCTTTCCTGTGAGGGTGGTCAGACACTGGAACAGGTTGCCCAAGCAAGTTGTGGCTGGGGTTAGAAGGTTGAATGTGAAGGTTGGATGGGGCTTTGAGCAACCTGGTGTAATGGGAGGTGTCCCTGCCCATACAGGGGGGGTGGAGCTAGATGATCTTTAAGGTCTCTTCCAACCTGAACCATTCTATGATTCTTTATATTTTATGATACATATCCTGTCACCACAGAACATGTATTCCTCTATTCTTCCATCACCTTGTCTTTTATTGTACTGTGGCCCTCTTTAGTCTCATAGGCCCTTTAGTCTGCTTTGGTGATTGCAAAATAATGTTTTGATGAAACTTTCCTGATTCTAATTTTCCTCCTGTCTCTCCAGGTCCTTCTCTCAGCACTCCCCATTATTCCTTTGTCAGGTGTGGATCCCCTCCTCCCTGCCCACCTGACAGACAAGCCCATCCATCAGCTCATGTGCATGGATGGCACTTAGATGGTCAGAATGAACACATCTTGATACTTAGGATTGCTGTTACGTGTGGGACTCTACACTAAGATCACCCCTGACCAGCATGGATGCAGAAATTCAGAAGGCTCTTCAAGATTCCTCTTAGTGGCTCAAGGATTAGGACTAGATACCACAAGACCCTGCTCAAGACATCACCATCTGAAGCACCCAAAGTTGCTGCTAGCTGGTTTAAAGCAGCTGACTGTCCAGATGAGTCACTGGGTTCACACATATGACCAGCAGCCCTCAGGTCAGAAGAACCTTTACACCTTGGGGATTGCTCTAACTTTAGGAGGCATCTGAGTTAAAAAGGATACTCTGCCTTGGCTCTTCCTATAGGCAACATGGGGAAGAGACCTCTGGACCTCCCAAGGCAGCCAGAGCACCCAGGGTACTGCCATCTAGAGGCTGGTTTCTGACTAGAGGATTGGACTAGATAACCTCTAGAAGTCTCTTCCAACCTAAATTATTCTGTGTTCACCTGGAGCAACTGCTGTCCCTCCATTACCCAAAGAGAGACCAGTGGCAAATTAGCAACTACCATTAGAATCAAAGAAGTCTGTGTAGATTCTTCCACTTCCAATAAGAAGTGTGTGAGCAAATGCAGATAAAGCCCAGATGGAGAAAGACATAAAAAAAGAGAAGGAAAAAAAAAAAGCTGAAAAGCTGTGATCAGCCTCAGAAACTCAGAAATAGCATTCCTGTGTGATTTAGAGAAGCAAATGTATTAGTCTGTTTGCCTGGTGAGCAGACTTCTCAGGGGCAGCAAAAGTTTGTACACTGAAGCCACCAGGAGCTGCAGGATTGCAGGACACTGGCCAGAGCACCCTGTCGTTTCTCACTCCAACTGCATGTCTAGACCATACCTTAATATTTTTGTGTTTTGAGTCCCTTAAAAACCTGAATTTCAGCTGCTGACTACTTGAAAGATTCATCCAGTAAAAGTCATCTGTAAAAACCTGTGGCTATTTTGGGGCTTATGGCTTTTGGAATTTAGAGCTTCCTACCTAAATATTCCTGTTTCTCCTTTGCCAGCTGCAGTCCTTGGGCTTCCAGGCTCTCAATCATGGCTTCTCCCAGCTGGGCATTCTTCCAGGTCCTAGAAAGAGCAGGCACAAACCAGACAATGAAAGAGACCTAAGGGTCCACAGAGTGAGGCAGGGCATTCAGCCTAGCAAACTACCAAGGAATTCAAACACATCAGCTGGGACAGTAGTTCACTACATTTTTCTCCACAGATCAGTTGAAATTTCCTTGGCATTCAGTAGTTTATTTTTATTTATAAGGGGAACTGTATGTCAACACTGCACAGATATTGAAATGTGTGGGTGGGGGTTCCCCAGTGTTTTAGAAATGTGTACTCTGAACTTAAAGACTCTCCAGACCAACCCAGCACATGCACAGCCTCCAGCTGCAACAGGATGTACCTGGAAAACATTAAATGGATCCCATCAGACTTGAGAACCAGATTTTACCTTTTAAATCAAATAGCTTTACACCTGCTAGTGACATTGTCTTTTGCAGCCTTTTCAATATCTTGCTGCTACAGACTCTCTTCCTCTTCAAACTTTAACCATTTATTGGCTCCTTTCTATAGCTGTCTATCTTCAGCCTTTCTGGTATCCATCATCCATCCTGGAGCCAATCAAACCCTCCTCTGCTAAACTTGTAAGCCACTAGGATTTAGTGCCTGGCCTTACACTGTGAGTTAAATGCCTCTCCCTGTAAAAATGATGAAGAATCAGAGACAAAAGCCAGACAAGATGTTGGCAAGTAGGGATGGTTAGAGGAAGAAAGCGTATTCAAAGAATACCTTGTGTTATTGTAGGACTGTTCACCAGAGGATCTCAAGGTCTCTTGAGCACATTTTGAAACTAAGCTGCAAAAAAGGCCTGTGGAGCAGATGCCCATTACTGATAGAGCTGATGGACAAGGTAGGCTTTAATACAGATACTAAATACCAAGGACAAGGACATACAAATACAAAACAGAACCAGAAATGGAGATTGCCACTCATTTATATTAATGTTCCATTAAAAAAAATACCTACACACATAGGATACATAAAATGCATATGTAAAATTCATCCAGATCTATTTATATAGGTGCAAATACAGGAACAGCAATTGCTGCCCAGAAATTTTGCCATCTTTGCTAAATCCTAAGAGAGCTTATGAATACTGAATATCTGTAAGCCTTTGTGTACAGGGCCTCTTTGTAAGCCATTTGAAGTTGAAGCTTTTTGGAAACTGTTAAGTTGGCAGCCCCTTATAAAACAATTCCAAGGCAACCTGTACTTTACCTCTTACAAAAGCCAGACAAATATATAAAACACACATCACCCCAGGGACCAGGCAGAAGCCCCTGTACTGCCTTGTGCTCCTTGCTGCCAGCTGGGTTTCTTTTCAGCTAATAAGCATCTAGGATATTTCTAAAGCACAGAGAAAATTAGAGTGCTAATTAAAAAGCTGCTGTTTTGCCCACAGGTAGACATCCTCATCTCGAGTGAGAACATGTGGGTGTGAATGTGCTTTTTCAGTAACATTCTCTGATACAGGATGAATCTGACCCCAGAGAAATAAACAGCAAAAAGCTCAAGGCCAGGGCAGGAGGGAAAACAGCAGTGTTTGTCATTGATAAACTCAGAGGGTTTCAAAGCAGATGTAGCCTTTAAGGTGTCTGTTTATTAGACTCACTTTCTCTGTGCTCCCTCCCTTCCCCAGCCTAACAAGATATTTCTCTGTAAATCAAAGGTTACTAAACCTATTGCTGTGAGACTTAGAAGATGTACCTATAGCACTGTGCAGTGCTTAAGCTTTTATTCATTTTACCTGCTGGAACCAGAGCTGATGTTTAAGTACAGCAGCAGGGACATACAGGCTATGACTTCTCACCAGTGAGTTTTCATCAGAAAAAGACAAACTGCTTAAAGAGTTGGACAGCACAGGGTCAGGAAGGCTCTTGGGACAAGTAGAAAGTACCCTTTTATAAAACTTCTGAAAAAAAATCCAAAACCAACCCAAAGCTGTACAGTATCTGCTTATGTTAAATAGCTCAAATGTCATCTCTTTCAGTCCTTTTGCAGCACAGGGAACTCTTCAGCTTTGCTTGAGTTTTACCCATATTGGGAGCATCTGCAACCAATTCTTGGAGAAACTTAGCACTTCATGGTCCTCAGGCATATGTACTGTGTTACCTATTGCTTTCTCCCTGTTCCCTGCCATGTCCACTTTTATAACCACTGCCAAGAATGTTGCTATCGATACGTGCCCCACTCTCCCATTAGGAGCAGCAAAAGCCTCTCTGGGTGAGAAGAGAAGCTGGATGGCTGGAAGTCAAGGATTTGTACATTTCCAAAAAGCTTTCAAGATCTGGCAAGTGTGGCAAGTCCAAGCTGCAACATGTTAGAAGGGTGGAGCAACCATCAGCCCCACTCAGCATTCAGTAAGTGGTTTCCCACTCACAAACACTCCCACCCCCCAGCCCCAGATGTAGAGAGGCAGCAGAAAAAATTGAAGAAAAGGAGAGAAGATAGAGGACGGTCCCCGTGCTGGGTTCATTTTTACTTCTTTCCTCCATTAACAACATGACAGTCTTTGCAGTTGGTTTGGGGTTTGTTTTGTTTTGTTTTTTTTTTTGAGGGTGTTGGGTTGTTTGTTGTTTTTTTTCCCTTTGGCTGGTTTTAAATAATGAGTGCCTGCAGGAGGGTCTCAATAAACTGTAAGTGCTGCAGTGCCACTAGCAGTAAAATCTCCATCTAAGAACAGAGCACTAAAACAGGCTGCCTAGAATATTTCAGCTGTGTCCTTTTAGCTTTCCTATTCATTGCAGATCAGTTTACAGCCATGCTGTGCCTTTCTGGCTGCTGCTGAGCTCCCAACCCAACACTGCAAATATAAATCACATAATCTGTGCTTTTCCTCACATACAGGCTACCTACCAGCAGCACCAATTATGCTGGCACTGGAGCTGCATACCTCTTCTTCTCTGATACAAGAACAGAAGCAGAGAGTGGAGGAAAATCTCTGTCAGATAGATTTTCAGCTAGGTACCAGTAGCCTGCCACTATCTAGCTTCTGTTTTAAATACTAGTGCTGGAATATTGAAGTGAGTATCTTGCTTCTCAGAACTGCTCCTGAGCTGTGCAGCTGTGTTCCTTCCCTCCCACACACATCAGAAATAAGAATTTGGCCCCCAAATTATCAGCCTTGGCAATAGTTAAGTCTAACATTGGTGAACACAAGTGCAGACCTCTGCTATCAAAGATAAAACTCCAAATTACTCAAGGGCTAAACAGATACAAATAAATAGATATCTACCTAGATAAATAAATAAACTAAGTTAAACTTAAGTCCCTCCTCCTCTGCAGTGACCCAGGCTGCTCATGCTAAGTGGGTGACAGACCTCTCCCTTGGGTCTTGTGTCACATGGGGCTCATGCTCCCACAAAGCTTTACTGGGCAGCTTTGTGTGGCAGTTCATACCATGGAGGTACTGGCACTAAAACCAGGTTCCCTGAAACAGCACAAAGCTTGGCTTGGGCTGATCCACCCTAGCACTGTCCTCCCCATTAATTGCAGATTAACATTTTCAGCTTCATAATTTGGAATTAACTGAGATAAATGCCTTTACCATGCATACATACACACACTCTCTGGTATTACAACTTAAACTTGCCTGAAAGAACAGTTTTGGCCCTAGATTCACAAAGGACCATGCACACAGTGTAATGCAGCCAGGAAGGGCTCATACCTGAATAGTAGGCTCTGCTCTACAGACCCTAGAAGTTTCTTCCTGGCTTGGGGAAGACAAATCCTTGCTTAAGTGTTACCTCTTCCTGCATCTGCTGGAAGAGCCTGCTCTGGTTTTGCAGGACAGATGTTCATTGTACTGACAGGCTCCAGGGTGCTGAGGGATTGCAGAGCTGGTGGCCAACAGCCTGCAAAACCCTCTGGCATTCCCAGCAGACTCTGAACTCAGTGTTGTACACATACAGAGGCCAAACCCTTTCATCCCTGTAGATGGGCTGGAAATGCTTTGCCAGCACCTCCTCCCCTGGGATGTAGTCTGCCTCTGCATTTCAGAACCAGACTGTCTCAGGAGTCCTAACCGTGCTGCTGCTGCTTGGCCCGAGTGTCCTAGGACCTGGGCAGAAGAGTCACACACCCCATGGCCACACAATTGCTTCAGAGCTGCTCCTGAAATCTCAGCATGGCCAATACAAGTCAGGAGAGCAGGGTCAGGTTGGTGAGGGCCTTGATCACCAGCAGCACGGAGAGCTGCTCACTACACTTGTGTCTTGCCCATTCTACTCTTAACTTTCCCCAAATTCACACACCTACTGTGCATGGAGGTTTTCTGCCCCCTACCTGTGTCAAGCTCACAGACCTTGCTTCCCACACAAAATGGATCAGGAGAGCTCTTATTCAGTCTCTGAGGCGGAAGAGAGGGACAGCAGATGCCACTTGGTATTTTAGCATTTAACAGGTGACAGCCTGGGGTTGTCAGCAAAGGGTCCTGCTGCACAGCACACTGCACACCACCACGGAAAGCTTTGTGTCAGTTTTAGGGAGTTCTTATTCAGGGGATGAATGGGTCCCAGAGGAAAGAGAAGGTCTTAGTAGTCTTGGGGAGCTTGTCTGCCTCTCTGCAGTCCTAGTCAGGATTCTCTCTTTACACTCTACCAAGCAGATCAAAGAGATTAAGGAATAGAAAGAAGCTTACACTTTTCCAGACTCCTGTAGCATCTCCAGCCACTGAGCCTGCTCAGACTCTGATTCGGCTGCTAGAACAATGTTACCCTAGAAGAGAGGAGGAGAAAAAAAAAAGCAAAACAAATTAGAGAGGCTGGTGCCTTACATGCCTCACTTAGGGCAGGAACTAAACACAGCCAGCACAGCTCCTGTGGGAGGAGTTTCCGCCCTGATAGGAGCACGTATGACCCAGGCCAATCACACAGGAGTTGCCCACAGCAAGCAGTTATAGTAAGAATAAAATGATGGGGCAACATGAGCTCTAGGGCTCCTGCAGAAGTCTATTGGTCTGCTAGGATCATAAAGACACACCATTAGAAAGACCAAGATTCCTTGTTTGTTGTCAAAGCAGGAGCAGCAACAAAGCCTTAGGGAGATTTGGGATGCTAAGCCACCCTTTCTCTCAGACTAGTCTGCCCATGGAGGGTAGGCATACCTTGCTGAGGTGGGAAAGACTGCTTATCCAACTCTGCTCAGCAGCAACAATATGTTCTGTGGTGGTCTATGTGTACTTGGTTGGGTTTTTTGGGGTTTTTTTAATGAAGAGTAGAAGCCTACTTACATGGAAGTCTTCATGAGAAATCTTGATGGCATAAGGCATGTTGGGCTCTTCTTTGGGCTCTACGATGCAACCTCCTAGGGGTATGACACCCTGAGGATGACCCAGAGCACTCCAATCAGTCAGTAAAACCAAATATAACTGTTAACAAATAGCCAGAGCTGAACTTCCACCCTTATTTACTTGTGGGACCCTACCCTGCTACCTTGGCTATCCCAGGAGTGGCAATACATGCAGTTCCTGGAAAGCAGAGGGGCTCCCACCACAAAGCATTAGCACCTTTTTAAGGACATCTGCTTCATCCCCTTTCAGAGACTGCAGAGGACAAAAGCAGGGCACAGAGTTATCCCATGAGAGCTCAAGGTGGCAGAGCTACAGAGGCTGCTTCTTGGGGCTGGGAGTACCTGAGTTAGCAGGGGCTGGCTGTGACCACTTGTGAGTACAGGTTAGGAACAAGCAGCAACCAAAGCTGCTAAACCCACCACTGGCTTTGCCAACAGTACTCAGAGATTGGAATGGGCTGCCCAGGGAGGTGGTGGATGGATTAAGGGTTGGACTTGATGATCTCAGATCTTTTCCAACCTGGATAATTCTGTGACTTTCAGTCACAAGATTAATTGAGTAGGAAAGTATGCAAACCAGGCAATCCACTAGCAGGTAAAAACACCTTAAAATCATGGGTCTGCTGAATCATTAAGGAGCCTGAAGAGGTACTGAGATCATTCTTGCTTTTGAGGCTCCTCTGGATCTATGAAATTTATGACTTCTTCACTTGCTGGAAAAAAAAAAAAAAGAGCATATCCCCATTCAAACACTGCTCACCTTAGGGTGGATGTTGAAGTATTTATTGCTTTCAAAGCTCTTCTTCTCACTCTCAGCATAGTAGAGCAGGAAACTTTCTTTAATGATGAAGAACCTTTAAGGAAGAAAAAGTTAACAGATCCTGCCTGAACAGAGATCATGGTTTATAGCACAAGAAAATCCACACCTCACTCAAGCTGCTCTCTGAACAGGAGAGTTTACTATTCCCATCCAAGCCTAAGGTGAGGTGCCTCACTTCTGCTCACAGGCAAGAGGTAGTGCTGAACACCAAGTGCCAAGTTCAAGGACTTTGTGCTTCCAGTTTATCATAGCAAGCACCAGTGTTGAAGGGCAAACCATAGCACCTTTTACTCTCAGGGGAATTGGACAGTGGTCTGCATCCAAGACAGGAGCACAGCCAAAGCCTTTTGGCATCTCTGGCCATTACACTGCTGAAGTAAGCCAGGAGGGAAGTGTTCCCACCTTAACAGTGAGTTGTATGGCAAGGAGAGTCACAGGGCAGCATCCCCAAGTGATTCTCAAGGCAGAAGATCACCCACAAGAGCACTCAGGAGCAGAAATAATTTTAGAGATATTTTTAAGCAGAGCTTCTGGCAAAGTCTCCTGTCATTGACTTTTGGAAATACAAAGGAAAATGATTTTTTTTTTCTTTTTCCCCTTCATACACATCAGATTGAAGTGTGCCTTGTTCTGCTCAGTTAGCCTGAGGTATGCTCTGATGGACACTGTGTAGTAGCCACAAAATATCACAGCTTTGGTAAATCAAGCCTCTAATTTACTAGGGCATGTCCTCAAAATTGTGATTAAAGGAGTGCCACTTTTAGCTTATTTGGATGTTCAAAATGCCCTTGAGAGAGTCCCTCTTTTCTTTGGAAATTGAGGTTGCATTTGCCCTGCAGGCAATGGTGCAGGGAAAATGTGCCTCACTTAGCTTAAATTCAGTGTAAATCTCTGCAGCACTTAAAAACCTTCAAGAACAGCTGAAAAGATGGGGACTAGTTCAGTAAGGAAGTTTCAGAAGAGTAAATGGCAAAAGGAAATGTGTTGCTCTGTTTTGTACAGATTTTCTGATATGAGGAGTTTGAAAGGGAGTAAGGTGAAAATTACTGAAGATTGCCTTTTTACACTACACAAAACACTGCTGTGTAAGTCACTTTCATCTGATCCTGAGGATAAGAGCTCATGAGGAATCTAGAAAGGATAAAGCATTTCTGTGACTGACTAGAATACCCTCGGGACATCCTTCTGCTTCTGGGCAGAAGCCTTCACCTAGAGGGATCAGGAAGAGGTTTATCCATGCAGCAGATTCCCACTGTGCAATTCAGGGATTCCTGCACCTTTCTCTGGAGCCACCATTAAAACTAGGCTATGTAACCTAGAAGTTAAATCCCCAAGAGCTATTTTAATACCTCCACATGCCATGCCTACCCTGGCTCTCTCCTAAAGCAGAGCTTCTTTCAGATGGAGCCAAGTGCTGCCTCCAGCACAGATGAGCACAGTAATTTGGTACCAGCTTAGTTCCTAAAGCTAAAGAAAGAATTTCAAGCTGGCAGAGAATTATCATGATTATAATAATATACATTATCTTAATATATTAATAATTATTATTGTTATGCTCAGGGGAAAGCTTTACCACTTCCAGCAGTTCCTGTCTCTTGATCTTCTGCTGTGGCTCTGGCAGCACAGATGACATTGCCACCTGCCATAGAAACATGAGCCTTAGGCTTATAGAGGGACTGAAAACCACAGAACAAAGCAAAACTTCTGAATGTCTGCAGCAAGTTTGAGCTCTGGATCTATGTTTTAAAGTGACAGTCATTGAAGATCTGCATGTTTACATCCAGAAATCTTCAGAACGTACAAACACAAGCAGCAGTTATCGTGCCCAAAATTTTCTCTTCTTTTCATCCACTCATCTATTCCTGTTCATATTGACATCAGAGGTCGGGAGAAGAAGCCAGCCTGCTTCCTCAGCAGGACACTGGCTTCCATTTGATACTCCAGGAACATCATGGTTGACTGCCTGAATTCACCTCTTGTTCCTGATCACAGCTCTTTGAGCAGAACAGCATGATGGTGCAAGAATCACTCTTCTGCAGTGAGCTCATTTAGTTGGTAGAGGACTGAAAAGGAGTTCATTTACAGTGCAGCCTATCAAGTAAGTTATCTGAGCAGAAGCAATTACTATTCACCTTTCAGCTAAAGGACCCACCCCCCTCCCAGACCAGGTTTGTGTTCCAGTGCCCCTCCTGGAGGAGTTGCAGCCTAAGTCCTCTCATCTTGGAGAGTAACATATGAACCTGCCTGTGGTGGCTGTCTCTGCTCTCTATTATATGAAGTTCCTAAGATGGACAGGAAGATGGACTACCAGTGGAGCACCTGTTGTTTTCCCCATGATGAGAATCCCCATCCTAAAAATCTGCCAACATCATCTGTCAGGGACCAGAACAGTCTCCTCATGGAGGTAGGCAGGGATGAGAAGGAGTACCCCAGAAAAGGCAGGGATCAGAACCACTCACACGACCTGGAGACATTAACAAAGCTCACATGCCTTAGGCACATCTCTGTGGAACATATTCCTGATAGAGTGAATTCATCAAGGTCTCACCTCTGTGTGAAACAAGGACAGGTATTTTTTAATACATTTGCATGGGTGGCAAAGACAGCCATGACTCCTGCAGCAGGCTCAGAGCTGACCCGGCCAAGACAGATATCAGAGACCTCTGCAGAGCAGACAGGGCCTAAGCTCCTGGTTCCTCCTGTCCACACTATTTCTATGAGCAGCAGCCTTTGGCCTTTCTACTTAACTTTTCCTCACACCTCTTGTCATTAACCCTATGACAATGTTTTCATATGGCCAGCTGCATCATCACTATGTGTCTCCAAGGACTTTTTTTTAGAGGTTTATGATATGCCATCTGCACAATAAATACAGAAACATTAAAGAGCAAACATATCCTGTCTGGTGAATGGGCTGCTCTTGCCCCATTGGGTCAGAGAGTGAACAAGATACAAACACAAAACTAAGGAGTAGAAAGAAACACACAGTGTGTGTGTGGGGGGGGAAAGTCTATTCATAATTTTCAACAGTGTTTTCAGTCTGAACATCCTTGAGAAATATTTGCAAGAAAGGTAAAAACACTAATCTTTGACTACGTGTGATTTTTAACCTAAGTTTTAACCCATAGTTAGAGCCAGGCTTTAGTTTGTCACATCCTCTTTGTCTGCTCAGTGCTCCTGGTAGTCCCCTTAATACAGATTATGCTCCAGATTTCTGATTTCACAGATTTCAGATTTCACAGATGTGGAGAGAATCTGTGGGGGCTTGGACTGAAAATACACAAAGAGGAGTTAAAAAGAGTAACAACAGAAACTCAGAGCAAATAATGAAGGAAGACTACTGAGAATCTGGTTAGCTAATAATATGGACATAATGCATTTATGCTCAGACTATATTCCTCATCTATCCTTACCCAGAAGGCAACACCTAAGTAGCCAAGATCTCCACTTTAGCTTTCAGGAAAAAGTCTTCATACAACAATGCAAGGATGATAGATGCAGCCTGATGGAAAGAGGGATGAAGTGAAGGGATAAAGAAGAAAGAGCTGCAAGGCTTGAGAGCAATACAAGGGCTGAAGCAGCAGTCAGGTGAACAAGAGTAGAAAGGGCAAAGACGGACAAGAGAGAACAGGGCGAGACACCCAGGTTGGTCTGGGATCAAGGTGCTGGAGATGCTGAACACATATCTGAACTGGGCACAGGCATGCTGACAGAAGAAAAGGGAGTGCCAGAAAGGGGAAGATTTTTAATAAAAACAAGAAATGGAAAAAGAAGAAACTGAAAAACAGCAGCATTCAAAAAACCTGGAGAGCAGCAGTGAAAGTGGGAGGTGAGAGGACCTGGTGCAGCACAAGTAATACAAGGGCCATGGTCGACTGCTTTGGGTCACCCATCCCCTGCAGGAGGAAACCACCAAACATTGGTGTGTAATTAATCTGGGAGAGTGGAGGAAGGGTAACAGTCCCAGTGGCTTGGATGTAAAGCTGTGATCTGCCAGGATTAAACACAACAGCTCCACACTGGGCAAACATAGATACCTGATATCTGGGGATCAAGTGCTTCCTTTGTGTCACAGAGGGCTAATGAGATTAATTAGCTAATCTTTGCAGAAGTTTTTGAAGTGACAATGGCCCACCTGAAGTATTTACATTACAAAATTGCAGCGGTTTTCTGGGCACCAGGCCAGGAGCAGGGACAGCAAACCTCAGTTATTAGATCAGCCGTGCTCTCTCTCCCGGGGGGGACAGCTCAGGAAAACAACAAGCCAAAGATTTTTATCAATGTGTCTGCTCAGAGACTGAAGCACCTGTCCCTTACTCTTCCTCTGCTTACAGCCCCCAGCTTCCCTCCCTGCCTTCTGCCCTGTGACCACACCTGGTGGCTGTTGGTAGCCACTCAGCTGGCCAACAAGCTCACCGGCATGCTTTGCAGTGCCACAGCCAGGAGCAATCTGGCATCTCCAATGGCTTTACTCAGAGGTGTAAGCATATTTTGTGTTTTTTTCTTTCTTTGATTCCTCATGTTCCACCTCCTTCTGACTCTGGCTGACCATGGGAGCAGACACCCTCCTGGAACCACTCCCCTTGGCCCCAAAGTCTCATTCCTGAATGGAGACAGTCAGCTTAGAGCCTGAATTTTCTGTGTGGGGCCAGGATTATTCACAGCAAAGGAGGACGTGCTGCTACCTACCTGCAAAGCTAGAGCATCACATTCATGCCATGTCCAGGACAGGTATATACTTTGTGTCTCTCATTCCAGGCTCCATGCCACGCTGACACTACTACCAGTACAACTTTTGTAGCAGGGAAGAGGATATTGCTTGTTGTTAACTGTAAGGAAGAATGGGATGCAACCTGTTGGGAAGAGGACCACAAGTCAATGACTCCCCAAAGCCACCCCAGCAGTGATCCAAGCTTAGGTCAAAAGCATCAGTAAAGTCAGAAGATGGTTGTGTCTCTCTTGGAAGGATACTGAGGTTGTTGAGCCTGGAGAGAAGGAGGCTGACGGGAGACCTTATCACTCTCTACAGCTTCCTGAAAGGAAGCTGGAGCAAGATGGGGGTCTATCCCTTCTCCCAAGTAACAAGTGATATCATGAGAGGAAATAGCCTCAGGTTGTGCCAGGGGAGATTTAGGTCAGATAGTAGGAACAATATCTTGACTGAAATGGTTGTCAGGCACTGGAAGAGGCTGCCCAGGGAAGTGGTGGAGTCACCATGCCTGGATGTATTTAAAAGACACATAGAAATGGTGCTTTGGTGGACTTGGCATTGTGCTAGGTTAACTGTTGGACTTGACTATCTTTTTCAAGGCCTTTTCCAACCAAAACAATCCTATGGTATTACATTACAAGTAAAGAAGATGCACATTAGCCAAGGGAAGACAGAAGATAGGATGCTGCTAGTGACACCTCAAAACAAAGCTCTGAAAGGCAGTATGCTCAGAAAACAGCTCTGGAAGACAAACACAGCCTCATTGGTCCAGTGCAAGGAGCACCCGGCTCACTCTGGGTCAGTACCTCAGGCAGCACACAAATGCTTAGGCTGTAGGACAGGAAGGGAAGGGACTGAAAGAGCTCCAGGCAACTGCCTCATGTCAAGTCTTGCTGTCCTCACGGGCGCCATCAGATGCCAGTCTTGACTAAAACAAGGCTCTGCTATGCCTCCCTGCTCCCTGTATAACCTCTGCTGTTGCAAAATCCCCTAACCCAGGATTTCAGTCTCCAAAGCACTGGACACTTTTTTCCTTGATCTGTTACACAGTCAGCCTCCATCCTTCCCTTAAACACTTGCTTTCCTTCTCAGTGAGCCCAGCCCCAGCAGCACTGTGTTACAGACAAACCAATGGGATCAAGCCAGTAAGTATCTCACATCTCTGAACAGCCACAGCCCACCTGCATGGCTGATGCCCTGATGTGATCAGTCCTCCTGTTACATGCTGGTTTATCTCCCGTAGCTTGGAAAGACTTTCCTTGGGACAGGGAGCACTATTGTCCAGGGCTAAATTACAGCAAAGGCACTACCTATAAGTACAAATAGATAAAATGTAGTAATCTAAGAGTCCAGGACAAAATCTACCTTGCTCAGAGATCTGAACTCTATCTAGCAAGAGTAATTTTGTTCTCTTAATTTAAATCCTTTCATAACATAAAGCACTTGACCAGCTGTGTCTTGCTGGGCATGGGGAGTAAGAGGGGAGAAGAGATGAACTGCTCCTTATGCCCCCTTATACCTGTGGCTTGTAACAACATGCAAGATTTTTTAGTCACAGAAGAGATTTGCTTTAAAGTAAAACAAACAAACAAAAATCTTATAGTTCCTCCTGTTCCAGTCTTTTTATTCCTGACACTCCTTACTTTCAAACCCTACAGATCCCCTGTGTTCATCTTCCACTGTGCTGTTTCTGGTCCCCCAGGACCCTCAGCTGCTGCACTTGCAGCTAACCTTCCACATCATCTCTGCCCCATAGCCACCTCCCCATCTCTTCCCACATGCTACCACTAAAATATTTACCACTTGCTGAAGATGGGAGTGACTTCTAGGAAGAGAACAGCACTAAATAAATAATGATAGAGAAGAGAGGGACCATTTGCCTGCAAGACATTTTGACTCAGAAAACAAAAGCCTCTTAAGAATGTCTCCTCCTTTGCAAATTACTTTCCTCTCTGTTACTCTGCTCACTTCTTTTCCATAACATAGTCACATTAGTTTCCAGACAGAATTTATTTCAGTATAAATGTTTGGGAGCTGACTAGGGAGCAGCAGCACAAATTCTCTTCTGGGTGAAAATAAGCCATTGTTTTTGGAGGTAGAGAGAAGCAGAGAATAAAGCCTGCACACAGGTCAAAGGTGGCTACAAACACAAAGCTGCTTCCCAAACAGCATTTAGTTATATTTCAGGCCATGCCATCATCACAGGTTTAGACTGGACAGCAGTGGTTCCTACACAAGCAGAACTGGGAAAGTTGGGTTTAGAGATGGATTTGATGTGTTGTATATACACAGACTGTAGCAAAAAGGTACCCACAAGAAGTAAAAAATAGAAGTAGATATTTCCCATGTGCCAGTTAATTTATTCTTCTGAAAAGCCTTGAGACACACTATGCTAGAAAGGCTACAAAACTGCCTCTCAGCTCCAGAGGTAGCTCTGACTTTCCGTGCTGCCTTTTGTTAATGACTTATTTGTGTCTTTTCCCAGTGGGTATGTGCACTACTGTCCTTCTTTCATAGATCACGACAACAAATACCAGATCACAAAATACATCTCCAGCAGCAGTAGGGTAAAAACACAAGTTTCTCAACTGTTGTCCTCCAACTAAATGATGTCTGTCAGCAGTGACATTAACCAAAGAATGCTGGAAGGTGCAATCCATTGGATCACACACCCCCAGTGAGCAATGAGAAAGAGCTGTACCATGTTTCTGTGCAAGTACCCAGCCATAAACAGTCATGTCGTGTCTCATCATCTGACAATTGGTGGAAAGCTCTCCTATGAGATTCAGTGATTCACATAAAGAAACTACACCAACTTTAACCCCAAACTGAGCCATCACTTTCATGTTACAGAACATACTTCCATCCTTGTTAAAAGGTTATAGTAAATGCTTTCCAGATCTTAACTTCCTGGCTACTGATACACCACACACAGCAGACTATGACTCCCTGGTCTCAGACTGGAGAGAATTCATAGCCACTTTTCCCCAAGGGAAGAAAATCTGCATTTGCTGTTCCCAGAGTGCCATCACCACCGCTCAGCACAGTAGTAGTGGTGCTGGTCCATGAAGGCTTGCAGTACAGAATCCCACACACAGTCAGGTCAGCAAAGCTATCTCACACCCAAAGGAGCTTAAACAAGCACTAATGAGAAAAGTGAAGCACTTTAGGGGCAAAATATATGAGCCAACTCTTTCTCTGTCACAGAATAGCTGCAGGACTATTATCCAGAGGATGCAAGCTGGTTCCTGTTCCCACCCTGAAGCTCACGTAGCTCAGGGCAGACAGAGCAGAAAGCACGCTGGGGTGCCATGTGTGTAAAGCAGACTCCCAAGAGCAGGGAGGCTACACCCAAAGTTTCACCCCTAGTCTCTGCTTGGTTACCCACACTTGAAAAGCCAAGGACTCAGATTCCAGCTTACCCCAGCACCCTCAGGCTTTGTGAAGGAGCATCCCTCAGCGACTGTGGCTTACCTCCTGGACCATTTGGCTGACTGCCTCCCAAAAGGTCTCTTCCAGAGCACACCGTAAAGCTGCACTTTGGTGCTGATGTCCAGAGCATCTGAATCTGCCTGCTCCATGGAGGGAGAAGGGGATACGGAGCTGGATTTTGAAGCAAACATTATAGATGGATCTGGTTCGAACTCCCCCTTCCGCAGCAGCTCAGGGAATCCGATTAAATGCAATGAACCAGAAGGATGTAAGCAGCCACTCCAAGCGGCAGACAGAGAGACTGGGCTATGGTTTGAATCAATAACTTGACTGCTCAGCACTCAGTCAATAATTCTCTCCCTGATGCACAGATGATGAGAGTTTCCTCATTGCGTATTACTTCCTGACGCATTACAGACAGCACATATCCCAGATCGAGGGAAAAAAAAAAAAAAAAAGGAGAGTGGCAGAGACCAGGGACACAGAGACAGAAAGAGCTAAAAGAGAAAGCTCCCAGCAGCAATATAAGCCAAAATACCTCTGCACCAGAGTCAGCCTGGAAGGTTATTTCATTCAACATTGCAGCATCTCATGCAGAACTCAGAGTCAGGAGGACATTTTGCTGACAGGCATATCTTACTCTGACACATACCCCCACATTCTTGTGCTTGGAGACAGCTTCTTTTCATTTGTCCAGAGGAAAAGGGGAGCAGAGTGGGTGGGACCCAGTAGGCTTAATCTGATTCCCTCTGCCTTCAGAAGGCTTTTGCTGTGCCAGGCTGGCACTGCCCACGCAGGATCAGCTCACGTGGCTGCTGGGTTTGGACTGGGCAGTGTCCATGCTGCCTGCCTTGCTCAGCCTTAAAGGGCCATTGCTGATCAAAGTCAGAGCATCAGAACTCTGCCTGCCTCTGTGCCTTACTGTATCCTGATGTGGCAAGCACAGCCCCTGCCCTGCTTCTTAGATACCAGCTCCTCCTCAGTCATGGAGTAGTGACATAGGAACATGTTGCACAGCTCAGATCAGTTTCCCCTTCCTTCATCTCTTCAGTACTCCTGCAATAAGCTCTTTAATCTGGTTCCCTACATCTTTGTTCCGCTTTTGAGCCCCCCTCCCCTTCACAGAAACAACCAAAAGTCCTCCTGTAATGGAGGACTTCTGTAATGGGCACAGGAAAGTACATGAGCATCATATTGTTCCTTCCTGCACCCTGCCTTCCTTCCAGGGCTAGGACTTGCATAAGAACTGCCTGGATCCAATACAGACACATACAAACTTTGAGGCACCTGCTCCTGTTTTGTGCCATCCTATAGGTACCAAGGTTGATGCTGTAAGAACCACAACTGATGCAGTTATTTTAAGTGACACACAGTAGACACACAGTCCTTTCTCATTCCCAGAGATTAGAAACCTGGGATGGGTCACAGATGACAGGACAAGACATGGGCCCACTTAACTGAACTGATCAGAGACCCTTGGCAAGGCATAGCAACTAGAGGAAACCCAGGCTGGCTGCCTCGAGATTGCAGGGCAATTTGGTACCAGGGAAATCATAGATGCAGGTCCTTGGTAAAAGTCATTGTTGAGTGCTAAATGAGGGAGTCAGCAAACTCTCTGCTTTGTTACTTTCTCTCACCCAGCTTTGACTGGCTTTCTGGTGCCAAACAGGGCATGCCCCAGGAAGCAGCAAAATCTCATCTCAGAGTGCCATTGAGGGCACTCTGAAAGTGCAGCAGAGGCTCCTCCATCTCACCTGACCCCAGCTCTTTCATACAACCCTGCATTGCAAAAGAGAAGCATTAATGCTCTGATGACCATTCCACACACTGCACTGAAAAGAAAATACCACTCATAACCAGGAGTTTCAGAAGAGGGAAAAGTTTCCCTGGAATTATGTTGCACAAAGAGTAAAAAGAATTCTGCACCTCACAGCATCACCTTCATTTATAAATGTGTAATGAAAAGCCACAGAGCTCCTGTGTATGGACAATCTCCATACTCCAGGAGATGAAAATCCTTATGGATGCACAAGCAGACTTGTTTTTGCTGTAAGATCCTGGTGAAGTCTAACAGCCATAGAGGTAAGCCATGTGTATTTAATCTTGGAGCTCATAGTTTTACTATAGCAGAAGGAAACCCAAGTACATGAGACATTATCAGGACAAGCACGTGACACCAGTGCAAAAAGCAGTAATACAGGCCATGACTGTATTTTAAGTGATGGGAGAAATAGGCCCTTGTATTAGACCCACACAAGATCTTTTCTCTACAGTTCTGGCCACACAGATTCCCCAGCCCTGAAGAGATCCAGAGAACAACTTGGGGGTTGATCACAAGTATAGTTAACCCATAGTATTACAAGAACAGTGAAAGTTCTTCACTCATTTCAATGAGAACAAGTGGGAAAGTTTGAATGCTGTCTGGCTTCAAGCATTCTTTCCCTTTTTAATGTACTGGTAAAGGTCGATGGCTGCAGTAAAGCAAATGGGCCTAAACTGGCCATGAAAAAATAAGGTAGTGTGTAACAGTCACAGCAAGGCAGTTGTGGAATTGCCTTGCAACAAGAGCAGCAGAAGCAAAAAGTCATTAGTTGAGTCAATTACATGCACAGCAACCTGAGGTTGGCCATGCCTTCCAGGGATACAGATTAGGCTCACTCTATTATTATTCCAGAACAAAATGTTTCAGAGAAAGAGAGATTTTAAAAGGCTGTGTCACTCTCGATGGCTTGCAGGTAAAAACACAGCTGAACATCCTGGAGAGAAAGCACTGGAGTTTTACTCAAAAAACCTTCCTGCAGGGAGGCAGACTGAACTGATACTGGAATTATTTCATTGTCCCTATTTTTCCTGTGCATCAAGACAATAAAATTTTACTCAACACTTCCCCCCATAACCTTTAAATTAGCAGACAGCAGCACAAGCTAGCACAGAAGTAACATTCCATCATCACAGGCCACCCTCCACCTTGAAGATGCTCCCTTTTAGTTTAAGGGTACAAATAGTGGCTGACTGCAGTCAATGAGGAGGCTTGTGGGGTTTGTTTTTTTGTTTTTTGTTTTTGGGGGTTTTTTTGGGTTTTTTTTTTTTGTTTTTTTTTTGTTTTTTTGAGGGAAAAATTATAGCTTTATGTTCTCGGCAGCCTTACAATAGTACCTAATGCAGAAAATAAACTAATCCTTGGGCCAGAAAATAAAGATCTGGATTAGAGCCACTGCAGAGCTGGAAAAACTCACGATTTTGCCTTCCAGTATGAGTTCTCTCTCCTCTTACAGCTTCTGATAAGCTCTGTTGCCATTTTCAACCCAGAGAGCCATTAGCAATTATCAGATGTATTAAAAGGTGCTGGAACAATGTGGAGAAATAAAAAGCAAGTCCAGCTTAAGCTTTATTTATGATATACCTTTCTTGCAAAGATAAAATGTCACATGTACCAAATGCATCAAAATGATGCTCCAGCTTCCCAGAAGTGCAATTGTGCATAGAGGCAATTTTAAATAGAAAAAAAAAAATCAACCACCATCAATCCATCTCTTTGGTGTGAGATACTGACAGATTATATTTCTTTTGCACATGATTACATTTTTACTGTCACATTGGAAGTCAGTTGTCCTGCAGAGTGATTACACTGAGGATGATCTGTTCCATAGCCCTGCCAGGCACTGAGGTCAGGCTGACAGGCCTGTAGTTTTCCGGGTTCTCCTTCCGGCCCTTTTTGTGGATTGGCGTGACATTCGCCAACTTCCAATCATCTGGGATGTCCCCAGTGAGCCAGGACTGTTGGTAGATGATAGAGAGAGGCTTGGCAAGCTCTTCTTCCAGCTCTCTCATCACCCTTGGGTGAATCCCATCTGGTCCCATAGACTTGTGGGGATCCAAGCAGCTCAGTAGGTCACTGACTGTTTCCTTCTGGATTACAGGGGGGCTGTTTAGATTCTTGTCACCTTCTATAAGCCCCAGAAGCCAGCTGTCCTCAGGATAACCTGTCTTACTGTTGAAAACTGAGGCAAAGAAGGTGTTAAATACCTCAGCCTTTTCTTCATCTTTGACAACAATATTCCTGCCCATGTCCAGTAAAGAATGGATGTTTTCCCTGCCCCTCCTTTTGCCACTGATGTACCTGTAGAAGGACTTTTTGTTATCCTTCACAGAGGTGATGAGATTCAGTTCAAGTTATGCCTTTGTCTCTCTAATTTTCTTTCTACACAACCTAACTATATTCCTAAATTCCTCCTGAGTAGTTACCCCTTTTTTCCATAATTGGTAGGCCCTCTTTTTAACCCTAATTTCTTTCAAAGTCTCCCTGTTCAGCCCAACCAGTCGTCTTCCCCGCCGGCTTTGCCTTTCGGCACACTGGGACAGCTGCTCCTGTGCTTTCAAAATTTGCTCCTTGAAGTAGGTCCATCCCTCCTGGACCCCTTTGTTTTCAAGGGCTGTATCCCAGGGTATACTCTGGACTAGTCTTCTGAATAGGCCAGAATCTGCCCTCCAGAAGTCCAATGTAGAGGTTTTATTGACGACCCTCCTTGCATCCCTGAGTATTGAAAACTCTATTATTTCATGATTGCTGAGTCTCAGACGTCCACCGACCACTACATCTCTCACCAGCCCCTCTCTGTGAAAAGAAGGTCAAGCGGGGCTCCATCCCTGGTGGGCTCATTTACCAGCTGGAGCAGGAAATTATCTTCTATACACTCTAGGAATCTCCTAGACTGCCTCCTCTCTGCTGTGTAGAGTTCCCAGCAGATGTCTGGCAGGTTAAAGTCACCCACAAGAACAAGGGACGATGATTTTGAAACATCTGCCAACTGCTTGCAGAATAATTCATCACCCTCATCATCCTGATTGGGTGGTCTGTAACAGACTCCCACCAGGATATCAGCCTTGTTTGCCTTCCCCCTGATTCTGAACCACAGGCACTCCACCTTATTATTACCAACTTCAACTTCTACAGAGTCAAGAGACTCTCTAACATACAGGGCTACCCCTCTGCCTCTCCTGCCCTGCCTGTCCCTTCTGAAGAGCCTGTAGCCACCCATGGCAGCACTCCAGTCATGGGACTCATCCCACCATGTTTCTGTGATAGCAACTACATCACAGCTTTCCTGCTGCACGATGGCTTCCAGCTCCTCCTGTTTGTTGCCCATGCTGCGTGCACTGGTGTACAGGCACTCCAGCTGGGCTGCTGGTTTGTCTCTTAACTTGGGCTGCCCACCCTTGGGCTCCTTTCTGGAGAGTCCAGTTTCAACCCCTTCCCCCTTCAAACTTAGTTTAAAGTCCTCCTTATCAGCCCCACCAACTTATGGGCTAGAGTCCTTTTTCCCCTGTTAGATAGATGCAGCCCACCTGGTATACTGAAATTTGGCCCATAGTCAAAAAACCCAAAGTTCCTCTGGTGGCACCAATCCCTTAGCCACCTATTGATGAGATAGGCTTTCCTATTCCTCTCCTCATTCATCCCCTCTACTGCAGGAACTGAGGTGAACACCGCCTGTGCTCCTGTCCCATGAACTAATCCATGAACTAATTCTCTCAGCATCTAAAGCAGAATTTATTTTTTTTTTAAATCCTACTAAGAAATCTCTTCTGGGAAAAGACTCATTCACTCTGGTGCTAAAAAATCCAAACCAAACCAACCAACCAACCAAAAAAACAAAACAAAGGTTTCTGCTAAACAGGCATTTTTTAGAATATACTCAAGTGGTCAGGTACATTTGAAAAAGGTTTTTCCAGAAGACAGCCTGTAAGCTTCATTGCAGTACACCAGGCCCCACCAGACAACCCCCAGTCCTGTTTCTTAGGCTTTGGGGGGCACACAGCAGCCATGGGAGCACCTTTCCTCATGAGGGGCAGCTGAACCTACACACACACACACACACACACACACACACACACACAAACACAGAACAGACCTCTGTGAAAGAAGGTTTTATAACAGAGTTCAGAGCTGACAAGCTTGCAGCTTAGCATGCACACCACCTACACATCTATTTACCTTTCCTGTAGCATTTTGCTTTTATCCACGTCTTACCTGCTTGCCACCAACATTCTTCTATCCAATCCCAATAATAACAGTAGCAACAGTAGAGAGTTACCTAGGACATGGTTTGACCAAGTCATACAGCTTAGTGAGCTCTGCAAGAAGCTTTCTGCACAGAAAATCTCCAAGTCAAGGACTACCTATGACATGCATACACATACCAGGTGAGTATCAGGGACTACATAAAGGCAGCTCAGCAGCACACTCAGAGACCTAGCACATAGATCAGAAGCAAGGTTTAGAGCAGTTATTCTGGAAGCCAACACAGTTTCAAAGGGGCAATTGCTTCCTCTGTCCTGCTTTTGAGCAGAGGAAAGGTGATGAGGGCACTAAAGCAGTGTTCCAGGGCACACCTGGGCTTAGTTTCCAGCCCTGGCAATGTCCCTACCTGTCCGAGCAAGTAAATTGATTTCTTGCAGCCACAGTTCCTCACTTATGACACTGGTACTAAATTCAGAATATCACAAGAATACGTGTGCCTTTGCAACAGTTTGGATACAATGGCCAGCTAAAAAAAAAAAACCAAAAAGCCAAAACAAAACAAATCTAAAAAAAGAGAAGGATTTGTTAGTTTCCTCAGAAGAACAATGGAGGGGGAAAATGTCATGCTCTAGATAGTAACACAGGCAAATAACTGGAGGATCATCAACAGCCCAGCAAGAAGTAGGACAATAAATGAGATCCAGGGCTGATGGCTGCTCACTCAGGAGAAGCACAATCCTTAACTGTTACAACACCAGTCAGCAGAACTGAACAAGTTTCTAAAATAAGGTTAGGTGCAGGACTACTTTTTACAAGGTGTATCTCAACAGCAAAAGTTTAGATATTGATTGCAGTCCACTAATTTCTAACCACTTTTGTTCCTTCTGGTCAAAAGGGGGGAAGTATTTGTAGGCTTAACTTTTAAACAAGAAATTTGTATCCAGAAAACCAGATTAAAGGCTAAAACATATTTTTAATTTAATCTGAAGTCCATAAAATGCCCAGCACATGGACACAGAGACCATAATTGCTCTTGCATACACATTTAATGTTCCCTTTAACCTTGCCATGATTATGACAATTGAAGGTAAGGTGTTAAAAAAAAAAATCTAAGGACACTACAATAAGGACTTCAGTCAGGAGTAGAAACTGCAGGGACCACAACACTGACATTCTTCACACAATTTATACATTCTGCTATATCCCTCAGCTCCAATCTGCAGCAGCCTCCACTCCAGGTTTCTTTCTCTTTCCTAGTGCTGCTCACAGCCAGCCACTACAAGGCCAGGGCTCATTCTGTGTGCTTACACAGAACAGGAACAGGACATACTTCTGACATTCTTCCTGTTGGCATTCTCAAGTGGCCATCTAAATGCAGAGGCAAAAAGATCTCCTGGTACAATTTATCACAGCAGGACACCATGACAGCTCTAATGCAAACTCTCTGTGTCCAGAAGAGGCATCAACCAGATGAAACACAAACTTCCTAGCAAGAAAGGACACAAAAAAACCCCCTGCTCTCCACAAAACACAGCAGGCTGAGGGCCATCTCCTTCCTCCCCCATCTCCACTTATCCTCCTGTGAGCCATGCTGCCACACAGCTTTTGTAGGCGAAGCTGAAGGGGACACGCATGGAAAAACCCCCAGACAAGCCCATGGATTGGCTCTCCATGTGCACCAGATCATGTTCACATGCAACACATGCCCAGAGCAGACACCAGGAGTAGAAAGTTTTGTTAAAGACCAGCTACCACTCAGTTTCTCTGTCAAAAAGGGAAAACAGAACATGGGAAATCTCTTGCAGTCCTAAATTACAACTCATTCTACTTACAGCTTCACCCTCTGGAAGCCAAGCACGACTAGGAAGTGTCACAAGAAGAGTCATTGAGATTAGTACTAAGGCTCTAAGGCAGGGGTTTTAGTTGCCCTTTTCAGCCCAGTGCAACAAGTATTAAATTTAAAATCTTCCTTCAGACAGCAGGAGCCCTTTACCTTGCACAGATTGCAACACAACTACAACCATTTTTCATAAAGTAATTACTATTTCAGACAGCAGGTGAGCATACAGATCCAGAAGCTTTTTTCCCATAATAATTTCACCTCACCTTTTAGATTTTCTAAATACTACATAGGTTTCATGTCCATCATCACAACACAGCTTACTTTTCATTAGCTCTACAAGTTTTTGGAATGAGGCATTTTTCTCAATCCCTCATCAAGGTTTGTTCATCTCTAAACAGCTCAGACAAGAGGGAGAAGTTCTGCATGGAGTACTGTGCAAGTCTGCCTGCAGGGATATAAGTTGCACATTTCAGTAGAAGAATGGCTTAATTTTTAAGCTGGAACAACAGATGACAGCTCATCTTCTTGCTGCTGTGCTCATCCCTAATGAGCCTCTGGTAAAAATGCTGATGAAAATTTCTTTTTCCTTAACAAATGAAGGAGCACTCTACAGCCATCATCAGGAGACCTGCAATACCACAGCTCCTCAATATTTCAGTGTTTAGTGGTAACTCTTGTTACATAAATGCACCCAAAGCACTTCCTCACATCTTCAATAGGATTTACAAGAGACTGCAGTGGTTAAGTCTCAAGTTACAGAGACAACATTTTTATTGAGCACAATAAAAGAAAACTAATACACTGCATAATGCTTCACCATTACAATTGACTTTTACTTGCCAAAAAAACAAAAGCCTATCTGGCAAAGTACTGACTTTCTATCCTTCCTGCCTTGCATTGCCTGTACAAGCTGCAATAGCAACTCTATTTGTTTCAGCTCTCCTACTAACTTTACAGTAATCATTCTCTTGTGATAAAGCCAGTATAAAGAGATGGCACTTTTTCCTAACTGAAGTCCTAACAGTTATGAAAAAAAAAAAAAAACAAATGTAAGCAATTAGCTGAGAAGTTTGCTTACTGCTTGAGTGAAATAGATAAAACATTGCATAGTCCTAGGTAAGTCTGTAGATAGTAAGCACAGAAGAAAAAAATATATTAATCCTTTTTTTAATGAATTGCTTACCTATCATCTCCATCAAGGGTCTCTCTAAAATGGATGTATGAATGTTTTTGGAATGTATACATCACCCACCCTGTAACAGCATCATTACCCTTTTTCTTTCCTGAAAATGGGTCTAAAAGTCAATTCTGCTCACAGGGCAGCTGGAAAGCACGAAAAGCAAGAATATCTACACTGTGTCAATTCAGCAGCTGTAAAAGGGATTTCATCAATGTACACAAATACTTGAAGGGAGGGTACAAAGAAGATGGAGCCAACCTCTTTTCAGCATTGCCCAGTGGCAGGAACAGAGGCAATGGGCACTCACTGAAACACAGGAGGTTTCCCCTGGACAGAACAGAAAAAGCATTTCACTCTTAGGGTGGCTGACCACTGGCACACATTACCCAGGGAGGTCCTGGAGTCTCCCACCTCAGAAATATTCAAAAGCCACATGGTCCTGCACAATTGGATCTAGGTGGCCCTGCCTCGAGTAGGGTGCAGGGGGGTTGTTGAACCAGGTGACCTCCGGGGGTCCCTTTCAGCCTCAACCACTCTGTATCAGTGCCCTAGGCTGTGTTAAATTCGTGTGTTCCCAGTGAAGAACTTGACACACTGCCAGGTCCCATCCCCGTGTCAGGGAGATGAAGGTGAGTCCTTAATTACCTCTCTGCAAGCAGCTTACAGGGTTGCCTCACCTTCCAAGATTGCTTTAGACCATTAACATTTCCTGAACTGATTCAGCTGATAGTTTTATCACACAGGGTCAAGTGACAAGAGCTTCACAGATATACTTACAGATCTGAAAAGCCTGCACAGATGTCTCTTCAGGGACTGCCTCACGGCAGGGAGTCATCTTCCTTGTTAGTCTTTAGTTATTGCAAGGATCCCAGCTCTGGCTCTCATCCCTGCAGTAAATCCTGGCAGCAGCTGTAGGATGTTGCTGTGGTAATAACTTTCTTCTACAAAACCCTGAATGCATACACACAGCAGGACAGAAGTCATAACTTAGATATGCTTTGGCAAGAGACAAGAGCCCTTCTGCTTTTCACACTGTATGTAGTTCTGCAATTTATTTATTAATCTATTTGTGCCCTATGTGTGTGTTCAAGTGTTAAACCTAGTCCCAGCCAACTCTGGTAAAATACCATTTTCAGTCAGAGGTGTCTAGGTGTGGTCATTCTTTTTTAAAGCTGCATCTTAAAAAAAAAAATTTTGTTTTAATACAAAAACTTTGACACATCTACAATCACAGCATGCACTGTGTAACCCACTGGATTTTTGGAGACTCTTTTAATGTAACCTGCAAACCTAATTGACCTACAAGTTTTTACTCAGGTAACAATTTTCAAAGCTCTCTTCCTATTTCCTGCCTGAGTACCTCTCAGAGACCACTCCTAAATTTTAATTTCCAACTACTTTTTGCAACTCAAAATTGTGTCAGAGGCAAATAAAAACCCTCCTAAAGAAATTCAGGAGCCTGAGAAGACAATTTTTCTTCACAGCAAGAACACAATCTGCTCTCAGTTACAATGACCACCATGACTAGCATCAAGAGAGAAAACTTAAGTAGCTCTGGCTTTAAAAAGGCTTCCATTTACCTTCCTCCTGCAGTACAGGATTAATCTGCCTCTGAGAAAAACTGTTGTCAATAGCAAAGCCTGAGAGCAATACCGAAGACCTGTGAAGAGGTAAGCAGCAGGATCATGGGGCAATCAGAAGGAAAGCTGAGCTGTGGATGGTACCTGAAAACAGCAAGACCGGAAGGAAAAATAAAACGCAAAACAAAGAGTTCATAGAACCGAGGAATGACTTCAGCAGCATTTTCCCCCACACTCCCCAAGAACAAAAACCAGGCTATGATTTTCTTCACATCTTTGCATGCATATTTAAAGTTGACTTTTATTCCAAATCACACATAGGCACAGACACAGGAAAGGCTATTTTGTCACAGTCTCCAAAAAGAACAGAAGGACTCAGTGTTTGCATTTTGGGTTGGGTCCATCTTGGGCTCTCAGTTTTCCTTAGCCCCAAGGTGTCTTCCAGCCTTTTAACAGTGGCTTGGAGCACTCATTAGCCAATCATCTCCTTATAGTCCTACAAAGAGATCTCTGCCTTGTAAGCTTCAGAGATATCCTTGGAGGTGGGAGAAGAGAGCTTCAGGGCAATGCCAACTCCTAAACACCCTGTGGGAGACACTTTTAGTCAAATCTCCCTCTCCAGCAGAGCTGTCAAATCCTTTCTTCCCTCTAAATCTATTCATACTCATGTCCAAATCAACCTGCTAGACTGCCTTCCAACATGCAGTTTCACACACCAGGTTTCCAGGAGATGCTCAGACATTCTGGAGAAAAGCATCAGACACACATACACAAAAATAAAATGCAGTGTCTGCCTTGACTGACATTTCTTGGTCAGAGCTGTCACAAAACCCCATGCAGTAAATAACAACCCAACTCCAAAGCACTGCACCTAGTAAAAATTTAATATAATAAAACAAATTGAAAACAGCAACATTATTTTAACCATTCACAATTAAAGTGGAAAAATTATAAGGCAGCCATTCTTGGAATGATTTTGTGTACAAATGGTTCGGAAAAAGACATTAAAATTACAGTTCCATACATGGTGTCAGGTAAACAGTAATGACCACACAATGTATTTCCCTGGAAAGCCAAGGCTGATAAGAAATGTAATAAAAGGACAGTAAGGACAAAAATAATTTTATTTTTAAAAGAAGTTTGAGGTGAACAGGAATCTGAAATCCATCATAAAGAAAGTGAAATTCATCATAAACTTTTCCACCACATTGCAACCACTCCTCCTCTCCTTCTACCTCTGGAAGAATACAAATACAGTTCCCTACTCTTCTTCCCAAGTCCCAGCAAAGAACAGGAAAGGGAGCAGCAAGAACATTTATTGCACAGCACCTCTCCCTCCTACCACATAGAGCTGATACAAAGACACATCTGCTACTGCCAAAAGCTCCCTGGAGGCTCTGAACTAGCTCATGAATAAACACAGTAGTTTTCCTGGGTCTCTTGGATAACATAAACCTTTAACACAATCCACCTGGAAATGGCTCCTTAAAGTCAGGTTTCTGTGTTTAACAGCTGGGCCATCAGACATGCTCTCAAAAATCCCTGTCTTGGTGTGACAGCTCTGCCATCCTCACTTCAGTTAATGTCAGTGCAGCTTCTGCATCTGTCATCAGGCACAGAAGTACTCCCCTTCTTTATATAAGGAACAATAAAATAATTAGAGAAGTAGGGAAAGTACCTGAACACACCAGGATCAATGAAAACAACTTTACTCCCATTCCTGTCGCCAATTAAGAAATCATAAACTGGAAAAAAGAGTTGATGAGACAATTACATATTTCCTAGAGGTATTTACAGAAGGGGGATATGCCTGGCACTTGGTTAAAGCATTACTGCTAGACTTGCTGTCACCTACCTCAAAGCAGAAAACATAGGCAGAGATGGCTGTTGCAGAGGAATTGTTTGCACCAAGGTCCCCTGAGGAGTAGAAAATGATACCAGATGGCCCTGACCAGTGCTTGGATTTACTGTGACAAATGGGGAGACACGTAAAAAGGGGTCTATGATAAAATGGACCCTATCACTCAACTCATTGCTCTGCTTCAAGAAAAAAAAAAATTCTGAAAGGTTTGATAATTTAAAATTTTGTATTCTCCTTAGCACATAACCAAAAGCTTCCTTAGTTGCTGCAGTTTCAGCTACAGAATTGAAAATAATAGTTCAACAGAGAAATAAGAGGCAGCTGAAAGAAAATGCTGTTGTTACTGCTAAATGGGTAGGGAAAAAAAATACACCATAGAAGTCTTCTGTCACTTGTGTACCAAAAGGAAAACTATATGCTATATTTGCTATATTGCATATATGCTATATTTGTGCCAATTTTAAGTTGCTAATGTTTTCATTTAAAATCCCTCACCTCCTGCTATAACTTGGTCTCTATGGTTTATGAATTGTTAAACTGTGTATTTCCATTTCTGGTGGCTACCCCAGAAACTGGAAACATGATCTGAGGGACAGGAAAAAAGAAAGACTACAAGACCACTTAGCAGTGACACCTCTTATGACTTACAGGCCAGAGGTTATGTCAGCAATGACAAGGCTGACTGCCACATCCTCAAATATATGCTGATCCATATACATGAAGGTACTCTCCACATACTCCAACACCAGATCAAAAGGAATGAAATGGGACCATACCTGTACACCTCCTCAAAACCCTAACTGTTATATACAAAATGAGGATGAAGTGGAACACAGTCAGGATGCCAATTCAACTAGTGGGGTGGGGTGCACCTGCAAGTGACAGATAATACAGAAAAACCTCACTGTCTTACAAAATGTAAGCATCTGGTGCTGCACTAAACTATCTCCTGCTTCTGCTGCAGATCTTGCAGATCTCTACAGCCTTTGGAAACATTTATGTGGAAAGATTACACAAGGTGTAATGACATTATCAAGGAAGAAAGAAATGAGAATGCAATCTGGAAGAACACTGGGAGCTTTGGTGTAAACATCCCCATGTATCATTCATGTGCATCAGTAACCTGTACCAGGGAAGTTTTCAAAAAGGTAACCTACCAGTTGCATATGTATGCTCTATAAAAAAAAAAAAACAAAAACAAAAACACAAACAACCAAAACGAAACAACAACAAAAAAAAAAAAAAAAAAACCCAAGAGGTTTAAGAACATTCAGGAGAGGATCTTATCCATGCCACTAATTTTGCCATGGCTTTTTAGAAAAGAATGAACATTTTAAGGTCTAATGTCAAAAATGCTTGTTTAAGTCTGATGCACTAATTCTACAAAAAAATACTGACCTGTGGGAAAAAAATGTTCTAATGATTTTGCATTGATTTTGTATAGTAAACCAGACAAATGAACAAGTGCTCCTGGAGATCAATACTTGGTTCAATGCTGGGACACACCTGTATTGTTACAAACCCCACAGAAACCAGTCACTAATGCAAGGGCCAGGCCAGACTCAGTATTGAACTAGTAGACACACAGGACAATGAATGACAAAAATGTAAAGAAGTTAAGAGGCACAATGACCTGTGTAGAAGTAATAAATAGCATGAAAATTAGACATAATCATCCAAAAGGATCAAGAAGCACTTCAGTTAAGAAGATATTTCAAGCCTTGAAAATCCATTTCAAGCAAAAAAAAAAAAATCAAAAGAAAAATATATTTGGCTATGTAGTATTTCAAAAGTGCAGACAGAGTATAGCTTAAAAAGGGTACAACATTAGAAAGTTTTCCCCTAAGGAAAGAATTTTCCGTTGAGTCTGTGCACGTCAAGCATTCCTGACCTTCCATGCACTACAGTTATTAGAGTCTAATATATTTTGCATAAGAGAAATGGTGACTAGAGAAGGCTGTGCCTGTGAAAGGCACAGAAGGCTGTGCCTGTGAAAGTTCTGTATCAGTTGGCAATAAGCCCTCCTGCAGATTCACCAAAACTAATGCTTATGGGTAAGAGGCAAAGTACAATTCCCAAAGGACAAGGAGAATGCCTAATGGAATCCACCTGTTTGGGGTTTTGTTTGTTGATTGTTTTTTTGTTGTTGTTCAGAACCGCTTTTGAGTCACTCTGTGTTCTATCTGTAGTGTAAACATTTAACTAAACATCTTGCTTTGTTAGCCTTAATACCTCTTATTTAATGAAAAAAACCCACATTCCCCCACTGATTTCAGCAGTTTTGACTTCTGAAAATGAGCTAGTGAAGTTCACTGGTCCCTCAGCAGCTGTTTCCATCAGATTTCTACTCCTCAGAGCCCAGAACAGCTTGATTTCAGAGGACACTACAGGCATCTCTCTCAACAGTAGCAGTAGTGTAATCACAGTATCCATTACTTAATTCCTGCTAACATTTTTGGTGCCTACAGTTTACTGACTTGGCAGAAGACCATCTCCCAAGAAATACTGCCTCTTAAAATTTATTAACAATCACATAAACAATCAAAACACCATTCTCTTTGCTTTTAGCCTCCATCTTAAATAATGCAATACACTGCAAAATTCATTTGCACTTTCTTAAGCCAGCTGATTTCCTACACTAATCCTAAGCTTTGTCTACATAATTTATTTCCTGTCAGTGACACTTGTGTGACAATAGCAATGTTGTCCAGAGCACAGCCCATTTTTGGAATACGATTAGTGATAAACACCACAAGGACTGGTTGAGTTGTCAGGAAAACACAGAACGGATAGGGGAGAGCCCCCTTCTTCCTTAGCAAGACTTCAGCTGCTCCCAAAGCAGCCTTCCTTTGATTTTGCTCTCAGCTCTGAAAGATGAATTGCAGGATACTTCAGTGATTGCAATTTCATGATGAGTCGCTACGTTCCTCCCTGCTCGTTTTTCTTAAACTCCAAATTCCATCTTCCCTGAGAATAGGGCCAGAAGTAACAATTAAAATAGCAAATGTCTTCAGAAAAGAAAGTTACATAGAATTTATGTCCGGCTGCCAAAGTACATTTTGCTACACTAAAAACTTGCCCAGTATTCTTCATTTTGCAACCAAGATTCCCTCTGAACTCCACAAAGTAGATGGGATGGATGGTGGGTAAGAGACAATGATAAAGGGAGCAGCTGACATTTACTGCTCATGTCAGATTGAGGAGGAGGAACGGTGAAATTTGAGTATTTAGTGATGGTGTCCAATAGACAAAAATAGAGGAATAAGGCATCCTAATACTAGGGCGGCCACCTCCAGACGACCGAGTCCTTTTCCTCCAGCTGATTCAGGTTTGTGGCTATGAGCAATTCCTCCTACTTCTGGGAGGACATGAACTGTGGCAACGTAAAGAAAAGTCCCAGCAGAAAACAGCATAGCAACTCCGGTGGCATTCACTTCTGAAAGGGCTTCTTTACTGCTCTGAAATGGAAAAAGAAACAAAAAAAAAAAAACCCCAAAACAAAAACCAACAAAACAAGAAAACAACAGAAAGAGAAAAAAAACAAAACAAAGATAAGCAAAAGTTCTTCAATCAATAATAAAAACCTCCTCAGGTGTCCACACTTTGGTGAACTCTTGTTCTCTCAGTGACATTGGTTTGATAAATTCTTTTGTGTCTTGCACCTGACATGTAGCAACTGGCTACATGGCTAAAGTGAATGTGGGGGACAGAAAGACACCTCTCATCCTAGTTTGTTTGCTTCAGACTTCTAGGAGCCCTTACAGAAGAAAAAAAGTAAGCCTGTGCAGAAGCATCTAATTTCACCATCTCACAGTAACAAACATTTTCAGCTTAGAAAAAAAAAATAAAACTCATACTGCAAAGCCACAAACTTTAAGAAGTACACTCAATATTAAACCCCCCCTCGTTTTTCTAAACAAGAAGTTCAAAATACTAGTTTTGAAATGCCTGGTCCCCTGCTGGCCAGAGCAAGATTTGCTATATTTAAGTCCCAAATCATCATTCACTGAGTATTCCATTTGTATGTACAAGATAACATCCAAAACTTTGCCAGAATTTCCATGTAAACTTCACTAAGAAATGCACCTTCTGGATCAAAACTGAGTACCTCATCACATTCATACTAGGATTAAGATCATGCTGCACAACATTAAGTGTACTGGAACGAAAACGCACTCGTATCAGTTTCAAAATGTTTCTTAAACAATTTCCAACTCAAGGGTGGTGCTAGTTCTCTGGCATACTCTCATGCTATTTTTCCAAAGACCAGAGACACATTATCTGCTCTGGAACTATGCAACTATTGTGACAGCCCTTATACTTCATCAATTCCCTGTTCTTTCTGAAGAGCAAAATGCAAAACCAACTTTTATGTTGGTATGGTGAACATACAGAAGTATGTTCAAACAGCATTCTCATTTCTATTTCCAAATCCAACCCTTCCCCTGCTGCCTCTTGTACCCTCTCATGCCTTGAGTTTCATGAGATCACTGGTTAGATTCTTTACAATACCACACCACAGTGTGCCACCAGCACTGTTCACTGCAGTGTCATAGGAAATACTATGAGAAGCAGGAATACTTAACGTGGACAGACATGGAACTCATGCAGTGTCCCATTTCACAGGCCATTTGTTGCATGCAGCCAACACAAGACTATGCTGTAAGGAGTATGAGAGGCAAAAAAGCTGCTCCATCTGAGGATTCAACTTCTGACACAGTGTGAAAAAGACTTTAAACACATAGGACCAATTCTGCAATAATGGGGAAAACTAGCAAAGATTATTTCCAACCTGCATATTAAAATCAGAATGCATGCAGCATCACTGAAAATTACTCAGTTTTGTAGTTATTAGGGAAGATCTGGTATATGAGCAAACTCTTAATTTCTCAGGAGGAAACAGCAGAAAAGATAAAAGACAAAAATCAGCCTTCTAAGAAAAGAAAGCTATACCAAACTCTACAGAGGAGTTAGATGGAACTGATGGGTCTGATGGAAAGCACAGGTTATTTTTGTTTCACACATTCATATTGCTACCTTTCTATACAGTGTTTTAAAACAAATCTCCATTCTACTAAGTTTTTCAATCAGGTTGCAATTATGTTCCATATAACTTGTATGGCATTCCTTTCCCCAAACTCAACCACTAAGCTACTTTTTGGGCAGAACAGAATCACAGACCTACCTTGCTTAGGCCCAAGTATGTCACCATGGACATAACAGGTGCTGCCAATGCAAAAACCAGCAAGTGTTTTCTAATTCGATTCCGTTCCAGCCCAGCGTGCATCAGGAAGGAAACAAGGCCAAAGGCAGCTGGTGCCTGCAAAAAACCCCAGTATTACTGGTAATACAATACTTTCTAAAATCCAATGAAATCTGAGATCAAGTTGCAATGTGATTTACTACGTTGAAATGCAGCACTAGCACCAGGAGAGCCTTAATAATGTTGCAGTTAAACCTAATCGATAGAATTCTCCAGACTGCTCTGTAAGAGTACCTCATGGAAACCCATGGTCTGGCTATCAGAGCACAAATCTTTGTGTAGTCATTATAAATACTGAAATGTTCACTCACTCAAGTCATTCCTATAACCCCTAGGCCTCCGTTAATTTATGTAATTTATTTTTTTGTCCTGATACTGCTATGCATCCCTAGATGGACAGACTCTATCTACAGCAGAAGAATTCCACAATTAACACAGTGGGGAAAAAATTCCCAAAGACAGATAACTGCTTCCACATGAAAAAGACTTAAGAGCTCTTTTGATTAATTCATTATAATTCAGTTTCATTTCTGTTCCCACTGGGAAGCAAACAAGTAATTCCTTCTCCTTCTGCTGGCATCCACTTTCTCATTCACAAGGCACAGCTGTCCTACTGCTCATGGACTTTACAATGTTTTTGCTCACATAGAGACAATAGCAGTCCACCCTGAAATCTCTGAGAAGGCAAACTAACATTCTGAGCATTTCTTACACACAGAATCCTTGAATCTTTTTCTTTCTTTCTTTTTAAACCAAGAAGTAGGAAACCATGAGTGAAGGAAAAAATGAGAAAGACAAAAGCATCATCCAGGATCAGAAAACTAGAAAAGTAAAAATACAGACAAGAAATACACTTCTCTTTCAATACCAATTATTTCTTGAGAATCTTTCATCATGGAATTTTCTTCCTCTAAAATTGTACAATTGCAGAACCCCATTAATTTGAACATTACGAATAATAAAAGCAAGTTTCACTTAGCAATAGACATAAACAAAGCTTCACTGCAAGATGTGATGCTGCCACCTTTGAAGAGGGTTATGTAAATCACAATTTATTGTATCAAGAGTGAAGACCTACTAGATCTGCATTTCCTAACACTTTGAACATGCAATTATGCAAGCAAGATTTGGGTTGAATATATGACTAATTACTGTAATACATGCATGTGCAGCCATAAGTCAAATATGCATCTGCATGCATAAGTTTAGAATCTACATAGCCAAGAGATTTATTTGCACAAACATTAGGCAAAAAAAGATCTTCCTATCTTCAAGGGCCACTGTTTGTGTCTTACTATCACAAAAACATTGAAAGAATTTTCCTGTAGAAATGGCACATGACTGATTTTGATGCTAATACAATAACAGAGCTAACCAGAAGTTCTAATTTAGTGCTTTGGTATTAAGTGGTTTCCCAAGACTAACCTTTTTACACACTTGTAACAAATATCCTTCCCATTTTCTTGAAAGCATCACAGAACCAAAAAGATGCTGCAATCAGCATAAGGCTGCTTTTCCTTCTTGAATACACTACCATATATTTCTGTACTTCACCCTCAAGAACCTCTCACACTCACACACAGCAGTAACAACCTTAGGGTTCTATTTTAAAAAATTTTTTAATTTTAAATTTTTTAAAAAAAATCACCACCAAATCAAAACACAGGACTACACTAGCTTCAGAAAAAGTCAATGTCAAGCTACATTTCTTCACAAACTGCTATTTTCTCTGTACTTGTGGGAGACTTTTCCCAACCACTGCAACTGAGGCAAGTAGTAGGCAGGCAGTATCCTCCTCATTTGTACCCCATTCAGACTTAACATCCATCATTTGCTATCCTGTTGTACATCACTCCAGTGCATTTTGGTCCTGGGAGCTGTACTACGAACCTGTTCATTTTAATGGCTTTACACATTGCCAAGTTACATCACTAGTGAAATTTAAGGTCTTCAGTAATCTTGGTATGCTTTAGCAATCTTTTAAAGAACAATTTTAAAGAACAATTTTTTGGGGAATTTTTGTTGGATGAGGACTTACCTTGTGCAACATAATAGCAACAAACACTATTAACTGGACACTAGTCTGAGAAGTAGAAGCTGCTGCACCCAAGGCAACACCATCAGCTGAAACAGGAGTGCAAATTAATGGATTATTCCTCTACAGTTTCAGGTTTCCCACCCACTTTTTGGCTGACAGTACAAAACATGTTGACTTGAGATGTCCTGTTACTCAGCATGTCATTAGCAATACCAACCCAACATATTATTCAATCCCCTTTATTTTTTAAGCCATAACAATTTCAGGATTTAAGACAACTCTCAAGAGGAGCTGTATCATATTTCACAACACCAAAAAAACTACTGAGAATCAATCAAATATCAACACAGGCTGACAAATTAGAGCCAGGTAAGAAGTTCAGCCTTCTGCTATAGAAGTGGCTTCCTGTCTAAAAATCTGCTTCAGATTCTAAGCATCATAAAAGAATGCTGACTATTATTCTTCCAATTAATTTTCAAATATAAATAAGTAATATTTTACCACTTAGTGAATATATCATCTAAACATCTGAAGCACTGGACTGTGTTTTCCCAGTAAGCTTTAGGAAATATCCTTAGTTCTCCCCACCTTGCAGGATTTTTTTTTTATATAAGAAGGAACTGCCCAAAACAACCCCCTAGGTGTTTCTGCCACATTTAAAGATGAGCCACACAGCAATGAAGAAGAGTCCTTGTCAAGAGCCAACAATAGGTCCCACATTACCTGCAGCATGGACTACTAGTCCCAGCGTTGTTGTGATTTTGGAGTTGCCTGATCTTGCAGCTTCTGGATCTGAAATGAGGACAGTTAGGATAAAGATAACAAATATTGAAATTATGCTTGAAGAAAAACTGCAAGCACCACTGCACACATCTCTACTAGATGCTTTGGCAGTTATATTCAAAATAATTCTGTACCACCTGAAGTTCTGCCAGCAAGCAATTGACAGAATAACAAATTCTTTGCAATTTAGAGGATCACTGAAACAGGCAGAAACTGTTGTTTTTTTGGTTTCTTTAATCTCTGAACTGAGTTCTGAACTAAACTCCTGAACCAAAGTTCTGGGCCACTAGGGCAAAGAAAACCTAGTTTTGCATCTTCAGAATTCTCATCCTGACCCTTAAAGCACACAGCCCAATGCTGGCATTTTCCTTAGAGTGACTGTGTGGGGCAGCCTCTGTTACACTAATTCTGTGTCAACTCCTCTGTTCTGTGCGTTTTACATTTTCTTCAAGATCAGTTCCTTAAATTTTGAGGGCCAAATGGCACCATCAGAGGAGATCATGTGGGAGAAAATGGGCAGCCAAAGGCAATAAAACACTTTTTCAGATGACAAAACACCTTTGGTGCATTTCAAACTACAATCTGAGAAGGAAGCCACAGGCAAGAAACAAAGGCAACTATAAGCATTTTGAGAACCTTGCAACGAGGTTGAGAAATCTTTGGATTAAGCAGGAACTATTTTGAAGTACAGGAGGCTCCAAACCAGTGTGGGACTACAGCTGTGCAGTTACAGTAGCAGACCAGAGCTTACTGTAGGCAACAGGTGCCAGGACCTGCCGAGTAATGAGCTCAGTCGGTGCTCAGCCTCACCTGTGCCCAGTTAGGACTGGCCCAAGTGCGCATGCTCAAAGATCAAGGGCCAATAAAAGGTGGGGCCTGAGACTGGCAAATGGCTCATTCTGAAGCAGGTCAGCAGCCGTGCTGGTCGAGGCCAGTTCTCTACTGATCCTGTCCTCATTCAGAGCCTATCATCGCTACGAAGTTCGCCTCCAGTAACATCTGGTGGAGAATGCGGGCAACAACAGCAGCCGTGAACGCTGAGGTATTATAAAGAGCTCCACGACCACGTTGATTGCGGGAAGCTCTACAAAGCCTGGCTTAAATGCGGAAGGTGATATAAAGAGCTTCGAATACGCAACCACGTCAGATGGAGCCACTACGTTGGTGCGGGACGCTCTATAAAGAGCTCCAAATACGCAACCACGGGAAAAGCTCCACGAGGCTAAGCTTAAATGCTGTAGGCGGCGTGAAGAGCTGAAGCGGAGCTCTGAGTGCGCATCAAGTCAGTGCGGTTCTGAAACGGAGTCTCCCAGGGACACGCGATAGTGCGGTCCTGAAACGGAGTCTCCCAGGGACACGCGATAGTGCGGTCCTGAAACGGAGTCTCCCAGGGACACGCGATAAGACTGGTGCGCTGAATGCTCGGAGAAGCCTCTGCATGGCCAGGCATTCCGAGGTGGCGAGTACCAGCTAAAGCTGAGCTGGTGTTCTGAGACCTCATCTTCTGCGGACAACAGAAGCTAAAGAGGCGAAAAAGCCGGTAGGAGCCCGAATTTTTCCCTCCACATTTCAATCAAAGGCTATGCAGGAGGCCTAGAGATGCCTGGGGAAAGAGATGCCTGGGGAAAGAGTTGGCGAGAGAGCTCCTGAGAAGAACCGTGTCCCCGAGAGAAAGGCTCGCCGCAACAGCTTACATTGAGTAACTTCTGTAGTCTTAAAGTAATTATTTGTTCTTTGCACATTTTACCAACATGCATGACAATTAAGTAGGAAGACCAAATGAAACTGAGATTACACACAATCACAGAACAGTAAGGGGTTGGAAGGGACATCAGAGGATCATCTAGTCCAACCTCCCTGCTAGAGCAGGATCTCCTAGAGCTGGTTTGAGAGTAATACATCCAGGTGGGTCTTGAATGTCTTCAGGGATGGAGACTCCACCTAACTTTAAAGAAATCCCCTACGTGTGATTAATTAGCAAGTCTAACTGAAGAGAAATTTTACTTACCATCTGTAGAGTGCACATGAGAGCTGCCTATCTGATCCACCAACAGCATGAAGACAAAGCCAAGGACAAGTGACACACCAATGTAGGCATGCAACCTGGAATGGTCATGGCCATACTCATGTGCAGCTGAGATTTCTGCTACCTTCTCAGACTCCATCACATGCTGCATCTCACTCGCTGGGTGATGCTTCCCTGTGGCAGGCAAGGAAGCAGATTAGGAAAGGGAACTAAAAATGGCACGGTTGCTCTTCTCCTCCTTTGCTGAAAGCATTCCTCACATTTTCCTGAGTAACACAGAAAAGTTCTCATTTGTGGTCAGTCTTGGATCATTTACTTAGGGAAAAACACATTTGCCTTGTTCGCCCCTCCCCATACCTCTTCATCAGGCAAAAGCAAAGGCAGCATTAATACTTGATATCTCAGGCTACTTTGTTTAAACACTGCATTTTAAATACAAATTGATTGATAAAACCTGCTAAATAATTCCTTTTTTAATTGAAGTTGAGAGTTATGTCAGTATTCGGAGATACTGTCAAGCAGTTCAGTTATAAACTTCATTTAACTGGGAAACTACAGAATGAGAACATAAAATAGGTTCCATGCACTAAAAGATCCAATGCAATCTTTAAGATGAACTTTTTACTCAGAGCATCAGTCTCTAGTTAAACAAGTCAGCATTGATACACTCCAGTGATATGGATAAGAACAACAACAAATGTCAGTACCATACTGGAAGCTCAAAGTCCAAGCCCTGGGATTATGTAGATGTTTTATTTCCCTACACAAGTTTTAATCCCAAGCCCTCCCCCAGACATTGGCTCTGTCTCACTGAGCTACCCTGAAATTAGGTGAGTTCAGAATTACTTTAAAATCTAAGAAGAGATAAGATGGCTTGGAGGTTTTTAGTTTAGTTGTCATAGTATAAAATGCTTTATTTGCTGCACAGTTCATAATTTTAAAAACCATTTTCAAATATTTCATAGGTTCATATTCATAGGTGACAAGTGCCTCTCCCTAAAATTACTCTTAGAAAGCAGAGAAGTAATATAACTTTTCAGGTTGCATTTGCCCAGCATGTGTGATCTGTATCACGAGCAAATCCTCACCACACATATCATTCCCACCAATTTGAACACTCACATCAGTCTTGCACTGAATTTACATGGTCTTAAAGAAAAAGTAGGTTTTTCTGGCACATGCATTTAACATTTCCAGCAGTCTTTGGCCCAGTAGCTCCCAAGACAGATCCATGAGATCCTCCAGCCCTGCTTATGACCACTGCTTCTGCAATCCCATCTGACACAGTGGGCAATGTCCAGAAGCACACAGCTTTTCCAGTACTGGCCATCAAAGACTGGCATGAGTTGTCTTAGTACATTTATGCCAAACAGATTTATTAAAGCTATTTTAAACAAAATTCTAGGTATTCTTTCCAGCTGACATAAGCAAAGAATTATGTCTAAGGCTCCTTCTGCCAACACAATACAGAAATCCACTGTTAGAAAGGTACTTGTACCAAAGATCAGGAAAATGAATTTTTAATTAAATTTAAGTTCCCAAGTACCATACAGAGAACAGTAAACATCTGACCTCTTGGTTTCAGGCTCTGTCCTCACCTGAATCATATATTCTTTTTTTTTTTTTTTTTTTTTTTTTTTTTTTTTTTAAATATTTCCCCTTACAGCCCCTGGTAGAGACACTACATCAGGCTAGAAAGCCCTCTGGGTGATGCAGAAGAGGCATTTAATGCTCCTTGGCATATTTGTCATTATAAATAGGTGTATGCCCACGGCAGGTAAGGGGTTTTACATACAGTAAGTACTTCTCAAATATTTCCAGTGAGAGAAGAGATACAGTAAATCTACTTCTACATCTGATACCTAAAGTTAAACCAGATGTTTGAGTTGCATGCTATTCTTGAATACTCTAAACTACCTACCATTCAGTACAACTTCCCTCAATTTCAGAACAAAGCCAATGCTTACAACAATATTTAGAAGGCTCAGTTGATATTTGTAAATTTCTTTAACATTCTTTTAAGAAAATATTCTGTTTTCTCTGATAGAACAAATGACAGTATCAAAAGCTATAATTGTAATTATTGTCATAGTCTCCACTATACTTAGAAAAAAGCTACACAAGTAACCTTCCTGTGTTTACATGGGATGTCAACAGAATTTTTTTTAATAAAAAAAAAAAAAAAAAAAACCAGAGAACCCATTTGCAAAGCTCCAGTATCTTAGAGAACATATGCAATATAAGGAAGCAGGTGACATTAATTTTTACTCACTCACAGAGTGATGGAGCACTAAAACTAAGAACATGAGGAGGACTCTGTCATGCTTGACCAGGAACTGTATCTTCTCTTAAAAACTAACTTAAAGTTAAGATTTGCATCCGGGGAGGAATAAGCCCAGGTACCAGTACGTGCTGGGACCCAACTACCTAAAAGCAGCTTTTCAGAAAATAATCTCCAGATCGCTGTGGAGACAAAAGTTTACCATGAACCAGTAGTGTGCCCCATAGCAAAGAAACACCGAGTCTTGGCTTGGCAAGAGGTCAAGGGAGGTGATTCCTGCCCTCTCCTTGGCAACAGCGAGGCTGAGGCCACACACTGAGCACTGGGCTGAGTTCTGTACTCCCCAGGACAAGAGACAGCTGGACATACTGGAGGGGCACAAAGATGACTGCCTATGAGCAAAGGCTGAAAGAGCTGGGGCTGTTCAACCCAAAGAAGAGAAGGCTCAGAGGGATCTTACCAATTTATAGAAATAAATACCTGATGGGGAAGGGTATAAAGACAGCAGAGCCTTACATATTAATTATTTGTTCCTATCTAACCCTTTTAATTCTACCTGAAGTTTGGAGTGACCTACTTGATGCTGTCCTTTGGCTGAATTCTGTTCTAGAAAACACTCCATCCAAAGAGACCTGAAACAGTAACACGCACAAACTTTCTTAGTTTCATTCTGTATTTCTTGCTGTTTGGAGGGACAGCAATGCTAGCAAGAGCATCAATTAAGGAAGCTCGCATCAGAAATTCTAAGCATCTTTACTAGAAACAATGTTACTGATTTTAGTTTATTATGTAATGGTAAGACAACCAACAGAACTACTCTACAGCTCTTAAAAGAAACTAGTATAGTAAATATATTGTTTCATTGGTCTAAAAGCAAACAATATTTTCTCAGTATGAGAACAGACAAGGCTTTTGGAGGAGTAATTCAGCTTTTTTACTTCAGGGCAGATTTGTTCTGCTTGATTAAAGGTAAGAATATTAATGTCTGAATTGATTATAATAATTACAATTCAGCAGAGTATCTCTCACCTTGCATTTTTCAAGTTGACTCTAGATTATTGATTTTTTATTGAAGTGACAGTTCAACATTACGTGCCTAACTTTATTAAAAAATAAAATGAAAAAAGAATGGCAACAAACAAAACGGAGCACAGCATACATTAAGACTTCACCCAACACATGTGGCTTGGGTGAGAAAACTAAAATTTTTGTCATTTGGGGGGGTGGGGTGTCTTTTGGTTGGCAACTACTTTTCAGAAGTTCTAGTCATTAACAGCAAAAACTTGATTTACTTTAGCAAGTCATCTTGCTGAAGTACTCATATATCTTAGATGAGACAATTGTACATCCATCTCAGTGTACAAAATATCAGCCTACTGCCATTACTACACACAAAACCCATCAGAATAGGGCTTGAAGGATTAAAAAAAAACCCAATATCTTCGCTTTACAAGATTGATCAATAAAATAATTTTAGACCACATAAGATTGTTTTTGATTATATAAAAAAGTTAAGTTTGCTCCAGATTATTTCAAGCCATGAAACATTACTGTGATTGAGTTACCTTTCTGACAGTAGTTACACAGCTTCACCAATTAAAACAAAGGACTGAAGTTGCCAAAGGAACTTCATTTGCCAGTAATAGTCAAATCAGTGTTTCACTACACACACACATAGGTTTATGACCAAATAATAATCTGAATCATGGTGTGCTATTTGCTCTCAGCCCACAAGGTCAAAAATTAGAAGTTACTTATTTTGTCACCTGTGAGAATATACATAAGCAGTAGTCAATGACTTTTATGTCAGTGACAAGCATCTGTTTTGATAACAAGTAATCAGTCTCTTGAATTAATTTACACTTGGAACTGGACAAACACAGACACCCTTCTCTCCCTTTTTAAGTTCTGTTGGTTCTGTTAAGTTCTCAGAATCTGAAGCTTAGCTTTGAATAGCTTTGATATGAGAAAACATTTTTGTAGTTAAACCCATCCACATATGAATTTTGCCTCTCTGCAACATAAAAATATCATTACAGGCAAACTGGCTTTAGTCACCATACTGTGAGTTAGGAATTCAGTCTGAATTCATTCACAGAACAAATTATTTTTTTCCTAAGTAAATACTTCTGATATTACTACTGTAGTACTGGGAAGTACCTTTTCCTCCACGTACTAAACTTGAAGCCATATGGCATGTAGCTCTAAATAGCAGACTGTAGATTTCACACATGAATATGTCTCATTTAGTGAAAAGAAAGCCAAAACCAAACATTCACATCAATTGTATTTACTGCTAGCCTATCATTACAAGAAAATTTAATCTACTTAGAATTAAAATTGAATGAAGAGCAAACGCACAACTATGGCTCAGTAGAGACATCCTACATTAAAGTGCACAAATAACAGCATAGTATAAAAGCATAATCAGAGGTTCTTTCACGTCTTGATGAAGTGATGATTTTATAAACCATCTTCTGTTTACTTTAAATCTAAGCAAAACAACATAAATTTAGTGGAAACTAAAACATGATAAATTAAAGCATATTACTAAAAAGAAATTTAAAACCCCGTAGAAACAAGAAAAAAACCTGTAGTACAAGAAAACCAGAGTATTACAATTATCTCTCAATCCCACATTAGCAAGAACAGTATATTAGACTCTTGCAAAGTTTTCTAGAGCCCCAACTTCATAGTCCTTTCTCCTGTGAGTACTAAGTTGCTGCTGTTTCCTACAGAAAAAAAATCTGATTCTGAGCATACTGGAAAACTCACATTCATACAACAGTAGCATAATACCACAAGACTTGAAGCTAAAGCAAGACTTAAAGTGCATTCCAAACAGATGTAATGAGCCCTGACCATTTCAAATAATGTCAGAACCTCAAATTGAGGTTTACTGAGACTTTTGGGTGTAAGGGGGGCTCCACACTCACATCCCTACAAGACACATAATTGCTGTTAGCTTTGAGCTATTCAATGAAGGATGTGAAGTTGAAGACAGGTGACAGCAGGCTCCAACTGGATGCTTGGGCTTGGAACCACACACAGATATCCACATGCAGCAGACACCACCACCCAAGAAAGAAATTTCTCCTACTCTGTGAACTAGCCCTATATAACCATAATTTTCAGCCACGTATATTAAGCTAAGGTAACTCCAAGACGTTCTTCAGCTTCAAAGGAAAAAAGTTCTTATGAGGGCAAGTAAGTGTGTATCTATAAAACACTTCCTGTAACTGCTTTGATGAGAAGCAACCTGAACAACAAAAAACCAACAGCAAATAGACACAACTTCATTCTCTGCCAAAGGCACCCTTACATCTCCTTCCATAAAGTTTAACTCCTCCCAGAATAAGGAACACTACACATGACCTGGCATAAATAAATGGCTGCAGTTCCACAGCAGTACAGCACCCAGACCTTCAAATGACCTGATCACTCAGCAAGTCTTCCCATCAGATCCCTCTGTGAGATCACCATAACCATGCCATCTCATGCCTGTGGCAGTTCTGTGACTCTGATGCTGGTTGTTTCATGCTGCTGTGAAACCCTCCTACCAAACCCTCATGTCAAAAACCCCAGTAGATTGTAACACCATGACCCGAGTCATCTTGAACAAGGCCATCTGGGTTTGGTTCTTACCCTCCAAAATGTCTTCATAAAGTGCATGTACTCCTTCAGGCACAATAACAGCCAAGGCAGTTCCACACAGCAGCCCAGCACCCAGAACACTCACCAATTTTAATCTTTCCTGCAAGAAAGTACAAAAGAAGAATCAATACTGAATGATGCACAAAATCTCCTGCTGGTTTTCATTCAGCTGCACAGTCCTGTATTTCTGTTATCTTTCTGAGAAGAGAACATGGAATCATAGAGTGGTTTGGGTTGGAAGGGACCTTAAAAATCCCCCCTGCCACGGACAGGGGCTGTTCCCACCAGACCAGGTTGCTCAAAGACCCATCCAGCCTGGCCTTGAATCCTTCCAGAGAGAGAACAGCCACAACTTCTCTGTTGTGGGAAGATACCCAGTGTCTGATGAAGTCAACTGAAGCATGAAATGAAAGTTTAAGATGACTCATTTGAATGTTAAAAATCAGACAACAAATCAAATGTAGCATAGTAGAAAATAGCAAGAATTGCTATCTTTGGCACTAATGGTCACTGGGATCTAATTCATACTCCAAAACCTCACATGATAAAGCCTGCAACACTTGGTAAATCATTATACAGTGTCAATCTACATGAAAAGATATAACCTTCAACACACACTGTTCATAAATTCATTTTGCAAAAATACAGGGAAAAAAAAAATATTTTTATACTGTAACACTATCAATCTCTTTTACATACATATTTAAATACAGGGGGAAAAGTGTCAAAAGTAATACTGTTTTATTAGAACTGGAAATACTGAGTACTGCTTACTCTCATTTAGGCATATGTAAATTTTGAAGACCCATGAAAACCATATATACTAATAAGGTACTGTTTCAGAAGTACCCCTCTCCTTTTCAGTACAAAATACACAGAAAACAGAGCAATCTAATAATAAAAACCTACCCAGACAGGCAAAAGTCATCTAGTTTGTTGTTGATTTTTGCATTTAGACTACAACTTAGGATATAGTCTCAAGAACTGGTGTAGCACTGTTTCCAGACCAAAGTTAGACCAAAAGAGTACTGCAGATCAGGATTAAGCAGAAAGGATACCTGCACAGAGAAATGAAGTGGAGCTCTGTTCAGTTTGTACCCTTTTACCAATGTTTAGTCATACCTGGCTTTGCTGGAGTTTTATACTTTCAAGAATACCCAAATTTAATGGCACTAATAGAAATAAGTATGAAATCAGAACATAACCAATAGGTTCCAAAGTAAAAAACCCACTCATCTGAAGAAATATATTCAAATCAGTGAATAACTTTATTGTTCTCCAGCATCTGGGGTGTACTGTGTAAAGCAGTAATTTTTGGTTTATAATCATTATTTGTGGCCAGTGGGAGGAAGCATTCCCAAAATTTTTGCATATGAGAAAGCATAAAGTCCAGTCAATTCAGTCTGAAATTGCCAATGTTGCACAGGCCTAAGCAATCATTTTTAACAAACAATTCTAACTTCTAATTACACACTTCCTGGATTAGCTACTATTCACACATCACTTGCAGAGAGATCCAGCTTCTATTTTAAACCAGCACAGCATGCAGATCCTTAAAATACCGAATTTAAGTGCAACCCTGAATCAAGAATTTCTGAGAGTTTAAGACACCACAATAAACTTGCCTGTGGATGTGTGTACTGTTGGTAAGACCCCGGACACACACAAAGCTGACAGATGTGTGATTACTGCTTATGCACATGGTTTTGTGTCCACAGCAGATCTGTGTACCTGCAGCTGTTGGGAACCCCAGAAGTTTTAGGATTCAATTATATAAGTAAACCATGTAAATACAAATCAAGAACCCCACGTTCAAACACCACCAAATACCAAATCAAGTGACCATCAAGTGCATACATGAGGAATTGCAACCTTAAAAGGAAACAACACTAGGCAGTGTTCCAAGCAAATCTGCAAGAAAATCTTTCGTAGGCTTCAGGGCAAAAAGTGAGTTTTGAAGAGCAATTGAGTGGAATCAACAGCAGTCAGGACATGGAAAGGAATGTCCATCCAAGGACCAGAGGAAGCACTGGCAAAACAGAATGATGCTGATACTTATGTAAAAACTTCTGAATACACAGCCCTGTCTCAATCCATCCAGCTGTACTGTACCAAAAATGAACAAAAAATCTTTCATTCCATGCTGGTCAGAGCCCACTGCTCCCAAAGCCTCCCAGTAATAGAGTCCAAAGCACAGGTACAACCAGCTCTGGGACTTGATGGAAGAACAGATCATGTCTCTCTTCCAGCACCTGGCTTTCCATAAGCAGCACTGCTCCCACCAGAAACAGGAAACTCTTGCAAGAGAGCTTTTACAATATTAGAAGAACTTAACTCTGACTGAGGCACACTTGTATAAAACAATCACCATTTAGAAAGAGAAAAAAGCATCAGGAGACTTCCAGATACTGTAACAATCATCATCACCTCAATAATCATCTCTTAGAAGCATCCAAAAACATTCACTTCTAAACCACTTAGAAACCAAATCTCCCTCTCCTATAACAACACCTCACATATCCAAGATGTTTTTCAAAAGACTGCCTTGAGTTCCACAGGGCAGTAACAGAACTCGAAGCTGTGGTGTAATCAGAGCAAAAGGTTTCATTTTCAGTGGTATAAGCTGTGAACAAAACTGTGAAGCAAAACAAAGTTTTCTGAGAATATTCTTAGAATTGTTAAAAACCTTAATTTGAAAGGTCCACAGACACATAACAACAGTTAACCTCTGACTTCAGCAGCTTCTAAGAATAACTATGTCCTGATGCTATCATGTCCTTTTCCATTACATGCCAAGACTTTGATTCACCTGAAGTGGAGACACTGAGATCAAAGTTGGCATTTTTTTTTTTTTTAATGTTTTTTATACTGACTGTAGAACAAGCATAATTTTGCAACGGGATTTTGAACGGAGATCGGTATCGCATTCAAATGTTCCTTAAACGTCTTTTTAAGTTACAATATCGCCCCTAACAGCATTGCCGTAGTTGAACCGGTACCGCACCAACTCCTCCTGGGAGATCTCTCCATTTAGTTTCTGCTATTTTCCCTTAGCAAGCAACAAGCAGTTCGGCGAAGCTGTCTTACCTCGGAAAAATTAACTGCCAAGGGGATAATTCCTGCCACATAGCAGGCGACCAGCATGGCCAGAGACAGCAGGCAGATGGAGAGGAAATCATCCATGTCGCTGCTTTCTGTCCGGTCCTTTGAAGTGAAATTCAACAGCAACTTTTTCTTTCTTCTTCTCCCCGCCTCTCCCGGCACGCCTCAACCCGTGCAGACACCGAGCTCCCAGGGAAGCCTTTCCGCCATCTCCGTCTTGCCAGGCGGCCCCGGCCGGTTCGGTCCCGAGAAGCGGTCCCTGCGGGCCTGGCGTGTGGCAGCAGCCAGCCAGCCCGTTAGAGACAGCCCAGCACCGCTTCAGGGCGGGGGAAAGCGGGCGGCGAGACACCTGCGCGGCCGGGGAAGGAAGCAGCCCGGCCTGGCGCTCACCTGAGGCGCTGGGGCTTTCCTCCGCACCCCCGTGCCCCACCGGGAGGAGGACCGGGGTTGAGGGAAGAAGCGGGCGGGCCCGCTAGGGGAGAGGCAGCCTGAGGCGGGCCGCGGCCCTGAGGAGACGATGAAGGAGTGGGGAGCCTGCGGGACCAGTGCGCATCTCCCCTCACCCTCCCGCCCGCCCCCGCCGCTACCTGGGAGGCCAAGTGGCACCTCCGCCACCCGCCGCTTCCTCTTCCCGGGCACGCCCCGCCCCACAGCCGCCGTTCCCGGCTCCAAGATGGCGGCGGAGGCGACCGCTGCGGCCCGGCGCGGCGCGGGGGGAAGGAGCGGCTCCCTCATCAAAGATGGCGCCCCCGCCCCGCCCCAGACTGGCGCTCTCTGCCCGCTCCCGGTACCCTCCGCGCCCAACGTGTGGCGCTCTGGCGCGGCCGGCTCTATGGCTCTATGGTCGGCCGTTGAGCTCGGCGGTTCCGGCGAGCGCGGGGGCTTGTGGGGAGGATCGTCGCGCGCCTCTTTTCCGTGGCGGTGCTGAGGGAGCGGGAGCCGGGATGGTGAGCGGGGCAGCGGGGCGGACCCTGAGCACCTCACCCCCGCTTAGGGTGGGCTCCTGCGGCCCAGGGGAGCGGGGAGGGCTGCTTCATCCCCGCCGTGGGGCAAAGGGCGGGCGGGAGGGGGGGCGCGGCGGGTGAGGCCGCGGCGGGCCCGAGCGGGAGGCCCCACGTGCAGGGGGGGCAGCGGCCTCACCAAGGGCCGCCCCGCCGCTCCCCGGCCCCCTGCCCGCCCTGCGGAAAGGCCTCGGTTCTCGCTGCGGGGGAAGGAAGAATGGAAGGAAGAAGAGAGGGAGAGGGGAGGCTTCCGGGCCCGGCGTGGAGCGGGTTTACCCGGGAGCTTCTGCTCCTTTCCGGGATCCTTCTGGCGAGCGCTGGTTTCGCGGAGCCGTCGAGCGTGCCTGCCTTTGGTAGCAGAATTGCGTTAATCGAGGCTGATTCTGCCCCTGCTGCTCCTCCCCAGCAGTCGGAGGAGGGAAGGGCGGTAGTCAGCACTGGTGGGCTGCTTGCATGGCAGGTTAAAGCACAAAGGCCCGCCAGTCACAACAGCTCGGTGGCGTTCATCTAATGCATCTGAATATGCCGAAACGAGTTGTTGCCCTGTGACGGAAGGAGAACTGCGTTTGGGATTGCAGGAAAGTTATACGTCTGTCTGGCACCAGCTCGGTGGCAGTTTGCTTCTGCTAGGATGAGCAGCTCTGTCCCTGTCGTTCAAAATGAAAGAAAATACTTGAACCCCTTTTCCTCCCTAGTATCTTTAACTGAAAGGATACCTGTATTTCCATTGCTGTGCACCTTACTCTTAAAAATTTAAAAACTAAGAAAAGTATTTTAACTGTTGAATAGACTACAATTTTTAGAAGCCTCTTTGGGCAAATGCTCCCCAGTCCTGCTGGTTTGTCTGTCAGCACTGCCTTAACCATTTTTGCAGGGATGTCAACAGTTGGAGTGCTTTTTTTAAGTGCTTTCTCTAAGTTCAGAATTGGTGTGCCTTGAACCACGAAGTCTCTCATTCAGTGTCCTGCTTAACAGTAGCCAGTGCAGTGGTGCTTTAAAAGAAAATTCAGGGAACCCAATGTATGCATCAAAATCTTAAGAGTCTACAGTGGGCTCTTCCAGATAACCTGGTCCTAAAGCATGAAGGTTTATGGATTTATAGATTTTCCTTTGTTTCATTTGTCTTTTTCCTAACAATAAGATCCATACTTACAGGAAAACAGTTACTGGACACACTGATTTTTCACTGTCACATAGGCATATATTCAGTAGGGCAGGTAATAGTTGAACAAAAATCCTCTCAGGCTTCTGAACTGGTCATTTTTGTGCACTTCTCTGTATGTTTTTTCCCCTTAAGGTAAAATAGTGGGAAGTTCCCAAGGAAATGTTTGAGATGTCATGCTCCAGAGCATGGGTCCCAATGGCATTAATTTTAATAAATTCCAGGCCAGTGTCTGATGTGGGCATTGTAAAGGCCCTCAAGTGATAAATGGTTTAAAGTCAGACACCCTAATAATTTCTGCTTTTGAATTCTAAAAGATCTGGTTTACTAGTCTATTTTACTAATATTTTTTTTCTATAATCTAGTTACTGGGATTATTTCAGAATATACATGATTTCCCAGCAAGATTTTGAGACCAAATACAGAATTCACTCCACTATGGTACAGTTCACCTGGTCAGTTCTGTTTTGTCAAAGAAACCCAACTGAGTTTATCTGAAAGAGATAAACATGTACAGAACCAGACACCATAAATGCAGTGCTGAGCACACTGACTGAAGTGGCTGATGCAGCTTGTTAATAAGGAAGCCTCTAGGCAAATGCAGCAAGGAAATCAGAGTTACAAGTCCTGGAACCAAGCCTTGTCATTAGTGGCTGACCAATAAAAATGACAGTGCTGCACAAAGTACTTTGTAATAAAGTTTGTCAGAATCATTTGGGCTCCTTGGCAGGACATGACTTGAAGTACAATGAATGCACTTAGGAACAGTCAGATACCAGCTCCCCTTGGGGAATTCATTTCACCTCTAGCATCCTCTGATGTACAGGAAAGTGGACTTTATAGGCCTGGAGTCCTTTGTAGCTCTGAATTCCCCTCTCTTTCCACTTCTGATTGGGAAAAGTCTTCTTTCTCTCCATGTAACTAATTCCTTGGCTTCTCTGTATCTCCTCATATCATGTTATTTGAGACAGAATTTAAGGAACTAAAAGCTACATTCTAGGCAGAAGAACACTACCAGTCATGGTGTAAAACTTGGTGTGATTTTTTTTTTGTACATCCTATTTGCCATTTTTCTTCTCTGTCACTGCATTTGAACACTGAACTGGCATCTTCACTGATGTCCAAAGTGTGGGTCAGGATTTCTTGATGAGCAGCCCAATAAGATGCCCAATAAGCCCAATAAGATGCATTGGTATTAATTTCCAGTGTGTCTTCCTCTGCAGTTGCCTCCATGAATATTACATGTTGTGTGCTCACCTCATATTTTAGCATGGAGAATTTTGGATCCCATTACCAGCACTGAAAATGGTGTTTTCTGTCATGCTTGCAAACTTCCTGTGCTGTGTAACCTGATAATTAGATCACAGACTGTGTACACTTCAAAAACCTTACTTGTTTGTTCAAATTACTTGTAGCCAAGTGAAAAATATTATAGCAACAATGCAAGCCACAGACTGCAATCATCAAAGCCTTTCCTGCAGAAGAACAAGCTTACAGACTTGACATTTGGAACAGTTCTGTGCCATAATTGCTGTTTCAGGAGACACTGAATGAAGAATGAAAAATCAGTACATCTGCTTTGAAGGAAATAATCTTGAATAAAAAGTGTGGATTTCTTGTATAATTTGTGTTTCTTTGAAGTTGAATGAGTAACTCAAAGTAACTACATTGTGTTAAACTCCTTTAAGGTGAGGCTGATGCTGACTCCTTGCTCTTTAATTGAAGTGTTTAAAGTCAGACTGACAGCTTGCATTTGGAATAAAAAAATAAGTAAATGTACTGATAGCATAGTTTTTATATGGTGACTTTATTGCTTTGCTTTTCTGTTTAAATAGAAACTACTATTTCAGTGGGATTTTTTTCAATGCAGTGGCTGCTGTACTCATTTTTAAGCTTAGGCAAGGATTGATAAGCCTTACTGTAAATAAAACTTCTTAATACAAATAACATCAGCAATAAGTACCACTTGTAAAATGTCTGTGTCCTTGATTGCTGGGTCAGTGCTTAGTATTATGCTTCTTTTCAATGCTTCATTCAGATAAAGTAATGCAAGCAAGAAATCATTACAATTTTGTGATAACCTCTTTTCTTGGTGGTTTTCTTTTGGTTTTTTTCTGCAGTCGCACACAATTCTACTCGTCCAGCCTACCAAGAGGCCAGAAGGCAGAACATATGCTGATTATGAGTCAGTGAATGAGTGCATGGAAGGTGGGTGCAGACATGATAGATAAAAACTGTTGTTAAAACCCCATTTTGTTATATTCCAGTTTTAACATATTCTCAGACTTTGTCCTTATGCAAATAAATTCTTCAAGATAATTCACAAAAAAACCCAAAAGTGTCTCATCCTTTTAGTTTACTGATGTTTTAGCAGATTAAAAATAGTTAATCTTTGTTTCTAAAACTTGTTTTTCATATTAAATGTCTCCTTTTGAATTAAGTAGATTGAACACATTCAACTCATTAAAGGAGGGAATGTTCCTGGTGGGGCCATGCAGCAGACCTGCCTGAATGCCTTTCATTGCAGGTTCAGAACCTAACTCACCAGGTTTTATGCTAGCCATGTAAAGCAAAGATTGCTACTAGAAATAATATATAAAAATAAAAGTTATTTATGCATTTAATCTGTAATTTGCAGCCTTATGGCAGATATGCAGCATTTTTTCTCTGGCACAACATGAAGAGACACAAACTGAGCTGGAAAGAAGACCAAAATACTGCAAGTGTATGATTTATATGTGGAACTTAACATTAAAAGTTCTGCTTTAAAGAAGTTTTGTGAGGCAAATGAAAGCAAAACGACCATGTAAAGCCTCTTCACTTTACTATTACATTCTTCTCAAATGTATATGAATAATTTATGAGCTAGCTAAAATAAAATCGATTAAAAATATATAATTGATTTAATGTAAAATTGTTTAAAAGTAATATAGAAGTGTCTCTCTTACTCAACAGACCTGTTTGAGGGCTTTCATCAAGAATGATCTCTCTTCTGAGTAGTTTTGACATTAGTTCTCCTCTTCCTCAGGTGCTTATGCAGTAGGGATGTAGTTGCAATTGCTGTCCTTAAGGTTATCTGAAGGAATTTCAGGTTTCTGTTGGAGCTTCCTGCATGGAAAGTTAGATATCTTTGAAAGAATTAAAACTTTTTTCTCTAGATGCCTCTGCTCAGGCATCTTACCTGATACTGTAGTATGAAGTTTCAATGCATATAGCTAGAAAAAAAGCATTTAAACTCTGCAAAATCTGTGTAAGGAGTTTATGTCTTTGTTTTCATGGTAGTCATCTCTAAACTTTTCTGATATCTGTGGTTCAATAACTGATGAAGTTTCAACAAAAGCAATTGTTTTTTTGTTTATCAATTTTTTTTTGTCTGTAGGAGTCTGTAAAATGTATGAAGAGCATCTGAAGAGAATGAATCCCAACAGCCCATCCATTACATATGATATCAGCCAGTTGTTTGACTTCATTGATGACTTGGCAGACCTCAGCTGTCTTGTGTGAGTTCAGCTGTACAAGTCCTTTACAGGGCCTTAGAGAAGTTGGAAGTCTTCCACATAAACTCTTACATGTTTTATGTAAAATCTCTTAAGATTCTGGTGGGAGTTTTTTACAGTAACAGTGGTAGCAAGGTAGCAATATTGCAGTCTGACAGCTTAATATAACCATGTATTTTATTAATTCTAGAATCTTCAAATTGGGGCTGTATCTACCCTTGTGCAGTTGGTCAAATTCTTAAGGAGGCAGAATGATTACAAAATTTTATTCAGCCAAGGGCTGGACTAGAGGTGCAATAGAAGTATCCAGAAGCACATTCCAGCTGATTGTTCATTTTGTTCAAGATATGGAAAGGTGGAAGCTTCTGCAAATCATAACAAAACAACTGAGGAACAGATCAGTTCTACAGAGAGCCCTAACTAATTGAGTTTTCTTGTGAACACATTATTTCCAGCTTTCATCTGTGCATCTGTTAGTTAAAGTTGTGGCAAAGCAAAGGGGGTCTTGTCTATTCCCAATTCTGATTGCACTGAGAAACCAAATGTGTTTTTTCATTAGCCTGAACACTGTAACTAAATCACTTAGTCCAGATCATGTGTTCTTTCTATACCATAAATTTCAAGGTAATGGTTTGATGTGACAGTAGCATCAACGTTGCAGAAATTCTGTAGGAATAAATATACAGATCTTATACCCAGATAACAAAGGACCCTGTATTTTGTCTCTCTAAGCTTAAAATTCCAGCAGCTTCTCAAACCATATCTGGTGTGGGCATTCCCACAGCTGTACTGCACTGTCTGAAATCTCTGTGGATGTACTTGTGAAGCTGCATGGCAAAAAGCCTTTACCACTTAATCCCACTTTAAAAAAAAAACCTACTTTAAAAAATTAGCATCAGATTGCTTTCCTTTGCATTCTGATGTACATACAGAATCAGTGTTACTGATAGTGACTTACTACAAATGCCATTTACCAAAGTTTTCAGCAGAATGAGTAAAACAAGATTACAGTTTCTGCATTTGCCTTCTTAGACATTGTGCCACCTTTGATCTGGAGGTGTCATAATGCTGGGCTGATGCAGATTGAAAGACTAACTTTGCTTTAGTTTATCTACCAGACTTGCTTTAGGAACTAGCAACTGATTTCTAGTACAGTCTTGTGCCTTTCTTAATAAGACTTGTAAACTCTGTGTCATGCCAAATTCTGCTCCAACTTACAGTTTTCCACCAGATGGCACATGTAGCACATAATGTTCCAGACATGCCTTGTGTTTATGGAGTTTCCTAAAGTACTTGCTATCTGGTCTTGCTGTGTAGAATAATGAATGGATTGGGGCAGGGCTACTGTTGGTAGTAGTACTACTACTACTGCTAACTACAGCTATACCTATAGATATTGAAACTTACCATGACCCTGAGCTAGTCATTCTGGGTTTCAAATAACAAGGCTTTCTTAGAGACAAAATGCTTAGGGTTTTTTTCCTTAGGTAAAAAACTGTAAATTATTCTGGATTGAGTTAACTCTGGATTTTAATTTCTTACCAGTGACCATCTTACTCTTCAGTAATTCTTGATGCATTCACTGAAACTACCATCTTCATTAGAAAAAAAAACCCCTACAAAACAAAAACAAAACCCACAAAAAAACCCCAAACAAACAAAAAACCAAAATAGAATCAGAGGGGAAGGAAGGCAAGAATCTGCACAGATAGCTTCATACAATTTGCTCTCATTTTTCAGTCTAATCCTGCTTCAGGTAAACACTGCCTTGAGTAACCAAGTTCTCTGACCTGGCAAGAAATATTCGTGGATTACTATCAACAATCCCTGATATCACTAAAGAAAATGAGGCTGTGGGTTCTCATTTTCAGTTTGCTTTTTGTGAAGTGTCCTTGTTTGTTAGGTGTAAGATTGCTGTCACTGCCCCCTGGCAAGAATCCTTTGTCATCTATCTACGGGTCTACTTTTGCTCCTGGAATATTGTGCTTTTATTCCTCTTCTGAAAACTCCAAACAGAAGTGGAACATTGGAAACCTCACATGAGCACTTGCTTGAAGTAGTGTTGAAGAAGTGTTTGGGTTATTGAGACAAATTAGATTGTCCAAGAAACATTCTGCTTCATTCCAACCTGCAGAATTTTGAGGTGCTGTGTTTTTTGTCATTTTACATTCAATAATTAAGATGTGTACACAGTGTCATCCAGTCATTCAGTAGTCTTTGGATCATCTAGTTTTACTTCAAGTTCTTACTCATCTGCTGGGTAACTGTTTTGTAGGGAAAAAGGATAAATCTCCCTAACTGGCAATCCCCATCTGCTTCTGATACTATTTGTGTTCTGTGCAAGACTTTCTGCCCCATATACTTGAGGACACTTAATAGTTTGTGTAGTTCTTCTGGTAGAGGTACTATAGGACAGACTGAGAATATTTTGTTTTTTTTTTTTCTTTCTAGTTACCGTGCTGATACTCAGACATACCAACCATACAATAAAGACTGGATAAAGGAGAAGATCTACGTCCTCCTCCGCAGGCAAGCCCAGCAAGCAAGCAAATAATGGGACAGCATCAGTACATGGGTCTGGGGGAGGGCTTGGACAACAGGTGTGTACAGAGTGTAGTAGTGAACGTTTTGTATTATAGTCATCCTGTTGCCATCTTGTTAAACTCTTTAGCCAGGACTGAAGGTATTGTTAGAGGTGCAAGGATTTTGTTGGATTTGACTTTTTTCAGTGTAAATGGAGAAGAAAGGGCAACAACTACAGCAGAATTTTAATTTGTTCTTTTTTCCTCTGGTCAGCTAGTGTCCTACCTTATTTGAACCCCTGGGGCTGTTCACATTATACTTCACCACATTTACTGTATGTACCCTTCTGTGGGGTTTCCAGCATTTAGTTATGTCCTTGAGGCAGTCTTAATGGGGAATAAAAAAATTACCTTTAGTTAAACTTGAGTGCTGAAGTTTGTGTTTTCTGCCAAACAACACATTCTGCCTTTCTTACCTGTTGCCAAAGAACAGGCATTGGAAGATTACGTGGGCTGCACTAACAGTTCTTTGCTGTTTAATTCAAACAAGAAGTTGTTTGCCTCAAATTCTGGTCTGCTGAGTTAATTTCTCTGGCCTAGTCTTGATTCCTGTCTCTCCTGGGGATCTTTGGGAAACACAGCAACCTTCTCACACCCTAAACTTGATCTCTCAACAGGGTGCTTATATTCAGGTGTCTCTGGGACAGGTGATGGGTAAGAGTAGGCTGACTGTATCACAAAGAAACCATGAATTGGTCTACTTCTAAACTTCCACTGAGAAAGCAACAGGCAAAGCAAATTGTTTTGATGGGAATCTGCCCCACACTGCATTTTCTCTTTACAAAGGATAAGGGCTTAACTACTTACATACACTGTAAAATTATATCTGTCCCCAGATACCCCTCTTGAACACTCATGTCTTTGTAATTTTGCTGTACTTAAAAAGCTTGGATTGGAGAACACATTAGACCAAAAAAATAAAGCAGGCAAAAAAGCAAGGCTGGCTTGGCACCTTGTGCCTTAGTCTACAGTTTCTCTACTATAGGTGCAGATTTGAGTCTTAACACTGTGCAGGTATGCTGACCCAGGAGCAGTTTTAGGATTAATAGATCAATGTAATTCTCCATTGCACTTCCTAATAACACACAGCCTTGGAATCAAATTACTGAAGAGACAGAAATTCTTTCAAAAGTATGAGGAGAGCGTGTTAAAAAAAATTTTCTCCAACAGGAGTACAAATTGGAGATTAGACCTACCAGCACTACACTTGTAGTGTCCAGAAATTGATACATCCTGCTAATGTAGAAATATGCTTCCTTTATAATAAGTAGTGATTTTTCAAAACTTAGTAGGACAGAAATACATTAATCCACTTGATGTTACTTAAATCTGTAAATACCTCTTAATGGAAGATGATATTCAAATGCATCTTGACATCATAACTAGCTATTGCACCACATAACAACATTGAGATTTATAATAATCAGTGTTACTTAACCAGCTTGTATAGCTTATCTTCCTGTGTAACAAATTTTATTTTACTACTTTCTTAACACATTTGGGTTTTACTTCTGGTAGATGATTTTTAAAAAAACATTTCCGGTGCTCTCATAGTGGATCATTCAAGGTTAGATGCAATTTTGCAGACTTTAATTGAACCCAAATATACATCCCTTCTCACTTCCTCTCACACTAACAATTGTGATTTAATATTTTCCTCATTCTGTGAGCTTGCTTTCAATTTAAGGAAAACCAGTAATGTGCAGTCCTTAGTGTGAAAAGTGGAGGGAGTATGGTGAGTCTATAGCAATCAGGAATTTCAAACATAACACAGCTCTTCCTCCAAAGATAACCTGAAGTTTTGGCTGATGTAAAAAAGCTCTTTGGCTCTAGTATAACAGTGCAAACTAAGACCAATAAACAAATACAAAACACTAATTTCTCTTGTTAGAGCAGAAAATGGAAAGCAGGTACTTCAAAGCAGGTAGTAATAAACATTTCTCCTTTATGAAAAGGATTTTGTGAAGGTATGATTTTTGGAAAGTAGAAGGTGAGCAAGCTTTAAACATTTAAAAAAAAAAAAAAATAACTGAATTAAACTGCTGTAGTCATCTCACTAACTGACATTTTCATGGAATTGGAAAATGCAAGCTAATGTTCCTTTTATACCTGGAACCAGGGGAAACACACAGTGTCCTAGTAGACCAGCACACTAGGAGTGTAGCCTGCTTTAGCAGAGTAGGTGAAAAATTACCCTCTACTTTTGCTTCTTGGCTCCTTTCCAGCAAAGGATGACAGCAACACGTTTAGAACTTTCTCTAGTTCCATTTATCCCTAGAGGCATAAGATGGTAATTCTACCAAGTACTAAGCTGTATCAACAACTTGCCTGAGTTCAGCTACTCGAAAAGTCAGGTTTGTCAGCAGCATTTTACACGTCAAGCCATAAACAAATCACATGATTATAGAAAGCATGTCAGAAAAGAATCTGTCATCCCACGTGTGCCTTTCCTGTGGCAGATTGCCTGGTGCTTCCTCCATAAAGGGCAGGTACTTGGAAGGTTATGTGGGCAGTGGCAGTGGTGGTTATAGCTGCTACAGCATGGGAGGAAATTGTAAAGTAACATATTTGTTGTTCCTCTGGAAGAACAGTACAGTATTGTAAAACAGGGATAAAGAATGGATAGATGAGGTCTCTGAATTCCAAAGGTAGACTTAATTTTTTTTTTTTTTTGAAAGCCAGTCCATTCACCAGGCCCAGTCTCAGTTCAGTGAGACACAAGAGCCCACATCCATGGCCTGGAAGGGATCCTGGCTCAGGCCTGCTTTCCTCAGCTCACCTTGGCTTCTGGAGCCATGGGCCATGCTGCAGCTTTGCTAACCATTGAATAGACAAGGGTTCATGCAGTCCCTGGGCTGCTTGCTGCTGATTCCCAGTTGAGGCATGGCCAGAATGGTACAACTCATCTCTTCCATGGCTGCTTGCCAAGCAAAAAGTGAGGTGAAATTTTGAGAGTGGGCTGAGCTGACCTAACAGGTTACAGCTGTTGAAAGGCAGAATGCTGCTTCTTGCTACATACAAAAGAGGGGCATTGGGTGCTGTGGAGAAGAGGACAACTGCCAAGCAGCACCAAGCAGAGTAGGTGTCACTTAAAAAACAAAAAAAAAAAAGCCCACAAAACAAACAAAACCCCCCACACACAAAACAAACAAACAAACAAAAAAACCAAACTACAAAACCAAAACAACAACAAAAAAAAGTCAAACATTGTAGGTGTTGCTGCAGAAATAGCAGATAAATTGTCATATTTATATAAAGGACCAGTTTATGTACCATTGCATGCTCCTGCAAGTCAGTAATGCACTTGGGGCAGGGGGAGAATGCTTGACATTCTGTTCCTTGCTTTGATTAATCCTTTGGTACAGGCCAAAATCTTGCAGCCAATTCAAGGACCTAGGTCTGATGTAACCCCAAAAGGATCAGAATTTGAGTCCTATTTGACACCACAATAACAACAGGATCTCTCTTTTGCAGGAATCTCACTTCAATATGGGGGCTTCTGAAAAGGAGAGTGTGTGTTCTTACTTTAAGGGTGAAATAAGCTAGGTACTTACAAATACTTGCTTACAGTTTCTTTTAAAATAGATTCTTTTACACATTCTTTTAAAATAGACTGAAATTATGACATCTATCACAACATATCATAAGCACAGCAGGAAAGTAGCATCCCCATCATTACATCAGTCCCTTCTCATGCTCAATACCCCTGACATGTACAGCAAGGAAAGAGTAAGTAGTAGCCAAGACCACCTTGTTAGCTTTACTGATGATTAATGTACATGCTTTAGAAAGACCTGTTTACAGCAAGAGGAGACTTCACCACCCACAGTATTCTTTAGGTTGGCAGAACCACCAGATTCTTCACTTTCATTAGAAGGAGGTCAGAAAGTTGCAAAGTTGCTGATTGTGATCTCATTACCAGATGCCAAGTAATGAGCTGGTTCATGGTGCACTGAAAGCAAGGATGCTCCTTAGCATGACTTTCAGAGGGAGGAGGGGAATGCTCCAGCTACTTTGCTTTAGTGTTCATAAACAGTTATGTACATTTGCAGTTCCCACTGAGTAACAGCCTGATTGTACTGCAACTCAGCTATGTTGGGAACTCAAACTCAAATCCATCAAGAAAGCTAATAAACTGTAAAATCAAGCATAGCTGGATTACAACTACAAAGTAATTTCAAGCTCCTGTTTTTCAACAGCTATGAAACTGGTAAGTGTCTGCTAGACCCTGGAGAGCATTAAAACAAATGAATTATAAATTCTTTTATTATTATCATAGATTGAGGCCTGGGGGAGGAAGTATTTGCAGTGCCAGGGAGCATAATTTAGCAATCCTCCAGCAGGAGACAGGGCATGGCTGAGTCTAGTAACTGAGTCTGAGATTCTCAGTCTCAGCATCTGGGCCACTTGCCTGAGGTACTCATTTTCCCTTGAAATCGAGATGAAAAAATAAATAACTTGTGCTAGCTAGACATAAACTGTAGGAGTAAACCTGTCAAAACAGAAAATTAATTTAAAGCTCCACCATGTTAGTCAAATCTCTGAGGTTTTCTACGCTGAATATCTTGCCTGCTATAATGTTACTTAGTGCTGGCTGAATACAACATACCATTCACTGAAATGGCAGGGGAATGAATTTGCCACTGAAAAACACTGAATGGAGATGTTTAGTTTTGTGTAGTACAAGGCAGCTCTCTGTTCTGACCCATTAATAAATGCTTCATCCACACTGTGTCTGTTAAGGGTTGGAGTTAAAGTCAGCTCCATCCAAACTGGTTACAGGGAAGCATCATATTCTAGCAGTTAGTTTTCTCATTACAGTAGGCATATGCCTATATGAACATATGGCTGTATGAACAGTTTATCCCAGTGAGGTTTGGGCATAGCTCCTATTTATAGGTGTTAGTCCTACTACTTGTGCTGAGTTTGCATATGAAATGCAAGGTAAAACTTGCATGCTGCTCAGTGCTGTCCCAGGAGGAGCATTACCAAGGGTTTTGTTGCCAGTCTTGTACACACCCTGGTCAGTCTGCTGTTCCTGAGGCAGCCCATGCAGTGCCTCCATAGTCCTTCCAGCTAAGCCTATTTCTATGCACTGTTGTCTTAGCATCAGCTGTCAGTGACATGTACACAGCTGCTGGAATGCTGCATAACTGCTGCATGCCTTGAGTGTGTGCCATGGAAATCAATGGGACCTAGAGAAGAGGAAAAGTTAGGCTGTGCACTTAGAGGCTAAATGTGCCTCTTGCATGTCCTAGATCTCTATGCACCAGTTCTTCCATCAACTGTATTTCTTTTCTGTTCAAGGCAACACTCCATTGTGCAGGACACAGCCTCCTGAATTTTAACTTTTACCTTATTTACTCTAGGATTTGGTTTCACACCCTCCCAACATAAAGCTGTTGCCCCAAGAAGCTGGGGAATAAACATCTTTGGGGATGTCCAGGACCTGACTGGACACAGCACTGAGCAAACAGATCTGGTTAGAAGATCTGCTCTGAGCAGGATTTGATTAGATGACTTCTGAACCTAAATTGTTCATCATTCAATTGAACTTAGTACTGGAACTTCTCATAATTTGAAAAGTGGGCAACCTAGGCTTTAAATCCCTCTGAGCAGTTTCCTTCAGCCATTTGATCTCAGTGTTCCTCAGCTCACCTAGGACAGTGGGCCAAAGAGCAGGCTACCAAGTACTTGAGTTTGCACGACACAGTAGTTAATATTCACTGGGGAACAGAAAATGCAGCTAATCCCTAGTGACAAAGGCAAGGTGCAGAACACCCATATTTGATCTTGTTCCAATAGTCTCTGTGCATGAATGAAGGTTCCCATGGAACAGTGAGAATAATGCCCTGTCACAGAGGTTTAGTCCCGAGATCATCAGACCTGCTACACGGATGTGCCCCCCTTCCCCTCCATACACTCACACACCCCACAAGACTTTCCAGCCCTCAACAAATTTAAAAGAAAGAAAAAAGAAATAAAAGGCCTCATAAATCTGTGATGTACTGATAGATAAATCTCAAGGACATTGTATAATGCCGGGAGGAGGTAAGAACTGGGTCACGCATGACAAAAGAGAGAAGCAATCACACCCCTACCTGCAGCCCAACATCTCCCCTGCTAATCTTAGTGGAAGGGAAAGGCATCTCAATGCAGTATCCAGTAATTTGCATGCAGGGAAAGAGGAAACTGAGTGCTACTTGGCCTAGAAATAAACCTTGCTACACATTTCAGTTTTAGGTATGGCTACCTCAGGTTCTGAACAGGAAGGAAAAGCGGGGAGGAAGAGAGAAGGAGCAGAAAGAAAAGATGAACTATTTTCTCTCTCAAGACAATAACTTGATTTCTGAGGGCATTCTTAGCTCTTCCCCTGTTGCGTGGGAATGTAAGAAGTGCTGAGACATAATCAGAGTGTAGCAAGCAGTCAGCATTCAAATATTCTTGTCAAAGAGGTGCATTTTTCAAATTCAGAAGTGTTTCTTTTCCATCCCTCTCATCTCTGGATGTTTAGCCAGTGTCAAAGCAATGCAGCTTTCCTTGTTTGGATTTAAGGTTGTGCCAGTTCATCATCAGTATCCTAGATTCTGGGCCAAGTGAGTTTAATTTCAATTTTTATCCGCTTGGTGCTAGTCATATCTTTTTCCAAGTGCTTCTCCCTTCCTCTCCTAGGAAATTATTCCCCAACTCAATTTTGCTAAAGTATCTTCTTCTTGAACAATAGGATGCTTTGCCTTTTGTTCATCCTATTAATTCTCTGCAGCTTGGGCACCTGCAGCTCTAGATGAAATCTACCAATCTTTCATACTGTGGTAATGATATCTCCTTAGCCTTAACTAGGGATGAATCACTTAATGCTTCCTTTTCATGTTTACAAGACATTTAATTGTTCAGTGATCGCTCAGTGCACCCCCTATCTTTTTCCTCTATCATCTCTAAGTAAAAGCACTCATTATTCATATAAAATGAAAAAACTTCAACAAAAAGACCAAGAAAGACACGTGAGAGTAATCAAACAGTTGATCTTAATGAGGACACTCACCTGGGATATTCCAAGGAACTCAAATCCAGTCTGAAATGAGCAGAACAGGGGCTGTATTCACCACAAAACTGTGTTGCTCTGTTTCATGGGAGAAAGCCACAGCTCCAGGAAGCATTACCCCTGAAAAATTCCCAAGGAAAAAGAGCCACCTCCCTCCATCTTATTAATGGACTAATCATCTTGTTAGCACCTTGTAGAACCCATGGAGCTCAGCATGCTCCAGCTGACTCCTCAGACCCCATTCTCCCTAGGTAGAGAAAGGCTGAGCATCTCGTTGGCAGTCCCACACTCCTCCTGGGGAGGAACAGCAGCCAGCAGAATTTTTATCAAACTCCTCCTTCCCACCAGGACATCCCAAATAAAACATTTTAAGCTCCATATATCAGAGTTCACCATTAAAACTGTTTAGGTAGAAAAATTCATGACCACCTCCAGGCACACTGTCATTAGAATTTAGACATTACTTAAATCTAGTTGCAGGGAGAATGGACGTGTTTGGCACATAAGTCAGATTGAATGTGACTTGCCCAGCCTCTCTTTTGGCTCCTGGAATAATCTAAGAGTAAAATGCAGGTCCCAGCCCAATACCAGCTGGGCAGTTTAATGCTGAACACTTTGGTCCAATTTCCCCTTTCCCTCCTCACACCTGCATTGACCCAGTGATACCTCTTGCCCTAACTTCCATCAAACACTGATGCTTATCCTACTTACTTAGATAAGGCCCATAAAGAGAAATCCATCAATGACTGTTAAATACAAGGTTGACAACCGTGGCTCAGAAGTCATGGAGGGCCTCAGGAGTGTTTTGGCAGAGCAGCACCATGCAATTGTCCTGTTCTTGTATTTTCCTCTAGACACTTGCTTTTGGTCAATGACAGAAACAGGCTAATGGGCTAGGTGACACTTTTGTCTGATAAAATACACTTAAGCAGCCCATGTCAAGGTTTCTTGAGTTTTGATGTGGGTTTTTGTTGTTTTGTTTTGTTTTTTACTTGATTGATGTTTTCCAGAGATCTTTTGCTGGGAAGATGAGAGAGTCTAAGCAGACCTAAGATAGATTAGGAGTTACAATAGGCAGCATCTTTCTCTGTTGTGTATTTACTCGTTGTTTCCACTAGTTTGGTGTTTTGAGCACCATGTTATGACAGTAAGATAACTGGAGTTAATGCATGATATAGTTACTTTTTAGAAGCTGCTTACTTATGGGCTTCATGAAGAAAGCATTTCCTGCAGAAAGCAAATGGTACTACATATTAGTTGAAAAAAATGGCACTGAGTGGGTTTTTTTAAGTGGCTCTTAACATGGCAGATAACTTTTTTTTTTTCTGTAAACTTAACTGCAATTAATAATACAGATTTCGCCCCATCCATGTTTCTTTGAAGTCTGATGCTTCAGCACTCTTGTAATTACTTCTCTAGATGAGTTCTAGTGGCCTTGGCAATAGCTTGCTGCTGCTATTTTGATCCTGTGCCCTAGGAGTATAAAGTCAGTTATAGAAACTCATTCTGAGTTCATTTAATGAACTACATGAACCAGAGCCCTGCAATAAAGCACAATTAGAAATGAGAGCACAGAGAATATTGATCCCCTTAAAACCTTTTACAGCTTTCAGGATCTGCCTGGTCACTCGTTATGAAGGAAGGCACCAAGTCTGTCCTGCCAGTTCCCTTTCATTTGCTTCCTAAGATTATGGTCAGAGTAAGAGGTGATTGAGCAGATCAGATGATGGGGGCCCAGGGGTACAAGGGAGAGCTCCCAAATAACCCTGACACACTCTCACAGTCCTCCAGGTCAGGCTTTATAGGTATATAATGCAGAGAGAGGAAAATTCTATAACAGTGCCTGCTTCCCCTCTGAGCAATATATATAAAAAAACCCTTTGAGTTTTTGTAATCTGTTTTACTAATGGACATGGTGGCTGGAAGCTCTGAGTTCACAGAGGTCACAGATGATAATATTACCATGCACAGCATATCCACAAAAGGGTCCCATGGACTCCACTAACTTGAGACCTTCAGCCTTGTTTGAAGTATATTAAAGGGTAAAGAATCCCTGTGGTGATGAAGCACACGTTATTCAAGTGAGACATTAGAATAAGAACTTTGAGAAGTGTGCATTAAGAGGGATGCTTGGCATCCTAGCTAAAACAGCACTTGAAGTCAGATGATTTCAGATTCTTCTCCAGCCTGTAGCCCAGGTGACATATGGTGTCCAGAAGCCAAGAGCCAAAGGTGGGATTTGAACCATTAGATTTCACACTGCAATCCAAAATGCCTCTATTCAGCTGCTGTCCAAAGCTGGATTCACCTCAGACATGTACATCTCAGTTTTCACAATTCAGGATCTGCTCCAAGACCTACCCAGAAGCACTTTAGACCATTTGTGTTCAGGCCATCTCTGTGAGTAAGTGCTAAGGCACCTCATAAACAAGGTGTTCCTCCATTTCCCTTGCTTTGGTAAGCCTTCTCAGAGCACAGCCTTTGGGAGTAAACACAAAAATAAAGGAACAGTCACTGCTTTCTCTGTTTCACCAAGCTGTACAGACTTGTCTGGGGCTGGCAGGGGGGTGGAAAACTGATGATGTCTTATGATGAGGCTCTTTTGAAATCCTTGGTATGGGTAATCTGCACCAGAGGGAAAGTAATTACAGTTTTCTAGCAGCAGCTGGGGCATTTGCATGGCAGGAAGATCCTGCATTCCAGGCACTGAGCTGAAGGCTTTTTATGATCTTGATATGAAACGACTACAGAATAAAAACGCAAAGTAAATCCTGCAGTAATCTCAGGCTCCAGCCTTAGCTCGAGAGATAGAAAACCCTCAAACCACTAAGCTAGGATCATGCAACCTTTACCCAAACTAAGCTTTATTATCCTGTGAGGTGTAATGTAAAGCTGCTTTAGCAGACAGAGCTAAGGATGGCTCCACCTCGAGGAGCTACAGCTCCCAAGCTGTCTGCTCCTTCATTATCAAACTGCATTGGTAGAAGCTTGGGAGGGTTTCCTGACAGCCAGATGAGGTGCAGAGTGAAGACCCCTCCTATGGATTTCCCCTCTCAGGAGGCTCTGCTTGCTGCTTGGAAGGCAGCCCCAGGGGGTTCCTGGTTCTGAGTGTGCTAAAGGTGTTCCTGGCTGGAGGGGTTGTGTCCATGCTGGTAGCTCCTGGCCAAAGGCTCCTGGATGCTGCAAGCAGCCACCAGAGACCCAGCTGTGTTCTCTTCTGACCTGGGAAAGAGGAGCTGCAAAGATAATTTAAGCCAGATTTCTACCACCCTGCACCTCGAGAACTCAGCACTAAGCTCGTCTCCAATTTGGGGACCAAACTTAGGCTGGTGCCAGGTTGGCATTGTTCACTGACACTATTTGAATAAGATCCAGATGAAGCTGGTAGCTGGGGAGGAGGGAAGTTTTGCAGAAATTATAAAATAGAACCATTTATGGTAGAAAACACTGAAGATCAAGTCCAGTTGTCAGCCCAACACCACCATGCCCAGGTCCCAAACTGCTACATCTACATGTTTTTTTAACATCTCCAGGGATGGTGACTCCACCACTTACTTGAAAACCTGTTCAAAAGTTTGACCACTCTTTCTGTAAAGAATTTTTTCCTAGTATTCAGTCTGAACCTCCCCTGTCAGAACCTGAGGACATTTCCTCTCCAGACCCTCTTGTCTCTCAGGACAAAGGATTAGTGGGAAAGAGGTTTCACCAAGCTCTTCAGCAGAGGCTCAGCACTTGCAGACAGCTGACCAACTAAGAAAGTTTAAAGTAAAGAGAGCAGATGTGTATAGTGTTAAATACTGCTAATCAGAATCAGGTGTTTGCAGGGGAAAATTGTTCCTTCTCTTAGCTATGGCAATCATGTTAAAAATCTACTTAACATTTAGGTTGCTTTGAGGAAAGGGGAATTACTCCACAGCACCACCACGAGTCGGGCTCTGGGCTTGCTTTACCACCTGAAACCTCAAATGTTTGTCCCCTTGGTCGCTCTCCTATACTGGCCAATTTCAGCTCCAAAATTCCAAACGTCCAGACCTGGCTCCCAAACACAAGGATTGACCTCTGAAGACTCCTGCTGACCCTCACCCTCCCATGGAACCCTATCCACATCCACCAAGAATCAGGCTCTGGGCTTGCTTTACCACCTAACACCTCTCTGCTCCCAGCAGCTGATTTTCTTGGAAAATGCACTGGCATAAAGTGGGTCTCTTTCATTGACTCCAAGGGAAAACAGAGGTGACACTTCAGCTTGGAATAACCAGGAGGATTTACACATCACTTGGTTGTCCTTGCCAACAGCATTGTAACACATAACCTCATTTAAAAAAAAAAAATGCACACAACAAATCTCACCCAACAGCATGTGAGAGCGTTTAAATACCAAGGATAAATGAGTTCCACTGAAGCCTTGAGATGAGCTGTGAAAGAAGCAGGATGATCACTGGCTCTCTGTAATCTAACCCCAAGTATAAACCCTCTGGTATACTTTTAGTCTCAGCTACATCTGTCACATTTTTAATGCCCATTTTCATCAGCAGATATTTACAGCTGCAGCCAGGCTGCACCATGACAGCCTGTGTGAGTATGCCTGAAATAAGGGATGATTTTCAACTATTCAGGGCTGGCTGAAAGGGCAAAACAGCCTGCAAACCTAATACACAAAGCTGAGCAAATCCAGCAATTTGGAACTGAGTCTCTGCTACAGTTCCCTACTTTTCCTCAAAAATCTGAGAAATTACCTAGAAAAAAATTACTTCTGCCTCAAAGAGGTCCCTCCATGCCTGACCTGCTGAAACACTATTTATATGCTCCATGCCCGGCTACATATTCAGCAGCACAGGCTGTCTGGATGATATTATAAAGCAAGGCTTCCTCTACACAGCTGCTGTCATTAAGCTGATTTTAATGAGGAGAAATTATTAGAGTATTAAGCAGCACTGCAGATGAACAGCCTGAGATAGGCTGGGTGTTCAAAGGAGAAGAGACATGATGCTGGACATGGAGGGAGGACCTCTATATAGCATCCTACTGAGCAGTGACAGTACAGAAAGCAGACCTGCTGCAAGCCTTACCTGTATTTCTCTCCTTCTTGTGGCCACTTCAAGAGTTGTTATATTAGTGGTTTACTGGTGCCTGTTGCTGAGGATAAACTAGGCAGAATAACCACTGAGCTCCCCTGTAGCCCTCAGTCTCACCTACCTTGGGCTAACTCCCTCCTGCTGCATCTGCACTCTGATAGGCAGAATCCTCCCAGCTACTCACCTTTCTCAAGGCCAACAGTATTAAAATGCACAATCAGAAATTTAACCCAAGCAAGAGCAGTGATTCAGCCTGAGTCTGCTTCCCAAACATGACAAGTGTATGCTCTAAAGAGTAATACCCCTCACAACCCTGGAAAAGGAGAAAGAAAAATTCAGCAGTGGGGAGAAAGCAAGAAAGCCGATCAGTTTCTGCTGAGGAAACTGTTTGTCTGTTCCATTTTCTCACCCATAAAGTCCGTTTGAAAACCAGGAAAAAAAAAAAAAGGGGGGGGGGGAGGCAAATGGAAGTGGAGATGATGGCAAAACACAGAAAGAATAAATAGAGCAAGAATTTCTCACTTGTCTTTCTGCCTGGCTGGGCAGGCAAGGAAGGACATGTCAGTGCACACACCAGGGTCAGCAGGGAAGGGGATCAGCATGGACAAACTGCCCCAGCATCAGTGGGGTAGTCAAGGCAGCTGGTGCAGAGCACCCCCAGCCCAGGGGCAGCCTCTGGTGGGGCTCATGTTCCTCACCCTGCAGGGTGAGCGCAGCAAACTCAGAGGTCACACAAGATCAAGCACAGGAAAAAAACTCAGCACAGAATTAAGCAGCTTGCAGGAGGAGACTGATTAGGAAACATCACAAACAAAAAATGGCTCCTCTTTCCCATGGAGAAAAGTGCTTTTCTGAGGTGACTGAAATAAAGTTCACTTCATGTGGCAGCCAGGTAGAACAGTTCCCAGATAGGAGGAGAGGGAGAGTACAGGGAGCTGATTCGACTTGTCTGCAGTCAGTGGGGATCACAGTTGACAGCAGAACACATCCCTTTTGCTCTGCCCCCTGGTAAGATGAGGCAAAACTCAGAATTAACTGCCTACATTATGTGTTCTTAACTCCATTTTCAGTTGTATCATTAGTGGCTTCTGTATTTATCTTAAAAGGGAAGGAATCATTGGAATAAGTGGTGGAAAAGATCTTCAAGTACAGACCTGGTCAGCCTTGGACTATTTGATCACCACTGACACCCTGAGAAACAAGACTCAGGAGAGAGAGACAAGGAGAGAAGCAACTGGGTGCTGTATGTGACATCAGCCACAGCTCACCATGGCATCTTGCTTTCTGCTACAGCCTGAGATGGCAACACCCTCATACCAGACCAGACCCACTGCTGCCTGCATAACATCCCTTTGGGGGGTGCCAGGCTTGAGTATCCCAGCCTGAGCACCATTCCTCCAAGTTCCACTGGCTGCCCAGCACAGGCTAAGTTGGGTCCTGAAAGCAAAGGGTGGTAGCAAGGATTAGAAGTGAGAGACAGGTCTACTTTTTCTTCAGAGCCTGGCCCACAGTCCTCTTGTCCTAGAAACACCCCCAGACACCACAGGAAGACTCCTGATCCTCTCACACCCCTTTCTTTACCCCGTTGCTCTACTACTGATCAGGTTCAATGGCACTCGTCAGCCACCTTGTCATTTTTTCTTCTCTGGAAACCATGGTCACATTTGAGTGCCCTCATACCAATTTCAGCACGTTCCCTTTCACTGCTTTTCTGCTTGCCAGAACACTGGGAACAAATAGTACTTCTCTTTAGCAAGGGTAAAATTCAAACCACTGCCTTCAAACTACAACAGGACTGACATGATTTCTGATTTGCCCTCATTGTATGGTGGAAGGACTAGGGAACAAGGTGTTTTGATGGATAAAGAAATTTATACAAGCACTGCTGAAACATAGAAGGATGACACTTTTTCGAATAAGCTGTTTTCTCTACGTTGCAAGCAGCACTCCCACTACTCTGAAACATTTTTGGTCACTTCCAAAATACAGCAGTAGTGCAGGGCCAGGTCTGCTCACCCAGCTGCTGAAGGGAAGGCACCAGCAGACAGAATGCCTACAGGTTAACAGTAAATAACAATCAGGAGACTCCATGGCAGCCCCAAGCAGCAGTGACTCGATAGCCCAGGGTGTGAGATGAAGAGGGATCTTGAGAGCTGTGGTGAATCCTGTGTGAGCTGATGACCACCCTAGGAGTCAGCTGTCACCATGCTTACAGGGAGCACACACTGCTGCAGAGAAAATGGTACTGAGAAATCTACATTGAGACCAAGATGGGGAGGAGAAGGCAAAGCAGTCCTGCTCTCTAACCACAAAATTCAGGGAGAAGAGCCTTTGGAATAACAAATTTGAGATATCAGGAGGTGCAGAGGGTGTTTTTTTGGGTGAGTTGACCCCATTTTGTTCAGTTCATGGTCAGGAATCTGAGCCTCAGGCACTGGCCAGCTCAGCACCCAGCTCACTGCTACTGATGTTCCTGCCAATCTCAGCCCTGCTGCAGGCAGTGGTAAGCAGCCTTGCTGTGCTAGTTTCCATGGAAATCAAAACCAGAGAAGCTGGTTTCCACCAAAATCACATTAAACCACAATTGTGTCCCAAAAGGATTATTTATTATATTTTCTCTCATTCTTATTTTGCACCATGCAATACAGATGAGCCTGGGTTTATTTTTAATGACTCAGGTTCACAAAGCATAAGTTTCCTTGGTACATCAAGCAGAAGCCATTCTGATGGGATGTCCCAGACTCAAAGACAGGCAGGTCTGAACACTTAATGTAATTTCCAGCACAGAAATATGACCCTGTTATGGCCTGTTTTGAATCACCAGTCAGCCACAGGAGAGATTTAAGCAGCGCTTCTCAAACAGACACAGATCAGTCAGAAAAACACAAGGTTCAGTTCTCTCCCATTCCCAGCCTCCCTTTGCCCAGTGGCACCTTTGCAACATGCTGCAGCATAAAACCACTTTTCACACAGCTCTAGCATCACAGGGGTTTGCAAAACAGAAACAAAGCCCTAGAAATGGGGATAACAGCCCTGCTAACTTGCACCCAACCTGGGAAAGTGGCAGAGGGGCAATGCCTCCTGTCCACACATGGGCATGGAGTTCTTCACTGGAGAAGTAGAGCCAGAAGCCCAGAATGCTGAGAACACCCTCTTTATTTTCATAGGGCAGTGAAGTGCTGATTTTTTGTTACCATAGCAGCAAGAAAAGCACACTGAAAACAAATTTTGTTTTAGGCAGATCCAAACATCTAATTTCAACACTTGCCGTTCTCTGGGGCTACTTTGCTTCTGTTTAAAATGCTCAAAAGTCACAATGAAGGAAGGAAACTTAGATCCCCTAAGAGGGAGGGTCACAGGAGCTCTTCAGCTGTGTTGGCCAAGCAGTACAAGAAGAAAGAGAAAGGATGCATGAAGTGTATTAGGGTACCTGCCCCAGAGAAGAGCTGCAGTCTGCTTCCAGGTGCTTCTGCAATTAGTATGTACTTCTAAAATGCTAGAGCAGTTCAATTAGAGGGACACAGATACCCATCTCAGCATCTCCTGCAGCCCAACAGCAGAGGGTTTGTAAGAACACTTACCAGGAATCAAGCAAGTCCCTTTCAATAGGCTGCAGCCTAGCCCTTAGGTTTCTTACTCAACGTAGCCTGGGGAACATCTCTGTTTCCAAGAATATAACCTATTTGTGAGTATTAAAATGAACTGTCAGGGTATTAAAACCAACCAAACAAACAACGCCCAAATAACCCACAGAACAAACCCAAACAACACTATTTGCCTTTAGAGAAGCATTTACCGAATTTCACCCAACTACATGACCACTGTGGATGTGGTTCTCCTGTGTTTTTAACCACATGCAACAAAATTACTCCCCTATAATTTTCCCCATATTTGGTTCTAGTCCACTTTGGTGTAACTGTTTCTACTCCAAACTCTTCTCTACAGCAAATGTGCCAGATTACTGGCTGTCTGACCCAATCCTCCTCAGAGGGGATCGCATCTCTCTCTTATTTCTCCTCCATCACCACCTCCCTCACTCCCTCCCAGTTTGGCTCTTCAGAGGATCTGAATTTCATTAGCCTAGAGAGGACTAATTAAAAGTCTTCCCAGCCATCACTACAGCCTGAGAATTAATCTCTTGGTTTCTAGGGCACTACCATGGTCATCACTTGGGGTGCGTGTGGCAGGACTCCAGGGACACAGCCCAACTGATGTCCTGCTACAGAAGCAACACTAAAAGAGAAAGCCCACACAACTCTTTTCCTTTTTGTCGAGTTCCCACAGCACTCAAACACCAGACACATTACAAAGCAGCTCAGGAAAGCACTGACTCCCCTCATACCAGCTAATTTCCAGCATCCCTTCTCTCTCCTTTCCAGAAGCTCTGGCACAACTGCTTTCTGTAGAGGCAGACCCAGGTGATCCCAGTTTGAAAAAAACCTCTGTGAGTGAATGAGCAGACAGTTAAGCCCTGATTTTAAACTCAAACTCATCAGCTCCAAATTTACATTCCTAGTTAAGCTTTATTTAAAATAAATAAGTAGCCCTCAAGCTAGAAACAGAAGAAAGACCTTTGGAAGGCTCAGGAAAGAACAGTCAGGCTGAAAGCCTGAAGAAAAGATCAAGGAGGGAGTTACAGGAAGAAATAATTCCCCCCCCCCCTCAGCTATTTCTCTCAGTGTGTAAAAGTCAGTCTACTAATTGCTCCTAACTTTGGAGAGAAAGGATACCTCCCTGTCTAGCCACCTTGGGAGGACTTCTTCAGTCATTTTCTACTGATAGGCCAGGGCATCCTAGAAACCTCTGCTGACTTCTTCAGTATCCCCCTAGAAGCAACACAGGAACCCATGCAAAAAACTGGGGAACCTACATGTTGGGGAACAAAGCCAGTGAGGGACAGAGGCAGGGACCAGGCAAGAAAGGATGGAGGCTCTTTTCTGATAGGAAGCAAGGGGAAATAAGAACAGGCTGAATCACTTGTTTCAAAGTTGGTTTTATTCCAGGCATTAAACAGATTCCGGCACATGCTTTCTTCAAGAAAAGGGAAAACAGTTCTCAGCTCCACATAAATTACATCTGGCAAAGTGCAACTTACAAGTGAGTGGGGAAAATAAACCTTTTGAAATTGATTTCTCTGCAACAGTAGTTTCAGCTCCTCTTAAATAAACCCCCACTGGTTCACAGCACATGAAATTACACTGGATGTTCTGATACAATAACAGCTTTCTTAAAAAGTACTAGCAATGCAAATATTCTGTCTTGACAGTCTAGGGGGCTGTTTAAAGTAAACAGAAAAAGAGAAGCTGCTTGTTCTGACTGCTAAAGAAAAAATCCCTGGACCAAATTTGCGGGCTCAGTCAGTTTGGTTTCAAAAACCTGACCAAACCTTTTCCAGAACATGGCACTGTATGGACCTTGGGGAAAAAAAAAAACAAAAAACACAGATAACATGGTTCTTCCCTTCTTTCAGGGCAAGGGGAACAGAAAAAATTTTGGACAAAATTTTGTTTATTCTGAGGAGAAGTTCAGTTTGCCCACACTTGAAAGCAGTCTTTTGTAATGTACCTCCTTTTCAGCAATTCCTAAAATCCATTGGAAACTAAAGGCTTCCAGAAGATGATGCTGGGGGGCAGGTCTGCATTGGTGAAGGAATGGTGCTTCCTACAGGAAGGTGCTGTGAGCAGTGCTTTAGCTGACAGTGGGGAGGTGACCTCAGGAGAACATGTCTAAAACAAGGTGGAATCAGGGCTCCAGTAGCCCCCTATCTTCAGGGGCAATTTAAGTTATTGACATCTAGCATATCCCCACCTTTCCCCTTTTCTCCCCCAGGCTGGGGCACTTGAAGAAGGAGAATGTCCAGCCTTCAGCTGCCCCAGCTGGATGCCAATTCACACTCTGCCATGTGGTGAGCAGTAGGAAGAGAGGCACAAATCAACACAGCCCATCCAGGTACCTCTGCTCTGGGGGCACTCAGTAATCCCCAACACTAGAGCCAAGCACAAAGTCAAGGGCAGTGGTCAATGTGCTGACAAGAGCCCTTTGAAGCAGAGCTGGCCCAAGGCTTGGAGACTGGATGCAGGGCATGGCTCCTGTGGTCTGCAGCAGCCAGAATTGTTTGTAGGGGAGCTGGGTCCTCATCCCAGCACAGTTACAAAGAAGGAAATGCAAGAAAGCTGTGCACACACAGTGGGAGCAAGAAGGAAGGGAGCAGTACCTGGTGGAGGAGTGAACATGCTGCTAGCTGCAACCTTTAAGCTGCTGGATAGTGACATGGAGGAAGCTCAGATGGTCCACAAAGGGTACATTCTGATAAAAATACATAATCCATTAGTACTTTGTTGTATACACAGCATATGTACAGTACCACCTCAGTGGCCTTTCATCTGTCTTTGCATCAATTTTTTCAAGCCAGGTATGTGATAGTTGACTGTTCCTGCCTCCTACAGCCCAATGATGCTGTTCTGGAAGTAGCATCTCCTGCATATTCTTGATTAAAAAGACAATTACTAGTAGAATGGCATCTCACCCCTGTAACAGGTCTGTCCTCTTTTGCCTGTCCTCTTTTCTAAGCTGTTTTCTTTCCTAGTGTTTTTCCTGGTTCAGGCCCAAAGCACGTCTACAGTGAGAAAAAGAAATCTCTGTGAATTCAGTAACCTCATTGCCACACAGAAGAGCAGCTGCACCATGCTGTAAGCTTGGGAGCAAAAGCAACTGCCTCCTGAATTTTCACAGTGCAGTCAGGTCATTCATCTGGTTAACCAGTGTTGAGATGGTGAGCTGATGTCAATGTGAAGGAGGAAACATGGGAAGAGCTCCTGCCACCTGGCTGATATATTTTAAAAAAATAAAAAATGGAAAACAGAAAACAAATTGTCCCAGTTCTCACAAAAGCACTTCCGAGCACATGCAACACATGAAGAACAGTATCTGTTCTTTTGTCAACTGTTTGGGCTATAACCAAGGTATGAGAAAAAATTAATAAAGTAAAGAAGCATCATCAAAAGCAGCCAGCTGTTTAGAATCCAAATTAACATCCTGCTGCTTTTACAACAGATCAGAAAGGATCCAGACAAGCAATTGCCTACTGAAGGTGGCCCTACCATATGGCTCCTCTGCCAGGCTCTTGGAGAGGACTGGTTAACAAAATCTAGATTCAAGAGGCAAATTTAACACAACTAGTAAGAAAAGGCTTTTATAAATTATGAATTTGAATAGATAAGCTTCCCCTGACAAGCCTGAAAACCCACACTCAGCTACAGTTGGCTTGTAACTGGGAGGAGGACTGGGATGCTTGCTACAGACACCGGTTGTCTTCAACTATTTCCAGAACACAAAGGAGAGAGATCTCTGGGCAGGCCTGAACAGGGGCAGTTTCTGCTTCACCAGCTGACCTCCCCAGGGTGCCCACTGGGAGGAGAGCTGAGCATTGAGTGGAGCAGCACCAGACCTTTTTGTCTCCTCTTTCTGAGAGACAGAGGGGGGAAAAGCAACCAGGCAGAGGGACTGGGTGGCTTGTCATGCTGGGCTGTGTTCATAAAGGCCATGCAGAGTCAGCAAGAGGGTTCTGCTCCTGCCCAGCCAGCAGCAGGTCACCCAGGGGCTGTCCTCTTCTGGCCCTCACAGTGGTGACCTGGGTGGGCTCCTGCAAGAAGACTGAGTCAAGGGCAGTGGCACCATCAGTGTGTGCTGCCCACACAGCTCTGTGCATCACCTGTGGTGTGGGGTGCAGCGGGCAGTGAGTAGAGCACCAGGAAGAGTAGCCAGAGAACAGTTCCAGCTTCCATGGCATCCCAAAGTGCTCACTCCTGTCTCTGACCAGCTCTGCAGGAGTGTGGTACCCTGCACCCAGGCCCAGCTGGGGTGCCTACAGTAACTGGATCCCTCAAAGGAGGCAGGGCTTGCCTTCCATCCATAAAAAACTGGAAGCAAGAGCTCAATAGGGGATAGTCCTCCAAACAATCCCTGATTATGCTGCTAAAACAGATTGTCCCTTCCCAGCTCTCTTATCAGCACTGTGCCCCATTTCCTACCTCAGGCCATTTGGCTGTAGGGCAGCTACTGCGGGCAGAGCAAGGAATGGGCTCACCACAGAGAGGTTACAAACCTGCCTCCTGGGGTCTGACAGTTCCTTCCCTATCCCTCCACTTATCGTAATCATGACTTTTCCTGGGCAGTCCTCTTTGAGAGACACACATGCATAAATGATGCATGATGTTAGAGCAAAAAGCCAGGGAGGCTTGGGTAAGCATCCTTTAAACTGTCAGACAGAAGGTAGCAGATTGAATGCAGAGAAAGGAATGGATGAGGACAGCTGCAAGGTAGTTCTGGTCCCTCTGAGTGCTGGACTGGGTCCTCCTTCCTCTTCTGGATGCTGCTGTGCACAGACATCAGCTACAAAGGAGAACTTAAGACAACAGATGGGAACACTCCAGCAACTCCCATCCCTCTCGCACCTCCAGCTTCTTCTCTGAAAAGCTCATAAACGTCGACTGCTCAGCTGAAATAGTGGCTTGCTGATGGGCACAATGAAAACACTTAGGATCAGATGTACAAAACCATTCCTCCCTTTCCAGTCCCCCTCTGTTCCCAAAGTCTCATGCACAAAGAAACAAGGAGATCTCTGTGCTACCATCATGTTGCTTGTAGCAGCTCCCACTGTTGGCCAGCTATGTCTGCTTGGCAAGGGTTGGTCATCACTCTCCCAGTCTGGTTTTCCAGGCAGAGACCACTGACAAAGTGTTGAATGAAACTGCCTTTCATCTTCCACTTCTGTGAGAAGAAAGAGAAGAAACATGTGGTTACTTCCATTTCACCAGGGAACTGTGCCTCCAAGCTGGAGGAAAAAGGTTGGCATAAACCTCAAGTAAACACCAACAACTGGGGAGACTGAAAACCTGGGTATGGGCAGCACTGGTTTCCTGTGCTAACACCACCTAGATTTTTAGTTTAGCTGAATTACAGAGCTAGTTATTCAGAAGCATCTAGAAGGCAAACATTTTCAAAAGCATATTATATTCACAATTTCCCTGCTGTGCTTTGTCCTGCATCTCTAAGCATCCTCATACCTGTCAAAACCGGAAACCCTTCTATGGTTTCTTTCTAATGCATAGAAAGCAAAATACTGAAAGTTGTCCCAACATGGAAAGTAAATCATCCACAGAAAGCAAAAATCACACTTCTTGCTCCTTGACTGGACTGATCTCCTGAACTCTCTTCTCATCAAATTAAAGGTTTTTATCAAGCACTACATTGAAAGCTCTAGATAGGTCTGTATTCTTCTCAGCTGTCTCTTCTTCATAATCTTATCTGCCTGCCAATATTTCAGTTTACAAGTGTCCATTAGGCAGCTTTTTTGTATATATTGTTCTGCTTTCTGCAGTGCTGTTCTTTAGGTGTGCTCCCTCCAGAGCCTGTCCACAATGTCCCACATGCAACCCTTTCCTGAAGGTCCACTTTGGTTGTGCTGCTCTTCAGGAAACAAGATGTATGTCCTAAACCTTGAACTGCAAATTCTGCTGTGAAAGGGCTGTACCTTCCCTGCCTGCCGGAAAGAACTGGGTCCATTTTGACTGACAGTGAAGAGAAAAAAATGTAAAAATGAGTCTGTGGACTTGGGATCTCCCAGGTTCAGGCTGAGCTATTTCCCTCCAGCTGGGCACAGCTGAGACAGCAGGTTACTGGATTGAGTGCTCCAGGCTCTGGGGATTTTCCCATCACTCTTTTCAGTTACAATTAGGGTTTGCAATCAGTCAGTCAGTAAACAGATTAGGAATACTTCAAGGGTGTTTTGGGTAACCCATGAAACTGATGAAGAAAAAGAAACATCTTGACAGCACTGATGGACCCCAAGGCTGTTGCAGAAATTACATGCAAAGGAAATTTTAAAATTCCTGCAATAACCAGACAATGTCAAAAACTACCAACATTTTAATTCTTGAGCAGCCCAGCAAACAGATTGCCACATGCTGTGTGGCTTAAGACACTCAGTTATGTTCATGTATTGCTGGCAGCTCTCATCCAAATGTGTGCTGGTTATGTTTCCTGGAGGGCAGGGCAATTACAAAGCTGCTCTTGCATCACATGTTCCTTCAAGTCTAGAGATAGGGCAGGATCACTTTGCCAGCACAACTAGCCCTGACTGACAGAATAACACTAAAGGAGAGCCCTTTGTGCAGCAGGAAGAAGTTGGCTTTAATAGGCAAGGGGGCAGAGGAATGTAGTGATGCTGGAGAGGAAGATACAGTGCAGTGTGTGCACTGCAGTGCCCTCACCAGCTCCTACAACCCAGTGCCTACACAGGTCCCAGAGCCATCTGGCTCTCATCTGGCAGAAGTCTCCCTGCAAACAGATGAGGAAGAATTAATACCATAAAGGTGCAGCTGTAACCAAGGACCGGCAAGCAGGAGGTTTTCTCCCCTAGAAAGCAGAACACTGTGCCCAGCTGGTGTGATCTCTGCACACTGGCCTCCCACAGCTGTTTGAAGGGCCACAGACACCTCAGCCAAGCACATCTTGAAATCCCCAAAGCACACCTGCTGTGTGAAGGACAACGCTTCCTTGCCCCCCACCCTCCTCCTGCCTCTCTCTACCTGTGATTTTCCAGCCTCCTCCTTTGCCTTCCTCCTTGCATGTGCTGGAGAATGCCTGAGAGCCACCTCTGACACCTGAATAGCCTGCAGTAAAGGAGTGTCTCATGCTGTCATGAGATTTGAGGACAAGGGCAATTACCAAAGGCAGAGTTTTTCTTCTCCCTGCTCCAGCAATTCGGGAGACAACTGGCACCACTGAGAGGCTTGTTCATGTTATTTCTCCAGATCAGAGAGCCACTGCTGTGTCATCTGCCCATTCTGAGCAGATAACCCCTATGATGTCTGTAAGGGAGAGTCTACAGCAACAGACAGGATAGGACACCAGCAAACACTCACCAGAGCACATTTTGTGTTGCTTATAAACTGCACCAAACCGATCAGCTTCTCAGTGAATCACATCACCTGAAAGCCCAGTGTTTCGAGCCATCCCGGCTCCCTATGTTCAACAGAAAGTGGAGCAAGGACAGCAGAAGGGGAGGAGAAATGCTGAAAATGTGGCAGAGTTGAATAGAAGGCTCAGCTGGTGCCATGTAGGGAGCTATTATAAAGCATACTGACAGTAAAAGCCAAAGTAGGGCTCCTGATCTCACATAGAAGTTGTATTTTCAGAATTATGGATTTCATCCTTTCTGGCCAGACACTGTGCTTTGCTGCATCTGAGACCAACTGCCCTGTCTTCACTTGAATCTTCACAAGATTCCCCTGGCCTGCCAGACCACAGGATTACCAAGGACAGCCCAGCACCTAACCCTGTAGGAACACATCATATCTCACTCTTGAGGAGGAGGGCAAGAGAAATGGATGGAAACAGAAGATAGGATGCTTGTCTCCAGCCAGAAGCCACCTCAAAGCTGGGAAACTTAGTCAAAAATAGCCACCTGGTAACACACTTATGGAGAGGTCCAAGTACAAGCACCTTCTGGAAGGGCTCAGCATTCTTCACACACCACAAGAGAAACCTGGACAACTAACTTTTAAATGACAGTGATGATACCCATTTTTAGGAAGAACAAACAAACAGAGCAGACACCTTCTGCATACACAGCTAAACATTACAGGGAGTCCTCTCCTCTCTTACACCCAGACATTATGACTGGCCTGTACGTGGAAGGAAAACTTTTGGAAGAAATAGGCTCTGTGCAATCTGAACAGTTTGGCTTGAAAAGCTTCCTTGGTCTCCCTTTCTTGTGCAGATTGAGATAATACAGTTTACTGGTCACAGCAGGTTTGGAGTGGAGATGGAGAAATAAGAACCCATATTTTCTTTGAAACACTGAGTCTTGATTCTCTTTTCTAATGTCAATCAAAATTTTCCCAGCTCTTTTGTAAAGCTCTCTCTCCATCTTTATCATTGTAAAGTACTCTGATGTGGCTGGATAGAAGCACTCCATCTGAGTAAGAGAAAAGTCAGAAACAGTCTTCTACCCCAATACCTAGAAGAGCTGCAAGCTATTTACACCACTGTCATTTTTCAGGGTAATCGAAAGTCAGGTGCTTCCAGAACAGTCAGGTTTTTCACTCCTTCTCTTTTCTGACAGTTACATAAAATTGCATTTGTCTTCACTTTGAGTGATATAATACACTGAGAAGCAAGGTGAGAAACATTTCCCAGTCACGTTGAAATGCACACAGGACTTCAAATACTGTTTGTCTCATAAGAAATGTTTGTCCTCATTTTCAGGCTAGGGTCACATTCCTTTAGAACATTTTAATCAAATATAGCTGTTTAATAGGATTTCTCAGCATGGTTCTTGTTCTGTTGGGAAATATTGAGCCAGTGTTTCTCATTTTCATTCTCTTGTTTCAGTGTCTGACTCTGACTTTGCCTTCTATTTGTCCCTACTATAATACAAATTATAACACCACTCCCACCATCAGTCAAAGCTAAAGCTAAAGGCAATAATTTATTGTGCATTCAAATAAAAATTGTCATTCTTCAAATAACATTATGGATAACATCCATCTGGTTAGAAAACTAGTTCTGATTATGCAGAATCATCAGTCTTGGCTGGTCTTCTGCTGGCAGTGCTTGGCTGTCGCTGTTGAATGATCAATTATGATCACAGTGCCAAAGAGATTTTGTTCCTGGTTCCTTTCAAACCAAGGGAGAATAATCTGACAGAACCAAATACCATCTAAATTTTGTCCATTTTTTCATATCTTCCTACTTGCAAAGTTCTAGACTTATTCTGAAGTAACACTCTAGATACATCTCATAATACTGTAAAGCCTCTGCTAGAGTACTACATCTGTCAGAGGGACTGTTGCTAGCTCTCAAAAATAACAACAAAATTATCTGCCTGTGGACACATTTACTGCACAACAGCTTTGTAGCACAGGCACAGATTCAGTATGTCTGAAAGCAGAAATCAACTTTAGGAGCTGCTGTACGGATCTAACCAAACTGCTCTGACAATGACATTAAAAAAAATTAAACCATCACATGGCCCCCATCTTTGGTCAGAAATTTTGCTTTTGCATCACTCAGACATAGACACAAAGTCTAGATCCAGAAAAGCCCAAGCATCTTCCATCACAGACCTCTGATGACAGTGACATCAGAGGTGCTCAAAGCTGAGCTTTCATCATGCCACCACCCCCTTCTACAATCCTGAACGTGTGATGCACGAGAGGCCCACTTGGACTGAGGAGTGGCTACATTAGTGTGTGGTTTGAGAGCAGTGCTATCCCCCCATCACTCACACCCTGGGCTCTGAGCACCCACAGGAAGAGAGGCAAGTTGTGGGGCACCTGAGGGAGTTTGTTCCTGCCAGCTCTGCTCTTTCATTTTGCACTTTTAAGTTTCTACAGCAGTGGTCAGCTCCTTGAAACTCATCCTCCCAAATATTAGAAGCTGGGCTTGGGTGACATCCTAGGCAGGGGGTTCTGAAATCTGCTAACCCAGGAAGAACAAGGCTCCCTTCTCTGTCTAATTTGTGTCGAATTTGGGTTGATGACCCCTACAGAAGCTGTTAACTTCAGTTTCCACACTAGCTAGAACCTGGCAGAGAAAAACTCAGTTCTTAAACAGACAATATCACATTAGATGTAGGTGGCCCATCTAGAAAAAAGGGGGAGAAGAGAGTATGGGATAGTTTGCAAAAATGACTGACATCAAGCTAATTAAAATCCTGAGAGAGTTGGACCCAACTGTGCAAGGAAGGAAGGAAGGAAGGAAGGAACCATAATATTCCTCAAAAACACTGAGAACTGGCTTTATAAGTAGAAAGCTGAAATGGGAGTTTGGGTCTTCCAAATCCCTCAACATTTCAGAGGATTTCAACCCAAATTAGACTAAAAATGCAAATCACTCACCTCATCCCTTCAGCTGCATAGCAGTTTGAAATGGCAGCTGTGGCTCAGATCAGTCTCCAGTTATTTGAAATGCTTAAACAAAACCCTTGCTTAGAGCCAGTTGGCCAAATCATCTGCTAGGTCAAATCCCTGACTTAAGCACAGTTTGCTCACATAGGGTAATGGAAAACAACAGCTCACATCCTTAAGTGTATGTGCATGTCTTTATAATGAGCCTGTTTATAATCAACACATCAAGGCTCAAGAAATCCTATTCCAGCAGCAGAATGAGCCTGTCTGTGTTAATGTTTATTAACCTCTGCACTGGCTAATAGGGCTTACACTCCACCCCCCTTCAAGGAACCCTTGTGCTTCCATGACAGGGGAGGCAGGGAAAGACAGCTGATTTTGGCAGCTGCAAGAGTTCTCTTTGCTGCCAGGGAGGAAAATGCTACAAGGCACCAAAGGGGAAGTGACCTAATTACATAGTAAGGGGCTGAGGGATTACCACCAAGAAAAAGGAGCAGCCAAGCACAGCTCACCTGCAATAACCTTGCAAGATTAATCTGAACTCAGAGTTTTCCCAGTGTATTCACAGTGACAACTCTTCAAGACATTTCTGCATTAACCAGCCATCCAGAAGAAAGCCTACACAGGCTTTTCATAAGTGGGCAAAACTGGATTTCAGTGCTTTCTTTCAGGAAGAACTAAACTTGGAGATTCTGTATAGCATTAAAACATACTGACAAACAAAGGTGCTGCTGAGGACTGGTAGCATGCTGAGCTGTTTCACGTGTCAGAAGACACTAAGCCAGCATAGCCTTAGATGACAGAAAATGTCATCTGTCTGGGTAGAGGGAAGAACAAAAACTAGAGATGAAACAAGCTCAGTGCACTGTCTTCAAGTGCTGCACTTCCACCTGCTGTGTTCTGCACAGATCTGATAAAAAGGAAAACCAAGTCCCTGTGGGGGCACCCTGGTCATTGTAGAGGTCAACTCTTACTTTCTGCTGTAAGGCAAGATGACTTATATTTCCTGACAGATCAAGGAATCAGCATCTTAGAAACAGCATTTTGTTGGGAATACCACATTTTATTTGGAACGCTGCTTCTGTGTATTTTCCCTCAGGGAGCAGTTTGGGTGGAGTATACAGAGCTTCATGTCAGCTGGTATTTCTCAAATGAGTTGCACACACTCACTTGTAAAGGTCTGTTCACATGTCCAAAGACAGCACAAAGAACACAGTTCTCTCACTTCTGAATAAGTATACAAATGATAGCACACACCACCCTTCTCTTGGGTATCTCAAAGCACTGGCTGCTTACCTACCCCTCTCTGATACTGTGCTCCATCTCTGCACCAATCTAGCTGAACATAAATGTTTCCAAGGAGTGAGGCTGGGGGGCTACTGAGCTGGAGATAACCATGCTGCAGAGGGCCCAGGCAGAGCAGACACCCTACAGAGTAGTGTGGCCTGTGCCCCCTGCTTTGGTTGCAGGCAATCTCATACATCCCAGTTTATGAAACACACCAGAGAGTGAGATGCAGAAGGTGGAGGGGACTTCTATACACTTTAGTAGTCCTAGGATTGCTCCTGCAGGCTGCACTGATGTGGGAACACTGGTATGTGGCAATGGAAGGACTGAAAACAGGTGCAGTTACTTACCTGTCTGCCATCTTTTTGATTGCAGGCTTCCAGGGTGATTTGAGAGCCAGTAGAGAAGGAGGTAATGGAAAGACAATTGTCCTGCTGCCTAATTAGAGGGTCACTGAATACCCATTCCTTTGGCATAAGAAAAAAGGTTACATTAGAATCATAATGGTGATCGGGTAAGGCAGAGTTTTTTTCTATCAGGTATTTAAAAAACTTGCATCCTTTGTTCAATTCTTACCAAAGGCTCCCTGGGAAGACTGTGTCAGCACCTGATCAGAAGTCTATGTTCAAGCCTGGTACATCATGACTATTTCAAAGCCTGCAGCTGGCTCCCCATACCATCTGAGCTGTCTTTTTTAACCTTGGATCCCACACAACTCCCTGCTCTGAAGCTTTACAGATTAGGCCTACAAAGCAGGGAGGAGCCTGACCCTTGATTTATGAGACATACAACTGCTTCTGCATTTTTTTTATATAGCAGACATGTTCTGTAACAGGTATCTGGGACCTATTGACTGTCAAGTGAATTAAAACATGTGCAAGCATATCCATGGGCTAACACACACCACCAGCATACATCAAGCACAAGGAACTTCATTTTTTCTTCCTCTCACTAGATGGATACCCAACCCCATCAACTATTATTACTGTACTTTTGGCAAGGAAAAAATACAAAGTGCAGTAAGTTTCAGAGATTTCAAATAGTAATGACATGGAACAATGAGTCAGATTAAATGGCATGTTGAATGCTGGCTGCAAACTGATTTCCAACAGCTAACAGATGTGACTGTGTATTTTCTGGCATAAGATACCCTACTGTGACCCTTAACTTTCTCAAGCTGCTTCCCTACTGCTTTTGGTCACCAAAAGAAGATGCTGAGTGCAGATCCTCAGCTGGTATAAACCAGCACAGCTTCACTGCAGTTAGGAGAGCTGCACCTGGGGCTTTGGCAATTTAAACTCTATTTGGGCTTTATACTGAAATGCAGCTGTAAATCAGCACAACTCCAGCCATCTGCAGCTAGAGCTGAACGGGCAGATCAAGGAACATTTTTAATCCTGGGAAAAGCTCTTACCCACGTGCCAGGTTACTAGCCAAGCACGCCCCAGGACCAGTTCTTATGGGTTGGATGATGCAGCAGAACACACCCCAGCAATGGGCTGAGTGGGAACAGCTCCATAACTCAAACCCTGGTTGCACTCCCTACTCCACAGACTAATCACACCCCTCAGCACTCAAGAACTACCTTTTGCCTTTTCACTGATGAAAATCTTCCTGCTCTATGCCTGTCTGCTGAGTCTGTTCAGCCAACAGAGCTCTAAAAGATGGGCACAGCTTACTTTTCTGCTTTCTATTTACATCATCAACAGGGCCAAACTCTTCATTCACCTCTGTACAAGCTCACCAGAGATGCCCTTCCACTCACAGGTAATAAAAAGGGCAGAAGCAGGAGCAAAGCACCAAACTGAAGTCTGCCTTACCTGAATGACAGGTGGATTGTTCACTGTTCCTTTACAGATTCCCATGCCAACCAATATATTCCCTGTGGTATCCTGTGCCTGAGACTCCAGGCAGTTTCCTCCTTGTCTAATTATTCCTGGAATCAGCTCCTTTTCAGGAATCCTTGAAGTAAAATGATGGTTGCATGTCACTTCATGCAAAGAAATGTCTGAAGCACACAGGTGTTCAGAAGGGTATAATTGGCCCCTTATTGAAACATAGTCGTCTTTATTTGACAGAAAATGAACAATATCATGCTAGCTATCCACTGGGAATGCCTGGAGACAGGCAAAAGTCGATGGAGAACTTGGTCAGAGGCCTGGTACCCTTTTATTTCAGAGGGCACAAGGTGCTTTAGGTGCACCCAAGCAGTTCAATGCTCTGTCTGTTCTAAGAACACTGCCAGTAAAAAGTCCTATCCACACTGATTTATCCTGCTTCTGCCTCACCCTTTTCCAGAGACTTCTCCCCAGTGCTAGCACATATCCACTCTCTCATTGGTAGCAATACAGAAAAGATCTGAGAACAGACTCACTTGAGCTCAGGGTAGACGTTCTCCAGATACCACTGGAAGGATTTACAGTTCAGTTTGCGTCGCTGCTCCACTCGGTCTGCAACACTGGAAACACAGGCAGGTTGTTGAGGACAAGGTAGTGAACAGGAGGGAGGGGAATAATGAAGATAAGCCAGGAGTTTGAGGGAGACTATATGATTTTTCCCTCTACTCATTCTTCCACCCAGTTGTTGCTGGGTTCAGAATGCTACCAGTGACCTATGGTGAAAAGGAGAGAGGCAAGAATATAGGAAAAGGCAGACATAAAGACCTTCAGAGATCAATTCTTGCACTTCCTTTGGCTCAGAATTATGGCAGAGCCCAGGTTTTACAGTGTTAAATCATACATTGTTGAAAAACTACTGTAGGACCATGAAAGTGTTTCTGCTTCTTTATGCCTTTGTAGAGGCACACCAGGAAACCTGTAGAACCATCAGGTCCTGAAAAGGCCTACAAAGTGTTGGTGCTGTTATATACAAATGGCTAATTGGTGTGTGCTAGAGCTGGAGAAACATGGCAGCAGCTCTAGGCTCAGACCTAAAGGGTATAATTGTTTGTTCTTAGGCAGTTTTGGGAAAGGGGAGGAGTAAAAGGAGAAACTAACTCAGCATCCTGGAATCTGGCTGCTATGCCAGTCCTCCCACCAATGATTTGTCTTTAGCTGGCTGAAGAAGACAATGTCCCTCAAGAAGTCCTGCTGAGCAGTGACATTAGGGACTCTCCTTGTCAAGCTACACCTCTACATTTTTCTGTTGGAAAGGACTTTCAGCTGTCCCTATGCTCCTTGCCATCCTCGGCCCACAGAAGCCACTGGACTGCCCATACCTCAGGAGAACATACCTAGAACCTACATTCACATCAAAATTGTGGGGATGGAAGGTTTATTTTATTCCCAGTTGACAGTGATGGTGTCAGAGGCATTTGCATTCTAAAATCTAAATTTAATGGAGGTCCATAGGGCCATTACAGCCAAGAAATTTCCTGAAAACAAGTCCTATAGCTCTGGTCTGGCTCTTACTCAATCAATGTTGCCAATAAAGCCACTAGGAGGTCTATGTGAACAAGAGCTTGTGGTCCTAGGGCCAATTAGTAATATATCCACGTCCAGTATGCAATAGTCCAGTTTCCTTCACAAGGTTACTTGCTATTTGGCCCCAGCCCAGCTGCTGCAGTCAGCTCAAAGACAGATAAATTAGGTAGGCAGAGCTATTTGTACAAAAATATGTAATGCATCCTGATAACAAAGCACAATCTACTACAGAAAAGTGTGTGAGGGTCAGACCAAACCTGCTTGTCATCAAATAATAAAGAGATGCATCATTACCCAGTTCATGCTGCTACACATCTGAGATACAACCACATTTGCAAGGTCCTTAAGCTGATACAACAGGCACTTGTTCACAGGCAGACATAAACCACAGATATAAACCACTCCTGGGAGTTTTTACATTTATTTGGGAGTTCTAGGCTTTTGTTAGCAGAGAGACCAAACCTCATCCCAGGATTTGGTGTCCCTCACTGATTTTTGGGTAACAAAGAATTCATAAGCCCATCACAGTGAATCCTGCATGGCCTGGAGACATCTTTAACAAAGATGCTGTAAGGAGCACAGTTCTGCACAGAAGTGGGCTCAGTAGGTGCTGTAGCTGAGTTACAACACAATTATGTTTCTAAATAAGATGTCTCACCATTGGGGTTGGTAACTTTGGATTAAGCTCTAGTAAGAGCATAGTACACATTTACAGAGCAGCTGCATGCTGTCATAGAAAATATTTTTATTTATACACTTGAACTGTCTGTCCCTTTAATTTCAATGCAGATTGCCCTTGGCCTTCTGCTACCTATGATTTATGCAGGGCTATTGGGGAAAAAGGAAAGTGAATTAGAAGCAAACCTTGTTAGCCAGACACCCAAGCTGGCAAGGCAGCCATTCAGAGCATCTCTCCTTTTCTAATCTTAGCCCCAGGGAAGATCCAAAAACAATTTCATGCAAGCAAGGGGCTAACCAGAGCCCTCCTATTGCAGTGTGGGGGTAGCTTACCTTCCGAATGACTTTCCAATGGCAGACGGCCGAGCCTCGTAGTAGTACTGCTTGTATTCATCCATCCACACTTCTGCCGTGCGCTTGGTGTTCCTGCAGGGGGGGTGAGGAGATGCTTTGCTGAGCGCTGCTGGAGAATCTGCCCTTCCAGCAAGCAGTGCTGGGCGAGCAGACCTAGGGCCAGCTGCCGGAGGGAGTAAGGGGCAGTCCCAAAATAAAAACCACAGCGAGCAGTACAGACGGATGTAGATTGAATGCGTTAAGTCTACAAAACGTTGCAAGGGTGTTTCAGTTCAGAAGTTAAATTTTTAACAGCCACAGTTTACCATGCTCCCTTTGCAGAGAAACCTGGGCTCTCTCTCACTATCACCCTGCTTTACAGTATCCCTTTAGCCAGATTAGAATAACACCACAGAATAATTCAGCTTGGAAAGCACCTCTCGGTATCACCTGATCCAGCCTTCTGCCCAAAGCAGACTGGCTTCAGGTTAGGCTATATTGTTCAGGGTCTTGTTGGTCAAGTTTTGAAATCTCTGAGGACGGAGGTTTCACCAACTCTCTGAGGTCCAGTGCCAGTGCTTAATCCTCTCATTGTGAAGGACTTTTTTCTCATCTTTTTTCTGTTTCCATCTGTCCTGCAGTGGAAGATGTCCTTAGGGCCTTTCTCAGAGCACATACAGCTCAGTAGGATCTCTGGGCTCAAAAGCAACTCAGAGATAACACAGATGACTCCAGACTGCTGAGACACAGGAATACATTACAGGGCAATATCCCCAAATGGCCAGGGTCTCTCTCTGGGGTACTGCTCCCCCCTCCATTGCAGACTGAAGAAGAACAAGATACACTAATACAAACAAGAGAAGAGAACAGATTTTGGAGGTACTGCTCCCCCCTCCATTGCAGACTGAGGAAAACCAAGATGCACTAATACAAACAAGATAGAGGAACAGATTTTGTTCACAGAAAACCGCAACTCATCCTTCCCTTGGGAACAGCTGCTCAGCCACAAGCTGTTCTCCTCTGTCATCAGGCAGAAAAACAACAAAGAATTCAGGCTTATTTAGACAAGGCCCAACACCAAGGTGACCTGGCTGCTGCCAGGAACTTCCCAACACCTACTTGATGTAAGTCAGTGCATTGCCCTCAGGGAAGTCATAGGGATGGCGCTTCCTGAACACATGTCCCACTCGGCTGCAGGGAACGATCTCCAAGCTGCCACCACACATCCACACCCGGAAAGAGAGCTCTGGAAGAGACCCCAGGAGTTACACAGCTGCAGGGAGATCAGCAGCATCTCCAAGAAGGGCAACTTCGTCCCTGCCCCTCTGCTCCAGATGTAGTGTCTGCAACAGCAAAGCCAGGAAAAGCAATGCCATGGTGACAGTGGAAAAACTGTCCCCTCTTTGTTAAAAAGGAGGCAATTATTATGGCTCAGAGACTTCCTAGCCTTCTCCTTTCTTAGGTCCCCTGAGCATTTCAGTGAGATGCCTTTCCCTTTGATCAGGCCCTTCTGGTTACTGTAAGGCCTCCACGATAGCATTTGGCAACAAATTGAGATCATCCCCACACCGAACTTATTTTGGACCTCTATAACTCTCCAGCCCTGCACATGGATGGAAAAAAAAAAATCACTAAGTAAAGAAAATCACGTGAGGAAGAAAGGGAGGAGAGGAAGAAAGTTTAGGAGACAAGGAGAAAGAGGAATACAAGATGAGGGCATAGGAAATGAGTCAATGTTTACAGCAGAGTCCTCTCCCTCATACCTCCATGTTATCCATCCTACAGTATCTTGTTCTTATTCTGTTTAGCTCTGTTAATAAAAAATAAAATTAAAAAAGAATAATAAAAAAAAGGTGGACAAATGGGTTTACCATTTGTCACCAGTTGCCTCTGCTGAGGTGTGCTTCTGAGTGCAGACATCACTCTAATAGCATGACTATAAAAATATGGAGTGATCCCTGTTACTTGAAGAAATCCAGCTGGTCCTGAAGCTAAATTCAACATTTTATTAAAGGATTAGAAGAACATGAGAATAAATGCCTGTACATCAAAGCTCCATCACAGAAGAGATGTGACCTTGCTCGAGCTTACGGGTCTGTCCTTGCAAGTTTAATCACTGACACACCAGAGGGGTTTTTCACTTATATTTCATGTGGCAGTGAGAAGGAAGAAGGAAAATGAAAATTAGCTGGGTATTGGGGCAGCCCTTATAAAAAGGGCTTCATATAGTGTAGACTGATTACTTCAAAAACTTTACTCAGTTGGATCTCTGTCCAGTAATCCCTGAATTATTAAGTCCTAATGTGTAGAAATTAAAATAAATTATGTATCCAGATCTAATGGCTGTTTCAAAGCATGCACACACACTCTCATCTTCCTAATTTTCATCTTTCTCCATCGTTTTCCTCTCTAGCTCCTGGGAAAAAAGCTGTTTATACAGTGCTTTGGGAGGTGGGGTGGTAGGAATGTGAAGATGGTGTATTTAACCTAGCTTCTAGGTGAAAAAACATTTTACTAGACTGCACTTTGTGCCATTTCTTAGTAGTTCTTGTCTCTCCTTGACTCCTTCCTAGAGCTCATTATTTTCAGTCTCTTTTTAACAGGGAGTTCCAATTTTGAAGAGAGGAAGGGCTTTAAAAGAAACAAACAATAAAAAGGCTAAGAAATACATTTATGTCTGGTGGTGTGTCCAGCTGGCATTTGCTCTCATGGAATGAGTTTCACTCAACTCTATTACAAAATCAAAACTCTCAGTTTAGCAGATGTAACTTAAAGTCCATTTCCCAAGCAAGGATTCCTCTTGACATTGGTGTATTAGGCATAGAGACCAACTGTATGTCAGGGTTGGAAATGACAGAATTCTTTTTAAAAAGGGTGAAAGAACACAGACTTTGGGCATAGAGAGAAAATGGAGATCAAACATAGCTTATTAAGGATTTTCATCCTTCCTCTGATGGAAATCACAGAACCTTTTGATGTATATTTACTAGGATGTGACCCAGTTCATATGGGTTTTAAATGACTTAACCACTGTGGCTTTTTTCCATCAGAGTTAAAAAAACAAAGAGGTTATCAGCTCACATCCAGCTGGAAGGATATTTAGGCAGCTGGTAATTGCTGTCTGATCATTGCTGGGTACCTGCTGTGCACAGAGCTTGTCCAGCTCTTTGCTCTTCTCATGCATTCTCTTATCATGTTTCCTCATAGGAGAAGTTGCAGATAAGTAGTTTATTTAAAAGGGTCTTCATGGGTAGAGAATGGCCTAGCTCACCCACACAATTAGTCAGAACCACTCTCCCATCTCACCTACAAAGGGTGACTTTATCCCAACAGTGCCTTTCCACTCAAAACTGTAGCTTGTATTAAAAGAAGTGTTTCAGAACATTATCAACATTTTTCCCTGATGACAAAATCTAATTTTCAATCAAGTATGGAAAAAAAAAAATTAAGGGGATAAATCAACCATTCTGAATACTTCAAGGAAAATTAGTATTTTTTGTGGTCAGATACAAGCTAGTTTCTAACACTCTGCCATGCAACAGCAACAAGCTTGTAGAAACCACTGGTTAATTTCTTGCCTCACATCATTATGCTGAAAAGCTGAAGAGTTAGCTTTAAAAAAGAAAAGTAGCCTGTTAGGTTTTTAAAATACCTTTCACTTGCCATCATCACAGTGGTGATGTAGCTCAGGGACAGGACTCATTAAACAACATTGTGCATTTAGCTTTGCCCTCTTAAGTGAAAAAAGTGGAGGTGTAGGATAAAAGAGAAGTGATGAGAGACAACAAATTTACAGGGAAACCAAACAAGGCAAAGCTGGCAAGCCCTTTACATGTAGCCCAGTCCCACAGTGCCTGACCTGACCACTGCCAGGCTTTACAAGAGCACGTTGAAGGAAAATGAAGCAATTCTGTGGAGGTTTTGATCAGCTCTGTGTGCAAGAAGGGCTGTGAGTCTGTAGGTAATTTGCTGCCACGTATAGCAGAGAGCTCTGCTTAACATAAAGCTACTGACACCAAACAACAACACTGGGCTCCCAGGTGGGCAGAAGACAACCATAAGCCTAAAGAAATATTCCTTCTCCATCTTTGGGGTTTAGAGTTTTTACACTCAGAGTGGAAGCTCAGAGGCTGGGAGGATGGTCAAGTGGCTCGTTCTGCAGCTGGAGCAGGGCTAGTGACAGGAAGGAGCTGAGTTTAGCTATGCAAAGTAGTCTGAAGGACACAGGAGATGAGATCTTCATTCCTCAGTAAAAGCTGCCAGTTGTTTCTGCCTACAGTGCTACTAGCACTGCTGAGAGATAGTAATGCAAACCTCATTTACAATTTCTTTTCAATATAATGAATATCAGAAAAACGAATCATGACCTCAGAAAACAGAGAACACAAGCACTCATCATTAGAGTCTTAGATTTTAAAAACTGGTATCTTGATATTCTGTTATTGGCCAAAAATACTGCCTCGCTTCAGAGAGCATTTCAGAAAGAGGCAGTCCTTCCAGCTGTGTTCAGAGAAACAGAAGTTTCTTCTTCCTATTTCTCTCCTTCTAATTGGTCCTCCAGATACTAAAAAACACAATATAAATTCTTCTTTAAAGAGATTTATTTAGAAATCTGTGACATTTATGGAAACTGTAGAAACAGGGTAATTTTTTTTGCAGTGTTAGCTACAGAAAGGTCTATGTAATTTGACTGCAAAACAGAGTAAGGCTTTTATCTCTTCAGCTCCAGCTGCATCATTTCTAAATGAATGCTCCAAATACTCGAGGTCACTATGAACCTCTTCTCAACACTCTCCTTCCTTTCTTGGAAGGAAATGCCACTAACATTTGGTGGCATTGCAGCATCCCTTCACATGGAACAAAGAGGAATGTCTGGAATACCTGTGCCACCGCTAAGTGCAAGGAGATGGGTTTCAGCACTATGTAAGATAACAGCACTTGAGTGGACAGACTACCATGGGCCTCTGAATTCCTCAGATATTTGTGATACCCTTGTCTTCTAAATGTTTGGATTCTGAATCTATTTGTACACAAATTCCACTTACCAAGAAGGTTGTTTTATTAGGAAAAATATCCTTCTGATATATCAAGCTGGGGAAGCAAATCAGATTTATCTGGGAAAGAGGAACAGTTATGAGGAGAGAGCATAGGAGTGACTGTCCTTCAGAGCTGGGGCAGCACAGACTGTCATGTAAAGGACTGGAGGGGTACTCTCCAAGAACAAGCACCAATTTAAACATCAGGAGGTTCCTCTTTCTTACTTTTACTGTGGAAGCACCTGCACAATAGGGCAGATGTCTGTAAGAGTGTGATAGCCCAGACTGCAAAAAAACCTCCAGTTACTTTGCATGAAGCTGACAGAATTACAATTCTGACCTAGGTGGGGACTACCTGACCATGTCCCTACCCTTACATGTGACATGCAGGTCAGGTCTCTCAAAAGGTGAATTCTGGTAGGCAATGAAGGTTGGGAAGTGGTTCTATGGTAGTGTCTCATTCCCCTGAAACATCCTAAACTTACCAAAATTTTCACCTCCCCAGATGTCCATTTGAGTATCATATTTTCCCAGGTGGTTAAACCAGGATTTGTTGATCACAAAGATGCCTCCTGCTATGACAGGGGTTCTGGAAAAGAAAACACAAAACCACACAAAATAATCAGATGTACATGTAGCACTGCCACCTTCATTTTAGAGAGGAGATAATTTGTCCAGGCTTGGCAAATTGTATCACATTTAAAAGACAAAAATAGTAGAAGTGCTACATTTACCTGCAGCAGCCTTATGAGATCCCCCTCACGAGATCACCCTCCTGCCTTTGCTAGATGGTCCTGCAAGCATTACATGTGCAATTCTGTGGCTGCTGCATTTATACAAATATACACAGCATGAAGGAATGACAGGGACACTGTCTGATGACTGTTCACAGAGTCATAGCATGAGTGACTGAGCTGCATGTCCTGCTCTGCTGTTAGCAGGCTGGTTGCTTCTGGAGGACAAAACAGAGGCTCACAAACTACACAGAAGAATTGAATGACACTTCTATGCTACAAACAGGGAGCTGTCTGCCTATGGAGAAAAACACCATGACTTTTTATATCAGGATTTATCCCATCCTACACTCCTCAGAGCTATGCACACAGTAGCAAGGCTGGCAATAACTGTTCTAGCCAATTGAGTCTGTTTCATCCATGGACATGCACATTTAGGAGGGAAGGATAATTCTGTTCCCAAATTACTAGGCAAGATTCAGTTCCCAAATCTGCTGGGTGACACTGTTTAGCTGCTTCATTCCTTAATTTTTCACCTGGAAGATAGAGGCAAATAAAAAAAACCCAAAGGGATTTCTGAGGCATTCAGAGTGTTGAGTGAGACCACCAAAAAAAAAAAAAATAGAGAGAGAGAAGAGGTGGCTTGTAGAGGTGGCATGTCTACAAGCCTATGATAGTATATAATTGCTATAGTTACAATATTTGGGGAGTAAAACTGTCAGAATTAGGGTATAGGCCTCAATGCATTCAGAAAAGAATATGAAGAGCTTGTAATCACCAAGCGAGCAACTGGCATTTCATCCTCAGCAAGGCAGTCCCTGTGCACTCCTTGACACACAGGTGTCCAAAAGCCATTTGGAGAACTGTGCACAGTCCATCAGAGACAGCTACCTTATAGACTGAGTTGGGTCTGTTCTGGACATCTTCTGCTCTATAGGAATCTGCTCCCACTTAAAGTGAAGGCTCCAGTCAAATCCTGAGAAGGGAAAAAACCCACAACAAACAGGTTTTGTTATTGTTTTTCTACAAGCTTCAGTGATTGTCTCCACCTTTCACATTACAGGCTATCCCTACTTTCCTCCCCTGACTTCCCTCATGGCCTACCCAGCATGGCAAGAATCTATCCTAATGTAGCTAAGAATTCACCAGCTTTTTTTTGGCATCCTCATCCCTCAGCATTATAGATCTCTGCTCAGTTACACTCCCTGTCTTTATGACAGTGTTGTCAGTGCAGTGTGTAATTGTGGCTGGGTAGTCTTACACTTCCCTTGCCACAGAGCAAGTACCCTTTGTCAGACAAGCTGTGCAGCAGTGAACCCCGGCCAGAGAATGGGGAGAACAGCACTAAGCACTGTGGGTGACCATGGGAACAGCTACAGGGTGGTTCAGCTGCTAGGAGAGAGGTGAAAATGCTTTTCAGAAGATGCCAGGAGACGGTCTGAAAGATAGAAGTGGCAACTGGAAATGCCTGTCAGACTCCAGTGTACATGTAAGTGTAGTGAGGGCATGGTGATATATATGTTTAATCAGTTAACTAATCCCTGAAATTGAAAAATGTTGTGACAGTGATGCAACCTCAAGAAAGAAACTCTAGTTCTGTTTTGCTTTTAACTCTGCACAAGTTCTCACTTTGAAAGTTTCAGGAAAGGGGATGGGAAACCCATCAGAAAACATCATCAATCTGGTTTCTTAGAAAGTAGAAGAGAACATCAACTATTTTTCATGCTCCATCCCTCAGCCATTTGCCACAAGCCATTTGTTATACCCACCTCCCCTCAGATCTGCTGAAGCTGCCAGGTAGGCAAAATTATCCAGGCTGATAACATCAATGATTGGACTCACCACTCGAGTATAATCCTGAGGGAGAGAAAGTGGAAAAAAATAATTCAGGCTATTCTTGGATGTCTGGCAAAGCTTCCAGAGATCAGAAAACATAAAGCTGCATATGTAAATCTTTGCCTGGCTTCTTCAGTACAGTTCTAGTAGCTGAGCAAGGGATCTGTGGCCACTACAGCCAGACATGGACGTGATGGGTATGAGCCAGCAGCACACCATCAGTGTGGGGAATGGAGCCCAGGACCCCAACACCCAGGACTGATGCTGAGGAATGGCTCTTTATTTCCTGACCAAGTCATAGGGCATAAATCACTGTCCCAAAGCTTTTGTGCTTGATTTTGGTATCTACTGGCAGCATACCTTCTGCTCAGTCATCCTTGAATTAACTCATAATCATCAGCCTAGAAATTATCAACCCAGATCCTAACAAGTATAACGATAAGCTCTTCCTAACAAGTATTATGAATCAAGACCCCACATTTAAGAGTCATAGTGCAAAATGAAAAAAAAACATAATAATATAATAGTAAGGTATTGAGGATAGTTTGTTGGCATTAAGTGTCAGAGCTCTTTAAAGTTTTCCTTTGCAGTTCTTTCATTAAGTAGAAGCTGAGATCATAGCACCTTTTTTCATGAAGCAGAGCATTAAAGACAGCCTTGTGATAGCTGAAATATACAATGAAGCAGAGAGCTGGCAACGCCAGACAAGTGTCAGCCTCCATGCCATTCCCATCAAACCTTCGTTTTGTGCATTGGAATTGTTCCTCTTGTTGTTGTGCACTTGTTCAGATGGCACATCCTAGGTGAGAGCTATTTTTGTTTATTCCCCTCCTTGCTACAATTAGTGCACTGAGAGCATGTCTGCCTGGCCTGAGTACCTCCAACACCAATGGCAGCCTGAGCCAAGCATCTGATGAGAGGGATAAGTAGGGCAAGTCTGAAATCTGAACTAAGATGCACATTAGAAATATAGGAAGTAAGTCAGAAATAGGTTGGTTTGAAACCTGCTCACTAAAAAATACCGGAGTCAGCACTGCAGCTATTGCAACTTTGATCCTTCCCTGAAGAAATTAGTGAGGTCCTTTTTGCTTAGGGACTCCTGTGCTGCTGCTGCAGCAAAAAGAGCAGTAAAGAGCAGTAGGAAAGTAAACATTTATAGGCTTCTGAGATGGAGGATTTATTGAGCAAGAATAAAAAGCAGAAGCTTCTAAATCATCAGTCCTAAAATTTTACCTTTTTCTGCTCCTTCATATTAAGCCAAGAAGAAACAAATACAAGGCAGAGACTCCACCCTGTCTCCCAGGGCCCATTACTGCATGGAATTCTTTCAGAGGAGAGGATCAAACCCTTCCACTTGAAACCATGGCTGTGGCTTCTCCCATCACTTCTCCCTGGTTTGCCCTTACAGCAGAACCATATGACTCCCCCCCCTAGACATACAGTGGACTCAGCTGCTAATATTCCTGTCTCATTTTCACTCTTACAGCCTCACATTAATCCTTTCCAAAATGAAGCAGTAAAGGGACATCCCTGAGCTCACAGGCAGCATCCCTGTGCTAGGGAAGTGGCTTGCACACAGGTGGTGTGTGTTGGCAGCTCAGTGGGAGCATTAAAGTAAGGAAAGTTTTGTCAGTGACAAAAGGAAGAAGATAGGGTCAAGCAGCAAGAGGGGAGATGGCAGCCATGGAAAAGTTGCACAGTGTGTGCTGTATCTTATGTACAGGTGGGACTAGGAAGCACAGCACCCACAGGTGACCTGAGGTATAATTTAGTGATTCAAGCATTCATATCCCATCACCAAACATCTCCTGCCCTGCCACATTAGCAACAGAACAAGTGACAGGGGTCACTTTGCCCACCCAGCTCAGGCTGTACCTTCCTCCGTGACAGCCTGCCTGAGGAGTACCTGGCAATGTTGTCCTCACCAGGACTGCTGGTGGCACGTAAGGGCAAAGGATCCACCAGCCCACGACCAGTCAGCTCCATGCATCCGAGGGGGGGAGATGGTGCTCACCTCTTTCACTCTCTGAAGCATTGGCTGCAGCCACTCGCTGTTGACTTCACAGTGACTGTCCAAGAAGGTGAGGACATCAGCAGTGGCCACTTCAGCTCCTCGTACCCGAGAACGAATCAGCCCTGCAATGAGGAAAGGACAGCAGAGAAGCAGGAAGGTTAGGAAGGGAAACAGCTGGACTCTCCTTCAGGGAATAAAAGACTTGTGGTGTCATTGCAGAAAAAGATGTTTCTCCTATGTCACACCTCTATCAGAAGCAGAGAGCAGCTTTAGCAGAGCATCCCCTGGGGTACACACTGCCAGCAGAGCCCACACCCAGAACACAGTGAATGACCTCATCTGTCACTTCTGTCCACACCACTGACCTTTCATTTTGTTCCTGCCTTGATGATGTCCCCTTCGACTTCCAACCCTTCCCACAGGTACCCTTCTGCTTCCTGATCAGTGTCTCTCCCATCAGAGCATCCTGCTGCCTCTCTCATCACTTCCACAGGACCAAGCTCTACTCCCTGCTTGGTGACTTACAGCTTATCTCCTTTATTCCCACTTCTCCTTTACTCTGCCCTGTGATCAGAGATGTCAGCCTGGCTCTCAGATGTCTCCATACTTTCTAACAAACCATCCCACAACCTGGGATGCCTTTGTGAACTGAGCAGCTACTCCCATCTGCCCTTCCACATTCTCATTCCAGGCCTGTTGTGCTCTGACAAGTTCAGAAATAAGCCACCACATGTGAGTTAAACTGAAGTGCACCTGGGAAAGTCAGCATTATCATTTATGCATATAGGAGATATATAAGAAATAACTTTCCTTAATTCTAACTGTTAAAGATATATGATTTTTTTTTTCCCCTTTCCCGCATCCCCTAGATGGTTTGTTGACTTGCTGTCTGAGTTTAAAAAGATGAGACTTACATCTGCATCTATATTCAGAAAGACCTTAAACTGTAGTCCTTGATCCAGACAGGGCCTCTGGACACCATTTCTCATTCTTTAAAGTATAAAATGAGAGCCCTGAAGCCTGAGAGTTGATAAGCCAGGTTCTCCCCTCACAGAGCCTCTAAACTAGGACACGAAACTCCTACACTGAAAAAACCAAACTGTAATCATAAGAAATAACATGTAAGCAGCTGACTTGGGAAAACCTGAAAAAACTTTGTACCTACAAAGTGTACTTTCCACACTCACCTTCTCGCCTGGTGTTTCGCAGACACTTGATCTTTGGGATCTTGGTAAGGAGCTGGCAATCCTCAGCTTAGGGAAGGCAAAAAACACATTTGGCACACATGCATGAATTATTTGGCTTCAACAGAGAGCTCCAATTAACTGTTCTTCTGCTTCTCCATGGGAGGGAAAATTCTGCATTCACTTAGTATCACATTAATCAGCCCGACGGCCTTAATCCTGTTGTCTAAAGAGCAGACAGAAGAAAGAGCATCACTTGCTTGCTGTCCTCCTGGGACAGCTGAGCCTGTGTTTCCCAACACCCTGAGCAGCCAGGCCTCCATCCTCCCATGCTCAGCATTTCACAAGGACAATGGGGCACGTGCTGGCAACGTGGCACGGAGCACTGAGGAAAGAAGGGAGGGACCACAGGGAGCCAGGGCTGCAAATCACCCAAGTGCCAAGTAGAAGAGAATCCTGTCACAAATAAAGTGATCTCACCTGCTCTGTTGACCTTCAGCAGCTCATTTGGGCATTTCCCACCCTTTTTCTCAGGGCAGGTCCCCCTTGATTTTATTTAATGAAGGCCATGGGGATGTGAGGTGCTTCCTCGGAGACACCATGGCATTAGCAGAGGGATGCCCAGCTGAGGGCTTTGCTGGCAGCTTGCCAGAACCTCATCCCATCCCTCATTTACACGGCCCAAGGAACAGAACAGAGAGGAACAGCCATGAGCTCCAGCCCAGCTGCACCAATGAGCACTGAGTCTTTAGCTCTTTATTATTCTCTCTCTCTATTCCTCTCCTAGCAGAGGTCACAGGAATAGCAATTTCTAACTTACACTTTTCCCTTGCTCCATCAAGTTCACCTCAGTTTCCATACTTATTGCTCATTTCTTTTTATATCTCATACTTCCTCTCTCCCACTGTCATCCCAAAGACTGAGCACTCTAGGCAGAATGAAAAGGTCATTAGCCAAAGTGAATCTCTTGGCATGTTCCTGCAGGACCGTTTCTATTCTCAAGGATGCTATCTGAAATACTGCTTTTGACTGGGCATTTTAGCAGCTGCTGCATCATCTGAGCACAGTAGGAGGTGCTCTGAATTACAGAGTACCAAGATTTTTCTGAACATCTGCTACAAGAGAAGGCAACACTCATCTTGGCCAAGTCACAACATCAGGTAACAATGAGACTCCTTATAAAGTCATTCACTCTTCAGGAGTGGAGCACATCACTCTGTAACTAGTTGCCCAAGTTGACTAACTCTCTGTATCTTTGGAGAAACCAAGGCAGATATCAAAGCAAAGCATCAGACCTCAAACATGCTAAAATGCCTCCATGCAGATGCCTTAGGGGAGCAGCTGTATCCACAAATACCTATCTTCCAATGAGAAAAATGAGAGCTGTCATAGGATGGGGCTTTTAAAAAGACATTTACATTTACATAGGAGCCTGAACTGGAGTTTCTGTCTGAGCCCTGTGCAGTACAGGTCCCAGAGCTTGACCTGGTATACTTTGGCATTTGAGAAAATAATTTCTAGACATGAAGTATGAGACATTTAGAACTGTTTGTTGGAGATGCTCAGAAACATCCAACTCCAACAGCTAGGTACAATTCAGTTCTTATCCAAATCACACTCTAAAGTCTTCAGTTAAGTTAAATCCCTAATTTCAGCATCCACCTTTCTTTTTTTAAAAACCAAAGCTACATAAGTATTTAGCTGCAGAATCAGAACAGCAATGCTTTCTTACCTCAGCAGGTCAAGGTGGGCATTCTCAGCTATCTGTAAAGTGTTCTGAAGGAGTAATTATCAATTATTATAAGTGGCACACAACTAGATTGTCCTTGAATCTAGTGCACATCATGGGAGAAGCAAGAAGTCTTCTGTCCCCAACACCTCACCACTACTACACAACAGCCATGAGCAAAAACAATGGTACAGATAGAAAGGGACCAGAGCCTCCTGTCTGGAGAGAGACACTCCATGCAGAAGACACTCCAACCCTATACCAAGCTGCAGGAGAAGGTATGGAGCTGCCCAAAGCAATAACCATGACCTCCTAGAGGGACACCTGGGATCCCAGACACATGGAAGCAGGCAGAGAGTTTTGCCCCAGTCTGCCTGCAGGATACCAGGCAGGAATTTTCTGTAGGCTCCATTGCATCCTCTTGCTCTCTCTTGGCTTGTAACTATCTACTCTGCTCATGTACACCAGTGCTACAAAAGCATCAGTGCCAAAAAGCTCACAAAATGGTGCATAATGAAACTAGACAGATCTCTGGCAATCTGGTCAAAACTGCCAAGATGACAGAAAGAGAAGACCCAATGGAAAGAAAGAAAAAAAAAAAGGAAGCAGCTCTGGCCTCTGCCACGCGTAGACACAAACTAAACACAGAAAAATTTCCTCCCTTCTCTTTTTCTCTTGCATATAGACAAGAAGAAATTTCTGCGAGAGAGGGGGACTGAACAGAATAAACAAAAAGAGTGAAAACCAAAGAGAAGAAACAAGCAGAAGGGAAATAGGTCCATACTTACGATCTGAGCTGAAGTCATCTACCAAAATGATCTCCTGGATGAGGCTGGGAGGGGTGCGATTCAGGACGCTGCAGGAACACAGGGAGGAAAATTACAATCTTTGTGAGCTGCCATAATAACAATAGTAGGAGTGACACAAATCTGCTGTTTTACACATCACAGAAGGAATACCAAACTCCAGTAATGTGGAAAAGGTAATCTTGCCCTTGTACCAAGATTCATTGGTGGGAGCCACCTGAAAAAAGGTATATGACAGAGAGCTATGGGCCTCCCAAGGACTCACAGCCACAGAACTAACTGTAGAACTTGTTTGGGGGCCACAAGCAAAAGACTCCATGCCATCCAAACAGAGAGACAAAGAGGAGAGCTCCACCTGCCCCAAGGGAGCAAAGTGGCCGTTCCCATCTGCCAGGCTTGTGGGTTTGCATCTGTAGGACACAGAGGTTTTCACAGACAAGAAGAGGGGATTCTGCCCTCCTCAGAAGCTGATGCACTCTGGTACCCTGGAATCAGAGCAGTCTGATTCTGACCTCTTTTTCCCACTCATTTAGGATTCTAGAGCTAAATTTCTTCAAGTCCTTCTGCTGGCTCTACTACAACCACACATCATATGCACCCTTCAAGCCTCCTTCTCCAGTGCTCCTATGCCCAGGCAGGTCCTCATTGCCTTCAGCAGGACTGTTCTGTCACATTTATTGATTCCAGTAACAAGGACAGACAAGTGAACATTACTACTAAAACGCAGAGGCAAACACTGTCCTCTTGGCTCTAGCAATCCTCTCATTTCAGTGGCATCTGCTCTTCTGATTTTGAGCAATCCTGCAGAAAGATCATTGCCTTTTTTTGTTGGTGGTCTGGGGTGTTTTATTTTCAGGGTTTTTTTGTTTCATACAGGAAATAGACAACAGCAATTCCACACTCCCAGGAACACAGCTGTAAAGAAATAAAATTATAATTTTACTAAATAACATCACTGATGGCTTTGCATACAGAGCCAGAGCTTCCTCAGTCTGGGAGAGTTTTCTGCTGTCTCACACAGCAAAATCCCCACTGCTCAGCTGCTCAGTATCACGTCCCACTGTAATTCAGATTTATGCTGTTTCATACATCTCCAAAAGTATTTGTATTTTGATCTTATATGTCCCTAGATGACTGAGCTTGCATTTTGCAAAGCTGAATCTCATTTGCTTCTCTTGGCTCACATATCTAAATCTTCGAGCACGGTGGGGTGGGAGGTGGGGGAGGTTCCTCTCTGCATTTTTAAGTGCAGCCTCTCCTAGCATAGCCATCATCTGCATATTTTACAGACAAGATTGCCCTGCACTGAAATTCTTGCCTATGCAAACACAATGAAAAACATAATCAATCTAGACAGGCTGCATCCTGAAGTATATTGGCTGTAAAATATTATTCCAGACCTCCTCTCACTCACTGTTAGCAATGCTTGCAGTTTCTCCACAAGTACCAGGTCTTCCTGCTCAACATAAGTGAGGAAAAAAATGAACACTTCGTTCCTTCTTCCTCACCTGTCCACTGATTCTCCAATAGAGAGAAAACACTCCTCAAGGAGTCCACAGCTCATTGTTCAATGCCCAAATCTGCTCTTAGCTCTGCAATAATTTGCTGTGGATTTTTGGAAAAGGTACTTAATCTTTGCACTTTGTCTTGTCTGCCTTTTTAACAATGAACACAGCAGTCCTAGTATTTCCCCTGAGTGAGGTGCAGAGACTGGGATGACAGTAGATTACCTTTAGGCAAAAATGTATCCTTAGATTTTAAAAATCCAAACGAATATTGCCTTGTACAGCAGAAACAGAGATTGTTCGCCCCTCAACTCTCAGCTTCCCTGCCTCCCTTGTCTTTTCCCATAGCTTCCTTCTTCCAGTATCAGTGTCCTTACTCTCTCACATGACAGCACATCAGCATTGTCAATGAGTTTTTCTCCTCTGCTGATCTGCCCATCCCTCATCAGCTCACAGAAACTCTCATTTATTGCAGATGTTAGCAGGGGAGCCTCTCTTTTTTACTTTACTCTAAAATAATCTCCTTTTTTGCCATTATTTAAATTGCCATTGTAATGAGCTGCCATACCAAATGCTGTAGCATTACAGAAGCATCCTTTTAATGAAAATTTATACAGGCTCTCTGCATAGGCACCAAACCACTGACAGCTGTTCAGGTCCATTGACTTTGAGCCTGACTGTTCACCTTTACATTTGCACCAAAGGCAAACAGTACCCACAACACTGACTGAAATCAAACTAAAGAGAAAGAAAGGGACCAGACAACAAAATAGTCAATTTTTCCTTCTGCAAGAATGGTCACTGCAGCAGAAGTGATGGTATCATTTAATGATATCAGTCACACTAAATGCCTTTTGAGTGGCAGCTATTTCTAAGGGAGAGTGCCAAGCAAGTAACTGGGATGAGCCTGATACCTATGTCCTGTATTGGAAAAGACATCATGCATGCAAGGAGCTCTTGGCTGACAGACATCTCCAGCAGGACCAAGGATGCCAACAAGCCATTTGAACTGTTATTTTTACAGGTTCTAGTGAATTATCTATTTCCTTTTTTTTCCTTACTCTCCTTCTTAGTTTCTTGCTGGGTATTTTTAAGCAATTGTCTCCCTCTGCACTGAAAACAAATTTGTCTGAAGGAACTCCCTGCATGTGACCAGTAGGATTTGGATCAGTACTGGCCTGGTCCCTCTGGCAGCTCCAGCTGACTGCTGTCTTTACCTAGGATGGAAGTGGCTGGAGCCCACAGGAGCAGGCAGACATGCAGCCCATGCTGCCTCTGGGGGCCAGGAGGGACAAGCAACAGGGTGCTGCAGGGAAGAAGTTATTGCTCCCCACACTCACTCCTTTGTGGTCCCCTCTCCCTCATACACAAATATTTCTGCCACTCCTTGACTCCCATTGCTGCCACCCAGCAGCAGAGATCTTAGGAGGAGCAGGGAGAGCTTGGCAACTGCTGAGTTGCCAAAAATGCTTGTGCAAGTCCAGGTGTGTGGACACGTGCAGGTGTGGTCAGCAAGAAGGGGCTGCAGATCAGGATCTGGCCCCAACAGCTGCCACATTTGGATTGCCCTGAATCAAACTGCAATGTGGGCATCTCATCCTTGGGTCACATCCTGAAACATTTTGGTACCAGCATTGCCACTCAGCTGAGTTACTTTTCACAGCTGTAAGAATGGCACAGTAAGATGGCATCTGTTTCAGAAGAGTGCATTTAGGCTCACTCTGCTTTTATTTTTAATTTAAGATTACTTCAGTGCCAGTACCCTTTTCATATATTTCTTCCTAGAATTACACAAAGTTTTACAGCTGATTTTGAGTACCCAAATTCAGGCACTCACTAACTAGGCCTGCAAAGATCTCCCATATGAAAACTTCAACCAGTACTGCATATTCTACTTGCCTCTAAAGATTTGGCCTCTAAGTGCTGTCTGACTGGTAGCATTTCTATCAGTAGTCCTCTTCCACCCCACTTCTCTTACATCATCCTCATACTCTAATTATAAGTAAACTAGGGAAAAAGCTTGTAGTAAGTCAAATCATATTTAACTTTCACCAGGTGCATCTCAAGTGGTTAATTCTAATAACCTAAATAATCATGCTCTGCCTGGCTTGAGAAAGCTCTGATGGATATAGAAATAATGAGCCTGACCAGTCAGGTAACCAAGCAGTGCAATTTTATGCTTCCCATTGCTTCATGTTACTGTGGTTCTCTACAGCCTCACAGCCAGGTCATAAACCAAAGAGAACAGTCCTGTGCCTTTGATACTTGACATCTACAAAGGAATAATTACATAGCATGTGGTGCACTGACTGTGCATGTGAATTGAGCAACAATTACACACACAGCAGTAACTCAGCCTGGCACACTCAGATGTGTTTTGCTGAAATTCAGGATTCAGGTTACAGCAGAAGCCCTGAAGAGTGCTGTGATGTCTGCAACTCCCTCTATAAAATCAGTGTCAAAATCCAAGCCTGACTCAGCCCTGTAACTCTTCTAGCAGCACAGCCATGACCTGAGCCTTCACCTCTGTGTCTGGGTGTCAAACATCCCATGTCTCAGGGACAAGGCTACTGCCCTGGGCTTGGCTGCATGACACTGCAAATCCTGTAGAGCACAAGAAGAATTCAACCTGTGGGATCTCTTCTCAGACAGGGATAAATCATGGACACTTCTGACACTTGATGTAAGCAAGTTGTAAATCAATCCCATGCACTGGCTGTGAGCCATTTGGCAATGAAGACTCCAGTTGTAGGAAGGGGTCTGGGAGGAAAAGCCATCCACCCCCCCTCTCCCAGCAGAGTGCAGCCAGCACTCCCAGCAGCACTCTCCCCTGGAAGGAATGCTGCAGGAAGCAATTTGAACAGAAGGGTCATCCATTTTGCAAGGTCTTTGCTGGGGGCTCTAGATCATAGTAGGCTACGTCTGAGACACTGGTAATACCACATTTTGAGGTCTGTATCAAGTTTTTGGCTTCCCAGGTTGAGAAAAAAGGATGCATGCTGAAGCAGGTCAAGTGCAAGACCACTAAAATAATAAGAGACTTGGACAATATGAGATGAGGTTGAAAAAGTTGGAGCTGTTTAGCCTTGAGAAGAGAATTCTTGGTGAGGTTCCAGAGCCTCCATCCTTGGAGGCACTAAAAACTGACCAGGAATTCTCCTGACCACCCACTCTCATTGAGCACCCTTGCTTTAAGCAAGCCTGGCCTGTTAATGCATTGGCAACACTTACCTGCTTATTAGTATACATCACCTCTGTAAGATGTGGATATCAGTTTTTCTGTGCATTATTGTCACTCTGAATGCCACCGTCTCTTCATTTTAACTATTTGATTGGCTATTTGATTGGCTGCCTTAAGATTTTCTTAAGGATTCTACTACCATGATTGCTGAGCACTGAGCCATTTACTGTCTGACCTATGATGTAATAGGCAGAAACTTGCCATTGCCCTCACAGCACTGTGCTTCCAAACAAATCTGCTCATTTTTTGAACAGTGGTTCTGTAGAACTCATTTTATGCTTCAAATGGAACTATGTAATATAGGTAAAAAAGGAAAAATGAGCTAATGCAATCCATACAAGTCCCTAGAAGCACAGTAGCACCAAACCTGGCAGACAGAAACCCAGCCTCCAAGCCGTGAGGCCAGCATGAAAAAGTCTGTTATTTATTCACAAAACACAGTTCTCTAAGCCCACAGGATCTGACAGAGGAAGAAGTGGTGATGATAAATAATGCACTTCTGTTAGTGATACCATCAGCAAAACCTTCTACCTGAACAATTCTTTCTTCCTTCAGCATCCACAGGCTGGACCTGCCTGCAGGCTTCATAGACCCCTTGAGAAATTACTTGATAAGTCAGAGAGGGCAGAGGGCATTTTTAAATGTAAAAATTAAAAGGAAAAGAACCTTCCTGGGTTCTGCAGGGATGACAGGAAAGGGAAGGAGCAGCTCCAACATTGTTTTGTGGTACAGATAACTGCAGGCTCCCATCTACTTGGGGATGCTGACAGGCCCTATGCCACATATTCAGTTGGTTAGATTTGGCCACTGCTGATGATCTGAGGATACACTGGTACAAGATAGCAAGTGTCCAGCAGATTCACCAGGGGCTGTGCACAAAGCCCTGGGGAGGATCTCCTGGGCCATCAGGTTCAGCAGCTGTTTACTTACAAATGACACTGAGCACCAGCTCAGATAGAAAGGGCTTGATCTCCACGAGACTTCAAGTTCATCACCTTCTGCCTGTAGGATTTGTGAGCTGTGCCCCCTCCTCTCACTGAGCCAGCCCCAGCTCCTGTAACACATTCCCTAGAAGGATGCTGGCTGCTTATTCCCATTTATGAAATGCAGTCCCTCCCAAGCCCCTCTGCTCAGTTGATTCTAGCAGCTCACAGTGTACCCTTTGGTCCCAGCTCTTTTTTCCAAAACAAGCTCATACAAACAGTTCCCATCAGTGGATGCAGGCCCAGCAGCTTCTTTCATGCTGCTCATGATTGCCCCTACAGGGACTATATATATATATATATATATATATATATATATATATATATATATTGCAGCTAACTACAGATATGTTCCGTCTTTGAAGAAATGCCCACACTGCCAATTAAACTTTTGACCTGTCCTGGTGGGCCAGCTTGAGAGCAGGTCACAAGGACTGCTACCACCTTTCTTGTCTACCTGCTGGAAAATGCCTGACTCTCCACCCGTGCCCATCCAAGCACCTTTGGCTGTGCCCAGAAGCCTTTGCTGAACTCACCTCTTCACCGTGCGGAGCAGGGTGGAACGTGCCTCATTGTGGAAGGTGATGATGAGGCTGGTGGCTGGCAAGTCCATGTCATAGTGTAGAGAAGTGCATCTGTAACAGGGGAGAGCAGGAGTGGAAGTCAAACATCACCCAGCTGCAGCCACTGCAGCAATGTACCTAGAATTTCTAAAGGACAAGAGAATAATATCACAGAATCACAGATTATTAACAGAATCAGCTGGGTTGGAAAGGACCTCTGAGATCATCAAGTCCAACCTTTAATCCACTGCCACTGTGGTTCCCAGACCATGGCACTGAATGCCACATCCAATCTCTTTTTAAAAACCTCCAGGGATGGAGAAACCACCACCTCCCTGGACAGCCCATTCCAATGCTTGATCACGCTCTCTGTAAAGAATTTTCTCCTAATATCCAACCTAAACCTCCCCTGGCAGAGCTTAAGTCCATGCCCTCTTGTCTTACTGATGGCTGCATGGGAGAAGAGTCCAACCCCCCCCCTGGCTCCAACCTCTTTTCAGGGAGTTGTAGGGAGTTATGAGGTCTCCCCTGAGCCTCCTCTTCTCCAGACTGAACACCCCCAGCTCCCTCAGCCCTTCCTCACAAGACTTGTGCTGGAGTCCCTTCACCAGCCCTCTTGCTCTTAAAAGCAGAAACACCACAGCTGAGCTGCACCAAGCACACAGCAGCCCCTGCACCAAGGTTGACAGAGCTTAAAAAGAACTGTGCCCACTGAAGGGCGAAGTTTTGAGGCTGTGATACCTACACTTATGATGCTGTGTGCTGAGGAGAGCACATGGGTTTCTTGGGGAACCCAGGGTTCAATATTGTGGACACTAGTCCCTGGATTCATGTAAATCCTGCAATTCATGTAAAATCTTGTTTATTCATGCATAGGACATGCACATGCTAAGGATGCATACAGCTGGTACCCTCAGGCATCGCTGCATAAAGCACTTCCAGTTCTTTGGACATCAGGCTTTACAGAAGTAAAACATGAGGTAATGCTGGGAACTGCATCAGGGAGCTGCTGAGGTTCAACACTGATCCCTCAGATGGCAATGGAAGCAATACCTCTCATCTTCTCATTGGACTTTGCAATGTCAGGTATATATATTCATACTTAGAACTAAGGCTTGATTTATGATCAGCTCATACCAGGGCTGCTCATACCCTGTGGAGAACAAGGATTCTTGGAGGACAACAACTCATAGATGTGAATTCTGGATCCAATTCTGGCAGATCCTAGGAATGGCAGATTTGGGCTGATCTCCAAAGTGTCCATCTTCTTTACTTCCAGCAGTCAGTGTGCACTAACTCCCTGTCTGACGAAGAGCCCACATGAAATCATGACCTAGAGTTTGTAACAACTCAAGGCCCTGCATGGACAGAACCCATCCCAGGAGGGAATATAGTTCAGTTCTTACAGCCACTACTTATATTCCACACTTACTTACTATTCTTTTATAGCTATTACTAAGGTTTTACTGTTTTTATCATCACATTCAAACCTACTGGTTGATGACTTTTTCACTGCAATATTTTACTAAGGGGACAGCAGCTTCATACAGCAATTTTCAAACATATAAACACATCCTAAAATAAGATTGAAGTGGAAAACCCAAGACCAGACAGGAGACATACCACATTTATTATTGTTTCAAAATAACTCCATGATGTAATGTATATAAAATGTATTAAGGCAACAGGAAGTAGCAAAGCAGCAGAGATTGATATATGTGTTATTTGGGCAAGTCTTCCCAAGAACTCAGCATCACTGCAGACTCACAGAGGACAAGGCCAAAGTGAAGTGCACAGGTCAGGCTTTACACAAAAAGCCTGCTCTGCATGCTACTACAGATTAAAATAAACAGTAACTCACCTTTGAAGTGAGCTGGTTTTAGTCCAGAACATGATGGTAGATTAACAGAAAACAGCAATTCTGCATGGCAGAAAGACTTGTCAGTAACACAGGGCATAGCACTGATGCCTCTGAGTCACCAAGAAGCAAATCCCAAGCATTATGCTGGGGAACAGGAGCACAAGTCTTTCATCTCACAGTTGCTTGCATTCACAAAGCACCCTGACATCTGTCAGTGCTGGAAGGCTCACAAAGTTCTGTGTCTCCAGACATCCCTTTCACAGTTTCAATCAAATTAGATGCCTGGTTTCCCATTCCCAGCAGCTATGAAGTGTTGCTTTGCAACCCTAGGTAAGGTCTAAGTTCCAGCCACGATAGACAACCATTTCATGGCTAGTTTGCTTCTATTTTTTCTCCATTGAAGTAGGCAATGGATTAAAAAAAATAAAATCCTATCACTATCAAACCTGCAGTTTCCAGGTTACATTATCTTTATGTGGTCTAGAAACTACCTAAGCACTCTTAGTCTGCAGAATAAATTCACCCCCAGTGAAGCAAGATCAGAATCATGAGCACTCTGCAAGCCATGAAATATTCACTGTATTCATACGTTAGTTTCACCCCTACCCTAGTAGTGTTTACTGAAACCATAATGCTCATGCTGAAAAGAAGGCACCAAACCAACTTCAGACAGCCAGGGTGCTGCAGGTGAGGAGCACAAGAGTAAAGCCAGGCTGCAACAATGGTGTACTTTGCAGCCAGGACAGAAGGTTGCTGAAAGCCATGAGTGTGCAAAAAACCTACTGTTAGATGTGCAATTTGCATTGCAGTGGAGGAGCTGTGCTGAAACAGCAAGACAATGCTTGGACCTGAGAGAAGAGATGCTAGAAAATCAACAAGATGGGGGGAGTTAATTAGTCAGGGGTCTCTGTGTATTTGAGCCCTTTCCAGAATAAAAATGAAATACAGTGAAGTAATTGACAAACACTGGCAAAGAAAAAACCAAACCTTCCTTTGTTAACATTGCAGAACAACATAGGATGGCAGTGGACTCCCCACACCAAGCAGCAGCCATAGCTTGGAGCAAGGGCTGCAGAGTACCTGTAGTGCCTGGTGTCCCGAATGGGCCGATCGCTCCCCAGTTTGTCACTCTCCAGCTGATTAAAAGCATGCTGGCGGTATGGGTCTTCTCCAGCCTTCAGTAGCTTTGAGGACAAGTAAGCCTTTTCATCAAAACCCTTCTGGCTGTTCTTCTCTCCTTGGGGAGCCCTTGTCATCTAGAACAGAGACAAGCATCAGAGCATCAGGAAGAGCAGCCAACTCATGTTCAGACACAGGGATTAAGTTCAGATGTGTATGCGAAGGCAGGTTGCTTGTCACACACCTGGAAGGGGCTCAGGTATGGGAGAAGGCAGAACAGGCAAGAGCTTGGAAAGGAAAGCAAGAAACCCTCACAGACAAGGTGTTATAATTGGAAATCTGAGGAAAATTGCAAGCGTTGCCATCCTTACCGACTGAGCTTGGGATGAAAGCTTCTGTTCCTGACAGTACAGGCACAGCCAAATTCTCTTTAGAACCTGTTACACACAATGTGCAAGACTGCAGGCATTTGGAAACCCCTCCAGGCAATGCATGTTTGAGAGCAGCTTTCAGCCAATGTGGCTGAAACACAGGATTTTGAGGAAAAAACAGTTTCAGCCTTTTGACAATCACTATCACATACAAACCAGAGGCATTTTAACAGGTTCCCTGCTCTGTTTTGCCCAATCTCACAGAATCCTGTGGTAAAGTTGGAAACTGCATGCGACTGTCCCCAGTCCCACACAAAAGCTAAAGCACCTTAGCATCTCTCTCACAGAATCACAGAAATTCATGTGTTGGAAGGGACTTCTGAAGGTCACCAAGTCCAACCCCCCTGGCAGAGCAGGACCAAATCTAGGGCACTCAGATATGTATCCAGACAGGTCAGGAAAGTCTCCAGAGAAGGAGAGTCCATAACCTCTCTGGGGAGCTTGTTCCAGGGCTCTGTAACCCTTACAGTAAAGAAATTCTTCCTCATATTGAGGTGGAACTTCCTGTGCTTTATCTTGAATCCATTGCCTACCTCCCTCTAATTTTCCTCTAGCTTTCCTAGGCCAGACAATCACTGCAATGCCAGCACCCAAAGACTACTCACTAGGGCCACTGGGAATGGATGACAGGCACAGTTCTAGCCCATGCTCAGCTCTCCCATACGAGATTTTGGTTGGAAACAACCTAAAAACTGTAAATTGTCATCTTATAAAGCAATCAGAATTGTTTATACAGTAAAAGTAGTTTAACAAATTGTCTGTGGTAGCCATTTGATGAACCAAATAATAAAGAAGCCATAAAATGCGTTCAGCCTTGTGTAAAGGATTGCTGGAGCTCCCTAAAACTGCTGGAAAAGTCAGACTCTGGCACACCCCCATCTCATCAGAAGTGCTGGAAAATTCCCAGATCAAAATATTTCTTCTGTGCAAAATAGTTTGGATACCTTCTAAATACTAGTCTTGATTGTGTTTCTCCCTCTGGTATGTGGCTCCCTTTAAAACTTCTAGCAGGGTGAGGTTCCCAATACCACACAGTGTTTGGGTTGAGAAGTCTTAGATAGGAAGCAACCCAAGAGACCCAGCCTTCAGCAAACTTCTTAAGCAAGAGGGCACTTAGAATAAACATCTCTGCACCTTCCTCTAAGAAAGGCTGCTCTGCAGAGCAGACAGCCCTAGGACAACTACATAGTTTGGTAAGATGATGGTAAATGAAATTCAGCACAGACAACTGCAAGATAATGAATATTAGAAGAAACAAATTGAACTACTCATGCACACTGATGGATTTCAAACGAGCCATGGCCATGCGAATTACACATCTGAGTGTCCCCACGGACAGCTCAGTGAAACCCTGCTCTTGGTCAGCTGAGATAAGAAATAGAGCAAACCAAGTGCACTGAAAATGGGACAGAGAAACCCAAAATCATCACTGTTACACAGAATCAGTGACACTTCAGCAGCCATGCCAGAGCTCATGTTTTGTTAAACATGGGAAGCTAATAGAGGATGAAGAGAAATTAAAGGTTAGGACAATTTCACTTGGAGAGAAGATTAATTGAGAAAAAAAAAAAAAATGAAGGTGGCCTATAAAATTATGCCTGATGCAGCCAAGGTCAGCCTGGTGCTCAGATTTGCCTTATCACGCAAAAACCAGAGAAACATAATTTCATACAAAATAAAATAACACCACTTTTTCAACACAGGGAAACTTAATTAAATAGTGCACAGACAAATTTACTTCTAGTAAATTTACTTCTAGTGCAGGACTCACATGGGCACTCTTCAGCAGCTAAAGCTGCCCCCATTCTACCCCACCAGGCAGCTGGAGCTCTATGCTGTTGCTCCTTGGGGAGGGACACCCCCACCTCCTCACAGCCCCTAGGCAAAGGATGTCCCTTGTCCCCCTGCCACCACCTGCACCCTTCAGTGCCCACCACCACAGCACTGGTCCGGAACATTGCAGGGTCAGGGTAAGGGCTCAGCCCTCTGGCTGGCTACTTTCACAGCCCGCTGCCTACAATCTTCCTTGAAATTTTATTTTCAATGCAATGAGGAAAACAACTACTTTCATACTTCTAAAAATGGAAAAGTTTTAATCCTTGAATTCACACTAGGAGTTTTGTCAGACTTAGCTTACATTTTTCTGTTTCCTTTTGCCCTAGAAAACACTTATTTGTACCAAAGTCCTGCTTATCATGTGCCTTTAGTATTTTGTAGTCATTCACTTGCTCTTTGCTACTTATCTGTCTTCCCAAGCCCTGGAAAAGCAACTGCTGGTTTTGGGTTGCATGCCAGGAGTGTCTTGCAAAATGCTGGAAGCAGTGACAAGCCTTCAGGAGCCATTTTGTTAAAGCACTACATGGACCAGGGGCTCCCCAGGGCCACAGACCATCCCATGGACCATTCCATGGAGCATCCCACACCCCAGCCAGGAGCAGGGAAGCTGAGGGGGTACCAGGACAGCCCCAGCCATGGACATCAGGCACCTCCATAGGGACAGGCCAGGATGTGGGTCCATCCTGGCAAGGCCGTGGTGGGGCAGGGAGGTGCTGAAGGGTGATGGAGCCTCACTGCCCATGGTCTGTCAGCCCCGGGCCATGGGCAGGGTGGAGGAAGCCCCAGGGGGCTGACATGGGGTCCTGGGCCAAGGGCAGGGGGTTGGAGCAGGTGTGGGAAGTGGGCAGGGACAGGAAAGGGCATTGGTGCCCTCAGGGCCATGATACATTTAAAGATGAACTGTTAGGGGTCATTCCTCCAGATACTACAGTTCTCACATTACTCACACATCGAATTTAAGAAATGGTAAAAGAGCACTGGGAACTCATTTTTATCTCAAAGAGGGAGAAGGGAGGATTGAAGGGGTGACAGCTCAGAGGGTCAAGCTTCAGCTTGCAGAAAGACAGTTAATCAACAGGTAATCAACAAGTAATCAAACAACTGATCTGTGAGCACCAAGGAGATAACAAGGTAATAAGTAAGAGCCAACTGAAACTTGTCAAGACTGCATCATGTCAAGCCAACCAGATTTTCTCCCCTGATGGAGTAATCAGTCCTAAGGGTGTAGAGAAGCAGAAGATAGGTACATAATTACTTTGGTAAGGTTTTTGATAAGGGTCTGGTAAGACATTGTCATTAGCCAGCTACAGTAGTCTAGATGAAACTCCTGTGGAATGGGTGAGATTGGTCAGAAAGCCACTGACAGAGCAGAATTCACTGCGGTTCAGTGTGGGAGCAGAGGGGATGTGGTGAGAGATAGTCTCAGGGGGTTGTTCTGGATCCAGCACCATTCAGTATTTTGGTAAGTACCTTGGATATTGAGAGAGGGTATGTTTGTCAAATTCATAGAAAATCCAGCAAAAATGTCAGACATGTTGGGGGAAAGGATTAGCAATCAATTATTTCAACACGCACACACAAAAAAGTCTGAAAACCACAAATACATTTCAATAAGGGGACCGTGGACCTCTACAGTTCATCAGGTTTGTGCTAATGCACAACATGGCAGAAACAGCAAGGTTGCAGCTTCTCAGAGAAGCCCTAGGTGTCACAGCTCATTAAAAACCATGCAACAGCAAAATCAGATAAAGAGAGAAAAGCAAATACCATCCATAGTGGATCCCAGATAGCTATGAACAAGCCTGGCAAAGCAAATACAAAGCTTATCTTTAAGGACTGACTTGCTTTATCAGATTTTCTTTTGTTTTAAATATAAATGTTTTGCTACATTTATCACAGTTAATTCAAAACATAGCTGATAGGAGCAGCACAGGTTCTCAATGAAATAAGTAGTCAGTCTCTTGCCAAACCCTCTGAGGAAAGCAGACTGACATCCACCCCCTCTTTCTTCTATCTTCACGTTAGCAGCTCTCACTTCAGGAAGAAGTCAATATAAGCACACATGAGCTTAGAGTATATTAAAGGTACAATATGTAAAGCTGAGTGCAGAGTCAAGACTTTTACAACATCAATAGGACAGTTCTCTATGTAGTTACACACCCTGCACACTCAGGCTTGAGGCTGGAACCACAAGTTGGAAGTTAGGGGATCAGAAGAGCTCAGTTTCTTCAGACTGATTCTCTGTGACAGATAAAAAAATTATTGCCACATGAAAGCAGAAATAAAGATGAACAGGCACTGGAAATGTGCTAGGCATTAGCAAAGCAGTTCACACAAATTAAGGTTTCTCTCAAACATAGCTAAGACCTCCAACGAAATTCACACACCAAAATTTCAGGAAATACCATAAAACTTCTGATCTTATGTCCCCATTTCTCATTTTCACATATTCTTTTCCCTTTCAATGACAGAATGCACTGAGCTTCTGCTGTTGAAAGCACATTCTTAGTTGTGTTTTGACATGGGTCAAGAAACCAGAAACTGCTTGACTGGTGAAATGGACTTTGTAAGCAGGGGACTGAGGGAAAGGAATTAATGCCATGCACAGCTACAAAACCTTGAGAGCCTTGTTTAGCAACCAGCATAGTGATACTCCTCTAGGCCTGATCGCTTGTAAAATAGCAATACTATAATATAGACAGTGTCACTCATCTTTGTGGATTGTCACTGCCACCAGATACAGGCAAGTCAGCTCCAGCATCGTGCAGCCACTAAAACCAGAGCAAATGCACTGGAGAAACTCTATGCATTGGGAAATGGAGGCCTCCTCTCAATGAGTTTCTGAGCTTCTCCATCAGCACTTGCCCTTCTCAAAGAACAGGGAGGGTTCTTTATAACTGTGGTACCTTTTATTGACATTTTGTAACAGAAGTTCCATAAGAACCTCAACCACATTTTTAGTGCTTTACACAGTTAAAACACAAATAAAATAGTCTCTGTGCCTTTGTGTAATGATTTTGAACTAAAGGAGCATAGCTTTAGAATACATCTAAGGAAGAAATTTTTTATAGTAAAGGTGGTGAAACACTGGAACAGATTGATCAGAGGGGTGGTAGAAGCCCCATTTCTGGGAATATTCAAGACCAGGCTGTATGGGGCTCTGAGCAGCCTGGTGTAGTTAATGATGTCCCTGCTCACTGCAGGGGACTGGACTAGATGACCCTTAAAGGCCCCTTCCAACTCCAATTTTATAGGAGAAGCAGGAAAAAACCCCAAGAGCAAGTTACTGCCTGTGTTTATCACCAGTGGTGGTTCTCTGCTAGATGCACACACCATTACCCTCATCCAGCTTCTTAGTTCATGGAAAGGTGGTGTCTGTCCTACCATGGTCCCAACTCTTTACTTTCATTTCTAAGAACTCAGTCTTGCTCTGAGGCAGCCATGGGAGCTCTGCCTAGTGATCCTTAGCCATCTCTTAACTGACTTCTTCTGTGAAGAAGCATCCTTCTTGTGATGTATCATCCTGATCCTGCACATCCTCCTCCATAGGAAGCGCACCTGGAATCCCTTTGCCCAGGTCCCAAAGGCAGACAAAGCAGACTGGGTAGGCAGCCAGGGAACAGCCAAAAGTAATGCACAAGCACCAGCACTACAGCAAACATCAGTCTCTCATTTTGCAAGACAGCAGCCCTAACAAGTGCAGGGGGCTTTCTGCCATGATGGTTATATGAGCTCAGTGTCATACTGCATGCAAACAAGTCAATTCTGCATGCAGTGACTGGCTTCAGCTTGGATTTCCCTCTGATGTACAGTCACTGTAGAACCTGAGAAGCTGGAATTTATTATACAACTTCACCTGTGACAGGTGTACAATGCTCAGTTACAGAATCATACAATCATAGAATGGTTTGGGTTGCAAGGGACCTTAAAGATCATCCAGTTCCAACCCACCTACCAGGGGCAGGGACATCTCCTACTAGCCCAGGTTGCTCAGGGACCCATCCAACCTGGCCCTGACCCCTCCCAAGGAGGGGGTGCCACAGCTTCCTTGGGCTATCTGTGCCCTGGGTCTTCCTTTGTTTCCTCTTTGAAAGTAGGGGTTATGTTTCTCTGTTCACTGAGACATCACCTACTTGCCATGACTTTTCAACTATGACAGAAAGTGGTTTTGCAGCTTCACTTGCCAGTTCCCTCAGATGGATCTCATCAGGTCCCATGGACTTGTGCACCTTCCAGTTCTTTAGATGGTCTTGAACCTGCTTTTTTCCTACTGCATTGTGCTCTATTGCTGGCCAAGACAGATATAGCATATATTTACAAGATATTTTAGGAGATTATTTCTGTAAAGTACATCCATCTTGGACTCAGCTCTGTAATCCTGAATAGACCTGAAGCAGTCAGCAAGGGCTGGATCCTGCAATGTTTTCTGGCCTAGCTGCCCAGAGGCAGGAAGGCATTGACCACGACTGGAGGGAGGGGATATGATGCCCCAGGACATCCTTATAGTCTTTTGTTTCTAGGAATGTTGAATAAAGCAAAGCAGTGGAAGCCAAAAGAGCTTCAAAGTCAGATGCTGGAGGGCTCTCTCTTCCAAACAGCCCTGAGGAAATGAGCCTGCTCAGAATCATGGAAAAACAGACACTAGATAAGGTGAGGCAGTTTTCAAGGCCTATTTGCCTCAGTTTGAAGTCTAATGCACACAGATGTCCATTATGCAAAACTGAAAAATTATATTAGTTTTTGGTTTTAATATATTTATGGCATTTGTATATATTGATTTTTAAAAAATATCCACATGTCCAGGCACAGATATATCTGGCTTCTATGTTTATGTGAACTTAAATCTCATTCCCTGGAGTAAAGCCATTTTTTCCCTATTTGGCAAATTTTATTGTGACATGAACACAGTCATTTTTGCAGATAGAAACCTTTATGGTTTTATATTTATCTCCAGGAGAAAAAAAAAAGTGAATAAACCCCAAAAAATAGTTAGGGGGTGGTCTTAAAAATTACTGAATATTAGCATGAGAGAGGAGTGTGAAGTCTGTGGCATTGTTTTTCCCTGAAACAGCACTTGTTTTCCAGGCATACCTTTCTCTAGGCTGTAAATATCCGTGACAACATCTGGTAGCAGGGAGAAGGCAGACATGACAGCACACACTTTGAATACCTAAGGGACTTGGAGGTTCAGCTGGCACTCCCACCAAAACAGCAGCATTGTCAGAAACCCAGTGGGCAGCTGAGGATACAGTGCCTCTGGGAATGACAATTTTGTACAGAGAAATGACAGTCACATGGACACGAAGCTTTCTGCATTCAGACATCTATTTAGTATCACACAGCAAACCTCCTTTGCAAAAGCCATCAAGGTTACTTGCTGTGTATAGGAACACTGCTCTGCTAAAGGTTAGACATACACAGTTTGTAAAAGTGTGATTTGAGGTCCTTTAAAAAAAGGTGCTACAGAAAAATTGCACTTTTTCTTCTGAAAAAATATCGCAGACATTTAAATATGTTAAAATTATCCCTGCTTTCCAATTTATTTTCAATTATTAACAGAAAAAGAAAAAGGCACATTTTGCTATTTGTCTTCTGATAGCTCAGTGGCTGTTTAGACATTACCCAATCCCTGATTTATAGCATCTGTATCGGACCAGACAGACACATTATTCCCTCATGTGTTGGACATGATGGGCACAGATGTCCTCATGGCTACCTACGAAGCCAGTAAGACAGCTCAAGTGAGGGTGATGTAGGTCTTCATTAACCGTATCAGTCACAAAAATGTCTCCCTGTGCCCACTGCCCTACCTAGGCTGTCTGCACAGACACAGTATGTATGTGTCCCTCCTATGCTGTTGTACTCTTCTATTCCCTTTGAACTCAAGTGACCTACATTCAGCCTTTTCCTCCCAGGGAATCACAGCTGTCTAGAGTGACAGATGCTGCCACAGATATTTTTACAGGGAAGGAGAAAACAACTTTGAAACTCATAAGCTGCTAATGTAGTCAGCAATACACTAGGTACCTAAGAGATGAGCAGAGGGCAGCTAGCACTGATGGGCAGGCACTGCTCACCCAAAGCATTGAATTCTTTAATTATGTCAAGCTCGGGGTTCATTTTCTTTGCTCTCAAGATCATGGTGCTTAGCTCTTTGCTAAGGCTAGAGAAAGGAGGGCAAACTACCTTTTTAATCATTCACCCTCAAGAATTAGAGATAAGAAGATTAAGAATAAAATAGTGTGGTTTTGCAACTAGCCAACGTTCACACTACAGAACTGCTGTGCACATGCACAGCTGAACCAGGAAGGCAAGGGGACATTTCACAGCCCCACCAAAGACAAACCCCACAGCAGGAGATGGGAATTGCTCCCCACTTCCAACAAGGACGGATTTTTCCCTAGCACCTTTTTGCTAGTGTTGCTCATAGAGACATGATTTTGTACGTTAACCAACCCTCTACCAAACTCTCTCCTCTCACCCCATGTTAATCACCAGATAGATCCTGTTACAGCCTCTCACAGAAAGCTGCACCGGACAGCTGGGAAGCTCAGCACATCCTGCAGACCAAGCCTCAGGGAGCGATGCTCCTGCCTTTGTGCTGGCTGGGGTGTCATGGTGCTCCTGGAAGCTGCCCCAGAGCCTGCACACAGCTTGTCTTCTTAGGAAATAACAGCTGGGTAGGATGCAACCTTGATGAGTCAGGTAATTCACCATGATGCCCCACACAGCTCTTCCTCACATTAGCTTTTAAACACCACCCAGAAAGGATGTTGGCAGGACCCATGGGTTGGGAGTTGACCAGGCCCAATATGGAAATGCAACTTGTCTGTAAAACAACAACAAAACAGACATTTAAAAGAGTAACTTACTATAACTCTTCATGCTGCTGTTGAATCATGACCTTTTTTCTTAGAGAAGCTCAAGAATGACCTTCAGCTTTCTATATAGACTTGTTTTTATAAGATTCAAAGCCAAGAAATCTCTCCTCAGGGACTGTACTGGTGCTCTTTCTGTAATGACAATAGTGATGCTGCATATGCATCCATGATTTATTACAAAAATTAGTCCTTCTGCACAAGACCTTCTTAACTCACAGATATGTTCTGTGCCCTGCATTCAGCCCTGTGGCATGCGGCTGTCTTCTAATAGTGGAAAAACTTATTGGGTATTTGTCATTGAAGACTTGAGAATATCAGGCCACTGGCTCCACTTAGGAGCCAAATGATATTCCATTTTAATTGATTAATTTTTCAGTTACTGCATTGCTTCAATTCCAGGACTCGGCAATCAATTTGAACTGACAAAACATTCAGAGCTGTGCTCTGCTTCTGCTTGAGTCTCTTTTGCAAAGGCATTACATTCACCTCCTCAGTAGCAAATTTAATCAAGGATGGTGCATACCAATGAAGAATCATGCCATGTACTCCTATATGCCTGTCAAATATTAAAACTCCCTGTGTTTACACCACATAGACCTCTGTCATTCTAGGCTTCAACATAGAGGCCTCCTCAACAGCCTCTTTGCTCCTCTATTTAATCACTGTCAACCAAGGAAGAGATTCCATATAGCAAAGAACAGAGTCAATGAATGGGCATCACAAAAATGCACACATCTGACAGTCCTGAAATACACTTAGGGCAGGTGTGGGCAAAAATCACTGCTCACAGAAACACAGCTCTCTCTGCACACAAAGCACCATGGTCCCTCACACAGCTGCTTTTCTCAGTCTGCAGGTGCAAACTGTGGCAAAATAAAGCCTATTGCAATGACCAGCCAAGGATCTTTAAAATCTGTAACTCTGTCAATCCTTATTCAATGCAACAGGCAGCCATTATCCTCCCCCCACAACATGATGCTCACAGTTCTGTTGCAGGTCTCATATTGTAAGATCACCTCCTAAAGATGCAACTCCTGGATTGGATTGTTAGAACTCACAGCTTTTCTTTTGAGAGGATAATCTTTTACCTTCATAGATGCAGGTGAGAAAGAAAAAGATGGATACCTAGAAATCCAAAACTCAGAAGGTAAAGATATGGACACAAAACTTGATTTTCAAATCAAATAAAGTTTGAATGCCTGTGGTGAGCAATAACAGTGCTACAGAAGCCTTGGGCTTTGTTGGGTTTTGGCCTGAGTAAACAAAGTCTGGTGAGGCAGAACTTGGGAGGCACCATTCTTGACTTCATTTATGAAAACACGTCTGATTTTTTTCATATATTCAACTAGTGAATTTTTGCCCAGCTCTCATTCTCAGACAGCTCCCAGACTCCTACAGTCCAGGTTCCATTTCCCTCACACCACACAAAGATAGAACTCCTGACAGCCTCCCCCCACCAGAGCTGGCTGGTTCACAACCCAGCCATCAGCTCAGCAGCTTCCACTGGGCAAGCAAGTTTTCAAACTAAAACTTCATACATGTGTTGGAAGAAAAATGTGGGTGTCTGCTTCTCACAGCTGGGGCTGTGACCCAACCTTTTTTCTTTCCAGACGAATGCTGTGAGTATGACTGATGGCACCAAGGAAAACAGTTTTCCCTTCTTGAGACCTATCTGAGGCATTTTTTTTAAACCCTCTTCTTCCAAAGAAAGACAGATTAATACAACCAGTAGGACTGACTGAACTCCATCCATGTATTTGGGCAGCAGAACAGCTCCCTCCCAGTGCCTAAAAGCACCCCCAGTACCTAGAAGCAGTGGGCAGGAGCATTTTTCACACGCAGATTTGTTTCACTCAAGACAAAGCCCAGCTCCAAAAGCCATCACTGCTGTTGATGGTTAAAGCATCATGCCTGGGCCTTCAGCAGCCTTTCCAAATATGAGTGAAAAATAAAACCTGGTTACATTCAGTCCTGTCACAGCTCCATGAGAGCCACAGGGTTGGTCTTGATGAGCTCTGTTTATTGAGGTTTTCATGAAGCACCTGGTGTTGGGTTCAGAAGAACACGATGCAAAAATCTAAGTGTGCTGTAAATGACTTGTGAAATCCCATAGCAAAATTCCCAGTGACATTAGCAGGACAGGATTTCAGTCTCAACAGAAAGAAACTGAGAGAAACAAAGACACACTGAGTACCCATTGGAACCCCAGTTTCCCACTACCTTTCAGTTTTTCACACTCATGATTTTACTATGATATAGTGTAAAATAATTCCTACACTGATGCTTACTTTCTTTCAAATCTGCATTTCCCCTAGGAAATGGCTTGTGTTTAGAAACCATTCTAAGTCATGTGCCATTAAATAGCCTTCATTACCCAGAAGACAAATAATATTTAAAGTTACAGCTGGAGGTTGTGGTGGTAAGGTGTAGGTTAAATGCAAAACAGCTTGTTAGAGACATGGAGTCTGTAATGCAATTCATTTTCTACCAAACGGAAAAAGATGTTGAGACATTCTTCACATTTCTGGCTCCATCTTGTTGGGTTTCAGTATTTCTGGTTCCAGAAAGGAACGTGGAGATGAACAAACACAGAGGAAATTTGCTGACAGGCTTATTCGAAGTAGATTTAAGAAAAATCATCAAAGCAAAACCAGAGCTGTTGTTGCTAGTGTGGGGCCCAACAGCACCAAAGATATCACAAAATAAACTTTAAAAAAACTCAAACAACCAAACCAATCAGAAAACCAACAATAAAAAGACTTCAAAGAACCTCTAGGGAAAAAGATGAGGGAGGCCTGTCATTAAAATACAAAAGGTGCATGTGAAGGAGGAACTTACTTGTAATTCTGCAATACAGTTTGGAATAAGCATTTCTTATTGTACCTGACTGGGCTGAAAAAGTATTTTAAATAATGATCCTGAACACAGCCGTACTACGGCCAACAGGCACTGTACTCACCTGCATGCCCTCTTTATTTCAGGCAGTCTATTGAAACATGCCAGTGCTGAAGGTGGTCTGCCCAGCAACCCACCCAAAGCCCATGAACAGCAACACTTTTAAGTGGAGAAGCAATTCCTACTCAATAGAATGGTTTAACAGTTCAAATATTTTTGATTAGCACAAAGGCAGCTGCCAGTGAGATCTCTGCATCCACAGAGCATGAGCTGGGCCATGCTCTGCAGCTCTCATGCCCACTGAGTACCAGGATTCAGCCAACTGCCAGAACAGCATTTTTCAGTTTTTCTCCCTGATTAACTGGTGTTTAAGCAACATGAGTTGCTCTCTGAAGCCAGTGACAAGAGATGTACCAAACTTACACAGGAATACATCCTTCAGGGTTTTATTTACCTTAGGTGATGGGCACTTCACCATCTGTCAGCACATGTATATATCACTTCATATACCTGTCTCTCTTGCCCCTTCCTCCCCAAACCAATATAAAAGGTATACCTAAGGTTGTGGAGTCAAGCTCTCAGCACAGAGGGCAATCCTGAATTACAACTGCCAGCACAAAGCTTGTTCTACCATGCGTGTCCACTACAGGCATTAATTTGGCATAGCTGGACATGATTACATGCCAGCATGAGCCCTGACACAGGACATGGAGCTCCCTGGAGTTCTTCCCCTGCTTCCCTGCAATCACATGCAAAGTAGAACTGAAACACATGGCATGCCAAAAGACTCCAGACCGAGTCCTCAGTGGTATCTCACACTCGGTAGCTTCCACTAATTTAAAGCCAGAAATGGCAGTGAGGAAAAACCAGCCTGCAACTGGGTCCCAAGGGGAGCTGGAACAGCAGCAAGCCAGAGAAATCCTTGCAAGATTTCTCCACAATTACAGCAGAGACCCCTACCCCCCTGTAATTGCCCTGGTGGAAGTTCCTTACTTTTTTCTCCAGCCATATTGCCCAGTCCTGCTGTATTTTTCAGGAGATGCTTGAGGATGAGAAGATGCCCTTGTAATACCCCATGAAGACATCCCATGCTTTAGCAGAAACTGCTCCATCTCAGGCAGAAACTCAAAGGTCTCTTCTCCTGGCACCCACCTCTCCTGCTTCACTGATTTTAACACTGCCCATAACAGAATGAAAATGGAAAACAAGAACAAAACCAAAGCAAAATCCAAAACTATTGCACACACAACTAAACACCATGCCAAGGAAGAAGCTGAGCTCCCTTTGCCTTCTCCCAGGCCTGCTGTTGCACATGCTGCTGGAAGATGCAAACAATGCACTACATGAAAAATGAACTTTAGTATTTTCCAACTAGTGGAAGTGTCCCAAAAACTGACAGGAGGACAAGGTGCTGTTAAACTCAAAATGCAGAATATTCCAACACTGGTCCCATAATCAAATCATCCATTTCTGCTCAGCCATAGCATAGTGAAGAACATTTGGCCCTGCATCTCTCATTGCTTGGGTGGGTAGTGAACAGGCAACGACAGAAACCTATCAGCAGTCTGCAACTGCTCCTTGCCTGTCTCAGAGAGAGCAAGTCTCATATTTGGAAAGATTCCCAAGGTATCATAAACCTGCTGCTGCTCTCCCTTTACAGCATCATTTCTGTCTCTGATTGCCTATGCAACTATCAGGGCCCAGGCTATAAAGCCCAAGCCTGCAGCTGATAAAGAGATCTGTCTGCATTTCTAGATGTTTGTTACCATGGCAATACCATAGTAATTTTCCATTTGTTTTGTTGGGTTTTTTTGTTGGTTTGTTTTTTGGGTTTTTTTAAGCTGGGTTCTTATCCAGTGCAAACAGAGATAGTTCCCAGTTACGTGGAAAGGAAATTATGTTATTAAGGAAATTAATATTAATGTTATTAAGGAAATCAATAATTGCAGCATGCTGCTGCTGAGGCAGGGCCAGTTACCTGGGAGCAGGATGCTGAGGGGAGGCTCAGCTGCTGCCTCACACTGCACTGTGACTGCAAGGCTCTGCCCACTTCATTCACCAAAGCCTTTTCTGATGCCTGCACCCAGTACCGTGGTGCTACCCACAGTGATGTGGTACTGCTGATGTGCTACCTATCCAAGCTCCTGTGCTTCCTTGTTTCCTCAGGGAGTTCTTCTGTTTAACTTTTCTCAGAACAATTGTCAGGTTGTTATAAGAGTCCACTTCCAGCTTCTCCCCAAAAAGCTCAGCCAAAAGCAGCTTGCAAAAGAGGTACAAATAATGTAAGGTCAACAACTTGAGACTCCTCTCCTAGAGTCTACTTCAAGGGTTTAGCAATGATAATGCTAAATGAAGCTTTAATAGAGCTATCATAAGGATGTTTTCTGCCATATCAACATACATAGGTCAACAGCTAGGTTTTCAGCTTGTCATTCATGAGCTACTCTAAAGGCTCTGCAAAAGATGAAACAAGCTGATTGCCAGATACTCACCTCTGAGCCAGCCTTCCCCCAGCCCAACCCCACCCCATCCCCCTGAAGTCTAACTAACTGTGGGCATGGCCAAAGTTAAGGATATTCAAAAGAGAATGCTTCCAGAAGCAGAAAGGAAGGTATACTTTTGCAAGAAGCTTTAGGAGACACAATCACTGGGTACATTCAGGCAATGTGGGGAAGTTGACCTGCTAGCAAATGATCCCCAGATAAGTGGAGCAGAATAAGTACTTAGCAGCCCACTCTTCTTTAGAAACTAGCAGCTAATCTGAACAACAGAAAACCATCTCATGTCATCAAATCTTTGTGCAGTAAATCCATCATAAAATGGAGCAATTCTGAACATCCAACCTCCTGATTTGCTAGGACTGTGGACTACCCACTTGGTATGCCAGTTTGCAAGGGAGAACAGCCTGGTATTGTTCTGGCAAAAATCAGTCCTTAAATACAAGGCAGTAGAGGTTTGTACTGCACTGCTAAAGGCCTGAGGCTGATATATACCTGTCATCCATGAGGAACAACAGAGTGAATAATTTTGTTAAAGGAAAGTAGAAAGGTATCTTTCAAAAGTCTGATCTTTAATCATAAAATAGGGAAGAAACCATGTTTTTCTTTGCAGTAAAGTAAGCAAAATTACAGTGCATAATGGGAGTGCTTCAAAAAAGGCATCCTTGGAGAGAGACAACTGACAAAGACCACACACCCTGGTGAAGGTAATGCAATAGCAATTTATATATCTGGATTAACCAGTGCCACACAGTTCAAATCCTAATGTGCCAGGTCTGAGACATGATGATAGGTGTCAAGAGAATAGAGAGACATACCTCAAAGAGGCTGTTAACTTGGGAATGCTGAGACATATAACAAAAATCTCACGGGGTGAGGTACTAAAACTTCACTTAGCCATCACAATCAAATGCCACAAGGCAGCTGGTGTTGCCTGCCACCAGCCCTTTGTATCAGGATGGCTCTGAGGCTTTTAAACTAAAGGTGTCCAAGGTAGACCTCTGCTTGGTGGGGACAGAACTGTAGTAAGTAAAATGACTGAGTTTGGACTCTTATTGAGTAAGTATGTCAGTTCCCTGATACAGGGAGTTGTCCCTCTGACCTCCAGTGGTTTTGCTTAGGAGCTCAAATAGCTTGTCACTATTTCCTTTGTACCACTGAGCAGTAGTAGAAACACTAGATCTGAATTACTACTTTAAATAAAACAGGGAAATAAGTACAAAGATTATGAAAATCTTCTGTACTGTCTCAAGGATCTACAACTATTAAAACATTAACGTACAACTTGATTAAATAAATTACAGATTACGATCGTAGTTGGGCTGCAACACGAACCTCCAGCTTGTCAGTGTACACCCATGCAAACAAAACATCTCTCACATAACTCAGTTCAGACACTGTGCACCCAGCCACACCTCAGGTTTCCTAAAAAAACTATTGAGCTTTTCTTTCCCCACCTGGAAGTCAGGGAAGTCTAGAGGGATTTTTAAATAGCTGCTGTTCTCTGCAGTCTAGAGCACAGAGGGAAAAGCATTAATAAGTGCCTGCAGGTTCCTAAATCAAATCAACTTGATTTTTTCAGCAAGCTACCACAGCTGTCTATCCCTTCTTCCTTCCAGCTGCAGCAAGATCTTCTGGAGGACACAATCGAGTTCACAAGACTGCAGCAATGTCTTGCAGAGCCCTTGAGACTTGATTAACATCTCCTTTCCATCCCAGCTCAAAGGGAGAACTGCAAAGCAGGAAACAGCCTCATGAAACATCTACTTCCAGGTCTACCCAAGTCCTTCATCTGAAAGGCCTCACAAATCTCAAACCCAAAGTGTTCACTTAAATTGCTTCCACTCACCATAAAGATACAAAAGACTTGAAAAAAACCCTTTTTTTTTATTCTAAGAAAAATATTGCCCTACAATTAAAAGCAGATAACAGTATTCTCTGCCTGATAATAGCCACTTCAAACCCTATTTTCATGCTTTTTGTAGTCAGTAAGGCAATATTACATACATTACCCACATTTTAAATAACAAACTTTTCTAGAGAAGGGTTTAATCAATTAATCCTCAGTGCTGTCCACAAGATTTTACATGGAAGAATCCAATAAGCTAAGGATTGCCCATAAATTCTTACCTATTTTAACTGTTCTAAGGGTCTGTAACTTCTGTCCTCAGTCATGTGACAGATCTTGAAATTATTCATGTCTGGGCCCCCAGAGAGCAGGATAGTCATTATAACAACTGCACAGAAGCTATTCTGGTTTGGGTTCTTGTTTTGTTCAGTTTTTCTAGACAGAGAAGGGACCACAGCCCACAGGTCATGACTCTTCAAGCATCTACTACTACAGACAGAAATGCTTGTTGCACTCTCCCTTTTTCAGATATTTCTTTGAATTCCAACTTAATGTCCATTTAAATTTAAGAAACCTCACAGTGAAATGTATCTTCCAGGCACGACCCTCCATCAGGTCATGTTTGGAAGGAGAGGTACTTTCATGTTCATGAAACTCATGACAGAAGAGCACAGAACACAAGGGGGTAAAGAGGACTGCGTGACACTTTAACCCCAAAAGAAAAGTACAAGAAGTGTGCAGAGAGCACCTGCAATAAAGCACTCACTGGAGAGCAGGTCTTCATTAAACACACACATAAAACTCATCTTTTCTGTAGCAATACCACTTATCACTTTGCTTTTGTGCATGGAGGACAGAAGCAGCTGAAAACCACAATTTTTTACACTGTGAGAGTTCAAGTGGGATTTGGCCCAGTACCCTATAGGTGTACCCAACTGCTACAATGATACCCTAAAATGCAATTCACCCATTCTTTCTGTAAGCCATCTATGTGGTCCTCTCTCTCTGTCCCTGCCTGCCGCACTGGTGTTACTCCTCAAGACTGCTGGGGTGAGAGCAAAGTCTGTGCTAAGTTAAGAGAGGTTCAAAACTTGTCTTGGTGAGACAGCTTCCATTCCTTCTCTTCCTTTTTAGGCAGGAAAGCGTTTAGGGAAGGAAAGTGTTCTCCCTTGCAACCTAACATATTATCCATCCGGAGAGAAAGAAGGGAGACAAATCAGGTAAAAGAAAATTTCCCCGAGGAGATAGATGGGGATTATTGGCCAAAAAAACCATCAAGACCAACTCTCCAGCAGTGAAAGTGTTCCTACTAACTTCAGTTCCTACTAACTGCTGCATCCCACTGGCAAACATTTCAAATGATACTTGTGGGCTTTGGTGCCAGTGAGATGTTCTTGCATTACTCAAAACCTGTGTAAGCAATTGACCCTTGGTGCTGGAAGCTAGGTTCACATAGAACAACCTGAAAAGCAATTTTAGTCTCCAGTTCTTGAGCTCTGGCACAGCCAATGGACTTTCTCTTCTCAGGATGCTTCCAAAATGGAATCCTTCAGCCAGCTGAGGGAGGACAAAGGGGAGAGAAGCAGGAGGCAAGATCTACTTGTGACCCAAACTGAGCTGTTGATTTCAAAATTATTATAATGAATTATCTCCTTACACTCCTTTGCAAGCAGCAGTATGGGAGAAAAGAACAGAGGTATTTTAGGAGAAGGCTGCTATTCCAATTTCAAACATTTCATGATTTTCCCCCTTTATCACTGCAGATACAAATTTTTGAATATGGAAGTTTTAAGCCTCCCCTGATCAGCAGATAGCAAGCCTTGCTGAGCTATCTCAACTCAAAAGTGGGTATCTCATTAAATAATTAAAAGCATAATAGTGGCAGCACAGCAGTATCATATGGAATCTCTTGTCTGTCTGAAGACACCAAGGACTTCCACGTTTCACGGAAATAGTAAACAACAGCAAGTGAATTTCTGCTGATGTAATTAATCTCTATCCCCTGCCATATTAATGGGCAAAAGATACACATATTAGAGATGAATTCTAATCAAAAACCCTGTGCAAATGGCATGTGCCTCTCTCAAGGGATTTTGTATAAACCAGGAACACAGTTGAAGGATAAAATTCAGTGGCATAGCTGGGTAAACACAAATGACAGTGACACTTTCCTGTCTGCTGGGCAAGAAGGAGCCAATGAACCATCCCTGAATAATCCATTGCTGTTTGCCTCACTCATTACAAGGGACTTCACCTTGCATCACTGCAGGGTGTCACACTTGCAAACAGAGACCCGAGTGGTTTCAATGCTTCATGCCAAAGACACCTCAAAAGGAGAAGCATCAAGCTTTGGGGGGGCAAAGCATGCTGAAACTGTGCATCAATGACATATATTCACCTTGCTTTTCCTTAAACCACTTCTCCCTGAAAAAGAGCCCTGACTATTCGCACATGCACTGAAGCTCTGGAGAAAGGAATTCAAACGCCCAGTGGGAAAGACATTCAAAGAGAAAGTCAATGGAGCCTGAGCAATGAGTGTAAATCAAGACTTTAACCTTTCTGAGCCTCCTCAGATTCTTGATCTGTAAAAGAAGACGTTCACATATTTCTGAAGGTTCAAGTGCACCAGGTGTCAATGCAAATAATGTTAATTACCAAAAATGCTCATTCAAGTGTCTCAATCTTATTGCCTCTGGACTGTTCCCCCCCTGTAAAAAACACTGGGTAGAACAGATGCTGCTCCAAATCTGTTTAACATAGAAATATGGATTCACTTTCACCCTGTACGTCTTTAGTAGATAGGTCCTTGGCTTGGTGCAACGTCTAAATCATATTTAATCTGACATTATATTGTGGTTTGAGCCTGGCTGATAACAAAGGCCCCCGCAGCTGCTCACTCCTACTCCCCCTCCCCTATTACAGGATGGTGAGGATGAAATCCACCTGGAACACCATGGGTCAGGACAAGGACTGGGAGTGTTCCACTCTTCCATTATGCTCACATGCAAAACACTGAACTTGGAGGGGAAAAAAAAAATGTATTATTAATCAAAACAAGGCAAAGAGAAAACACAGACCAGAGTTCAAATACTTCTCCCCACCCCTCCCTTCTTCCCGGGCCCAATTCACTTTGTCCCTGGTACCTCTGCCCTCTCTCCCGCACAGGGGAGGGGGAGTGGGGTTACAGCCCGGACATCACAGGTTGTTCTCTGCTGCTCCTTCCTCCTCAGGGAGAAGGATTCCTCAATCTTCTGCTCCAACGTGGATTCCCTCCCACGGCAGAAAGTCCTTCACGAACCCCTCCAGCCTGAGTCCCTCCCGCCGGGCACAGCTCCCCAGGAGCAAACTGCTCCAGCGCTGGAGGCCCACAGAGCCACGGGCTGCTTGGGGAGCGGTCACCTCCACGGCTGCAGATCCACAACATCTGCCCCAGACTCCAGGTCCACAGCTGTTCCACCAGGATTCCTCACGGGCTGTACAGAAAAACCTCTTCAGGCACCTTCTCCCTGGTCCTCACCAGCCTTGGTCTCTCTGCTCCGGCATCTGCTAGTGGTGTCTCTCTCTCTCTCTCCACAAGTTGCTTTCTCTCACCTCCCCCTTCTCCGCTGCCCCGCTCTTAACTACCCTGTGTTTCCCCTTCTTGAATATGTTAAATCATAGAGATGCACTTTTTTGTTCACTGATGGCCAAAGGCAAGGCCAGGCATCTTGGAGCAGAGAGAGCTGCTCACAGGAGCCATCCTTGGCGGAGGGGACCCCTTCCCTGCTACCAAAACCTGCACCACATCAAGCCAGAACACATTAGGAATTAACAAACCAGCACTGTCTGCCTATTGACCAGCAGAAAGGAATCTGGCTGCCTAGCAGCTGAATCAGATGGGAGCAGCCTCTTTCCCATGCAGCAAAGAAAGTACTCAAGAAAAATCACCCTCTCTGCAGTATCAGGCCATGACACGCTGCCAGACCATTTCATATAATACAAAATATTCCAATAGCATTTCCCTTGCCTGAATGGGAGGCAGGCTGTTAAAATAGCTCTGGAGGAGCAGACAGGCATCTCTAACAGCAGTTCTCTCCTCCCAGATCACACATCTTCTTAGGAGGGGATATGGCAGACCTTCTACATCAAGGAGGAGCCAGCTCCATCCCATTGATCCCAGCATCCTTAGATAATCATTACTTCTGCTTTCAGACACTGAGCATTCAATTTGACTCAACACAGACTAAAACCACACCATTGTGCATCCTGCATATTATATTGCCAACCTGTTTAATAGGAGGGAGGGGAAGCTGAGCTTTGGGTTCTGTACCACCCCAAACAAGCAAGAGGCTCCAAGAGATAGTGTGGGCCATTGCTACAAGAGGCAGTGAACAGCTGCAGAGAGACTGCACTGGATGATGCAGTTATTTTAACACCTCCACTTTCTGTTACTGACAATACCATATATGTAAATAGGAAATACAAAAAAACCCAAACCCTTCTTTCCTAATAAATCAGAATACCTGAAGTTACAAAGTAAGAAAGGTAATATTACAGCAAACATTCAAATGTTTTAAATATATTTTAATACTTCCACACTGATGCTACATTAGAAGCACATGCTAAAAGCAAAAAATCCTTGCATTCCATGCTCCTTCATGCACCTTTCACATCCACAGACAGCACCAAGGAAGCTCCTTCCAGGTTGACGTAAACTAGTTCTGCAAACCAAGAAGAATACTGCCAATTACCTCCACACCCTCAGAAATAAAGTAAACCCAAGATATTTTTTAAACTAAGTTTTTTGAGAAATGCACAGCAACGAGTTCCTTTAGGTCATCACTTAGTAAAGCACAATATAAGCACCTTTCTCCTTGCCACACTTGGTGTCTATCCAGAGGACAGATGGCTGAGATGTCCTCTAAAATACAAAAGACATTCCCATGAAGCAGTTTTTCACACATGCACTGGTAATGCTGCAGGTACTGAACTGGCAGAACTTCCACTATGTCTTCTGGAAGCATAGCCTAATAGGAGCCTGAGTGGCCCTAACAAACAGATGGGGATTTTCCACTCACCCTTCTCAGGAAAAAGGCATTTCCTTTAGATCATCGGGGCTTTCAGTCTGTTTTAGCTATTTTATCCCCTCAAGTAACTATAAAGAGCCCATTTCTGTTGAAAACGCAGAGCTGTTATGAAGAACCAATTCTGCCCCAATCCCACAGCGCTGTACAGGGAAGTTCAAGAAGCAATAGCAAGTCTGTGTCAAACATTACAGACTTTGCTAGGGACACAGAGTGGCTCGTGGATGTCAGGAGCCTTCCTGAGGTGGCATATTGCTGCTGCCCCAGAAGCATTGCTCTTCACCTCTCTGATCCCAAGACGTGGTCTGCAGTGTACCCCACAGAGTGGGTTTTCCAGCTCAGGTACAGGCTATAACTCAAGGCTCTCACATCTTTAACCTTTAAGTTTTCCCTGCCCATATTGCAGAATTACTAGCAACTAATATTACTCAGTTTCACTCACCAATACAATGAGTAAAGTGTTTGTAACTTTTCCTTATCCAGCTAATGTTGTCCAGACTGCTAGAGCCTGAGCTAGTCACCTACCCCTTCTTGATGTCCACAGCAGTGGATATTCTATATTTAGACTTCTGTTTTGGGGGGAAATGAGTACAACAAGCTGAACTCATCTCTGTAAAATTCCACTTCTACAAAAGTAGATGCTGCTGCCTGTGTTTGCGTTTGACTATTAATAAGTTGTGGCAAAAAGGCCATCTGGCAAAAAGGCCCAGTCAGACAGCATTGCCCACAACAAATTGCACCACCAGACAGGAATGTGTTTCCACACTGCAGTCAGGCACGTTGCTGTTATGTATCTGCTTTAGTTGGTAGGAAGACAAAAATTAATACATACAACAACCACCAGGAGCATATTCCCAGATGTAAGCACCCTTTTTCTCTACAGAGAGATTCAGGTGCCCACAGTTTCTTCCCCCCCTAGGAGGAGCAAATCACACAAGGTCTGAGCACAGAACTAGAATCCAGACACTGGTTATGGATGTCACTTGGCATTAAAAACAATATAACACGGGGAACCTCACTTTACCCTGATAAATTTGAGAGTTGAAGACAGAGTAAAGGCTGCAGAGTTACAGCTGAAGAAGCAGCAGCTGCCCCATGGAGCCCCACTGCCACCAGGTTGCCCTCACAGCCCACTCCAGGGTGTTTTAACACCACTGAGTACTAGGGCTGAGGTGGGAGAGGCTAGAGTCCACCTCCCAGAGCTTGGCAAACACCCTGAGATAAATTCCTGTTCAGCCTGGAGAGACAGTTTACCATAGTGAGAAGTCATGCTGGTAAGTGGTAACAGGCTTAATGATTAACATTTACATACACAAGAATCATTCTGAAGTTTTCTCTAACCTGCCTCCCTACACCTGCTCCCAGCAGCTTATTCTCAAAAGACTTCTTACCCCAGAAGAACAGGCAGAAGAAAATGCACAGGAAAACCTGAGCTAGCACTTGGGAAACTGAGTCAGTGCAAAGTTCCTGTCACATCCCCCCAGCCACAGCCACAAAGAGAATTTATTCTCCCCAAGCTATCTCAGCCCCCTCAACTTATGCAAAGTGCCAAAACAGTTTTGAGGTGGCCAAGTCACCATCACCCACCGCATAGAGATTATGAGGGGTAGGGAGATGATCCAGATAAATTACCAAGGCAAAGTGTGAAACCCTAAAAAGAATGAGGTACAGACAGTTACAGGAGCATTACCACCACAGTTTTAGACAGTAACTGGACAGTAACAGATGCCCTCTGTTATTCCCCACTGCCCTCCCAGGGGAAGAGAGAGAAGGAAATAGGGAGAGAGACTTTAAGGTTGAAAGAAAGAAAGAAAACCAACCTTGAGTACACAGAAGGCAATCTGCCTTGGATGAATAATATCCTTCAGTGAGGAAACAAGGAGAAACAGCAGGAACAGGAGGCCTTAACTCAACTAGCACAGCAGCCAGAGAAGCCACCAGAGGATGCTTCTGGGAGCTATTTTATACTGAGCACATGGGAAGGAATACTGTGAGTGGTTCATTTGGATCATCTGATCCATCCTCTCCTCCCCTAGGCTCAGCTGCTGCCCGTTATCACTGCCACATCACCAGGCTGGCAGCTGCTGGTGGTGTCCCAGGTGGGGCTTTTCTATCCTTAATCTCTCAAACCAGGACAAGCCACAACAGAACAAACTGAGTTTTAATCATCTCAGAGTGGCAGCTTAAATCCAGTACCAAGTTCTTAGAATTCATGTTGGTATACAGTTACTATCCAAGCTGCCCTGCCTTCACTGGTATTTTAATCAGTGTTAATAGCCAAAGTTTATATGATCTGAACAACAAACATACTTCTTTTTTTTTTTTTTTTTTTCTTCCCTTCTTTTCAGCAGAGATTGAGGCTTAATCTCAGCTCTACATCAGAGAAATGAAAGGAAGAACACTTCTCCCCAGCCTTTTATCTTACTTACAGAGGTTATGAACTCTCCAGGACAAAGGCTGTCTCTTCTGTTTACATTTCACCTTGCACAGAAGAGGCCCTGGTCTGGATACCCAAACAACCCTGTGGGGAAGAATCTGCAGATGATCAGGAGCAATCCTACAGCACAGGCTGTACATGAGGTCTGGGCTAGGAGAAAGTCATACAGGAGATCTCAGGCTCTAAAACTTTGATGTGCAAATCCCTCAGAAAAGGATGGCCAGGAGACTGGTAACTCCAGGCAGGCTTGCAGCATCCCCTAACAGTTTATTATTCAGCAAGTCTCCTTGCCTCACTCTTCCATTCCAGAAGAGCCCCAAAGCAAGACCCTCACACACACAGTCTTCCACAGATGTACACATGAAGCCAGGCTGTGTACCACCTTGGTATCCAGAATTATGTAATATGGTTCCTCAATACTTACTTCATCTTAATAAATTTGTAACAAGACTAAGTTTAGCAAATTCCTGGACATTTAATAATAATGTTGTTTTCTAATTTCTCAGATTCACTGCTATATAAATTAGGGAGTAACTAGGTGTGCTTCTGCTTTCCAACACTTCAAAGATTCTTCCATGATGAACAGCACCACCCACCTACACTCCCTCCTGAAAAAGTCAAGATAATTCACTTAAGTTCAGATGTTATCATTTTGAATCCTGCTGAAGCCCAGCCCAAGGAACTGAGTGCATCTGCTTAGTAAGCTTTCTAAAAATGCAACCCACTGGCAGCATCAAGTTCCTCTTGCACACTTGAGCTGTGGAACTACAGTAACACCTTACAGTGTTCCTAACTTACAGGAGGTAAGAAAAATAAGGAGATCACTTCATGCACCCAGTTCCCATCAGCACTTTGCCCTCCTGCAGCTGCTGGTACTGCCCAAATGACTGCCAGGAGTCCCTGCTCCCACATACCAGGAAATCTGGGGCCACAGACTAATGCCAGTGTGCTGGGGACCTGCCACTGCTCAGGAGGTCACAGAGCATCCTGTGAAGACTCTGCAAGAAGGCAGGAGTGAAAGGTAAAGGAAGAAATTTCTCACCCCTTTTTCAGTGCTTGCAGTACCTGTTTATCTATTCCTTGCCCTCCTTTATGATGCCTCTTAGGAGATATTGGGGGAAAGCAGAAGAAAGATACAGAGCATTCCAATCCCCTTTAAGCTCAGTGTGACAATTATAATCCTCTAGCTAAAAAGAAAAAGAAGGAAAAATGAGATGGGCTGTGACAGGTTGGAAGGACTAAATCCATGTTAACTAGAGCACAAAGATTTAGAGGGCTCAGTTTTGCACACATCATACTCCTCTAGCAAGGTCCCTGCAGAACATGGTCCCAGCCAGTTCCTCAGTGAATAAATGCAAGTGACAGCTGGTGAGACCCAGTGCCCTGAGGGTGCTGGCAGTGGGCAGGAGGACTCTACTGCCATGGCTTTGCCTTGCTGAGACTAATGCAGCCAAAACCATGGGGCTGGCAGAAGCACTCAGGTACCTCCCTTGTTTCACAGGTGCAATGGGCAACAAGGTCAGAGTGGTGCCAACCACATCGGGCAGAGCTGCACAATCAAAAGACTGAACAGCAGCAGAGGGGAGAATATTCCAAATAACCTAATTTTCATATTAGCTTGCTGAGCACAATCATTTATATTGATGTCTCCCTTCAATTCCAGCACATCTTTCCTGAAGATGAGGCTTTGCACTCAAAAACTTCAATTTACAAAGAATTTACAATTAATAATTATTCATAATAATACTGTAAGCTAAGGAGTGCAAGCAGATCAGCAGATTTTTACTGTTATCCAGCGTGACTCGGTCTGTATCCTGCACTGTAAGGACAGCATTTTTTACTTTCACTGTTAACCACCTCCTCCTGGCTCGCCTGACATGGAGCATGAGGTCTGTTCAAGAACCTGACTTGAACAGACTTTAAGCCCATCCACTAACTTTAAGCCCTTTCACACTCAGCCAAAGGGAGCTTTTGATGAGTGCTTGGGCAGCCTCTCCACAGCCAGACCTCACTTGACTGCATCTCATCATCACCTGACCCTCTGGCTAATCCTGAAGAACACCAGAACACAGAAGATTTTCCAGCCCTTTCCCTAGTTTGCAGAAGCAGTGTGGTCCAGTTTTCCCAGCATAGTCTGGAAACCCTTCCCAGGGCCCACTGGCAGCCATGGCACAGCAATGGGGCATCCCAGGGCATGGCACAACCAGACTTGTACCACCCAAAAGCAGGGAGGATGCAAACAGGAGCAAGTTTGTTCAGATTTGCTCCAACAGAATTTTTTTTAAAGATTAACTCACTGCAGAGCATTGATCCTTCTGCTGCCAACCCAAGCTCAGTATAAACACCACATTGCACTCTTGAGTAAGGAGAGAAACAAGACTGCTCACCCCAGCCTGCATCTGGTGCTGCCAGGTTGGCTGGCTCTGCTGTTCCCAAAGACAAACCAAGAGCCTTAGCATCTCAAAAGCACAAGTAACACCAGCAGGGATGTGGCAACTCAGTGTACCCATGCCAGGGACAGGTTATGCCCTCTCTGTCACTACCCAGAGACCACTCTGAGAGGCTGTATCCTATATTTCAGCCAAACAGACATCTCAGAAGGTTAGGAAACACATACAGCCTACTGCAAGAGCAGGCTGGTGTAGCTGGTAATTCCACACAACTAGATCCAGAACATCTCCCAGAAAGCTACAAAGGAAAAAAAAAAAACCAACAAAATAACACACACAAAATAAAAACCACACAGAAAAAAACCCCAAAACAAACAACAAAAAAAAAACAGCCAAAAAAACCAAAAACCCCCACCACACACACACACACAAAACCAAACCAAGACAAAACAAAAAACCCAACAAAAGCATACAAAACAACAACAAATACATAGTGTTTGGCACTTGAGAAACACAGGATGATCACACCACTAGAATCTGCCATGGGCACTTGCAACATTCACATTTCCTAACTCTGATACTTTACTATTAATTTTTACAAGAAATTGCTCTGGAAAACTAAATAGGGAGCACAGAGAATTTTGAACTTCATTGTGTAGTTTCAATGGTTCCTGTTTGCACTGCCATTGTATCCCTATTCCCACTCCAGGCTAACTCACAAGTCACTGAAGGATCTGCACTGCTTTTTGCAGCTCTTGCATGTTCTTCCTAATTTATTAGGCTTTTTACTGCATACTTGATAACAAAAGGCACAAAGATGCATCATGGCATTACTGAACATGATACTCTCCATCATCAAGTACTTTATTTGAGGCACTCAGCATGCAAGCAGATGGAAAGCATCAGTGTTCTCCAATTTTGTCCTGCAGGAAGACTTTTGCAGACAACTTCTGAAGACATCTGCATCAGGTAAGAGCACTTTTCTAGCCAAGCCCTGTCTGTTTCAGGATTTAATGTATCCAAAACCAAGAGGCAAGAAAAACATTTTTATTTTTTCCCTCCCAAGCCCACAAAATGGCTGGTGCAGGTTTCAGCACAGTTTTTTTTCCTCTCTGATACTTTAAAACAAAGCCTTCTTACAAGGACCACACTTCAGCTTACCATATGAAAAAATTTGGAAAGTGGGAGAATGAAAACAAGATGTTAAGATAATTTTCTGCAGCTTTAGCCAAATGTCATCAGTGCCCATGCTGTAACAGTCAGAAGTTACAGCTGTAATCCAGCCTGACCACAGCAGCCTTAAAGCCTAAACTGTAGGGTCAGTCCTGCAGCTCCATCGTGGCAGAAGGAACAACCAAGCCTCACCCAGACTGCCCAAAACAGCTTCCCTGGGCAGGAGGCAGCCCCACATGGCAGCTTCATTCATGCCCTGGGAGACCTGTACAGGACATTGGTACCATCAGTGCTGCAGGACTCCTGTGTTGCCATCACAGGAGAAGCCGAGGAAGGTGACTGCAGGGACAGTGCCCCTCAAGTAGCCGTAAGAAAGCTGCTCCAAAGGGAGGATGCAAGTTCCTATCAGAACCCCAAGTGCTGCCAACACTGAGAAATTACTCACATGTTCAAAGTACATCACAACATCTGTAATTTCTCTGAAATGACAAGACCCAAAAGACTACCTTTTTCCTACTTTTTCTTTTTTAATGTACCCCTATATATCTCACTGTCTCCACAAGCACAATTGGAAACTGGAAATTTAATGACAGTCCACCTCCTGTCTCTTATCACTTTTATTAATTGCAAGAATATGTGCTTATAAAAATACAGTGATAAATAGCAGCACATAGGCTGCAGCCCTTCTGCCTAAATCCTCTTGTTTGGTGCCTGGAGCTCACCATGCTGTGGCTTCAACATCTCCCTCTTGCAGCAAATGATCCCTGGCCTGCTGCATTTCTGCTAACTCCCTTCTTAGTTCAAAGGTATAGAAAGAGTGAACTCAGCCACATGTTTGGCTAAGGTTATCACGTATCCAGCCCTTTACAAAACCTGCAAGCTAAGCCTCCCAAAAAGCACCCCTTTTTAGACTCTGGGAAAACTGAGGCACAGCAGGCTGCAAGGAGGTTGAATCTGCAGCTCAGTTGGTGAGCCAGCTCCCAGTCCTTGTGTGTCACTTCAGTTCTGTCTTTACCTTAACATGACAATATGGTATGTGCTGCAGATCCTGGCCCCTGCACTAGGTGCTGTACAGGCTGAACAGCAGTGACAGCTGACACCATGGGCCCCAAAGAGCCTACATCCCCATCACAGCAGCTGGCAGACTGATAGTGCTGGAGAAGCACGAGGGAACAGCGTACACCAAACAAAGCAGGAAAGAGAAGGCACTCCTGGGGCTGTCACTGAGGTGCCATGAGACAGGAACCACCAGCTGGCACCCTGGGAAGGGCCGAGGAAGAGCAGGAGATCCCTCCTGGCCCCATGCTCTGCCCTGGGGCTCTCCCTGCAGTAGGGTGGTGATGCTCTGCTCTGCTCAGCACAGGTGAGCCAGAGTTCCCTGCTGACCCACATGTTTCATGCCCAGCACATTTGTCTCTGTTTATTTTATTGCCTTTGTGCCATGCTGCGGGTTCTTCTAACAGCAATAATTAAGTCATTTTTCAGAGCTCCAACACAGGCAGTCCCAGTTTGGTGCCACTACAACAGAACCAGATCATCTCTCTCTGCCTTTCAAGTGACTCCAGACCTGCCCACCTTGGGATGAAGTGTCTGGGCTAGGTTCCACCACAGCCAAGATGTCTTTCAAAGGCTTCTGCTTCCAGCAAACACTGCTAAATTTTTGGCTTGTAAGCCTTAGGGCAGTTTTGTATATGCAAGGACAAATTATCTGGGGAAGCAGCTGCATACTGAAATAACACTTCAGCTCACTGTGACTTGCAGCTGCTTCACTCACTTTGTTTTTAATGGAAAGACTTGGGTAAAAACAAAACAAAACAAAATATCTTCAGGAGTTCTGCACTTTCACACACATTCAGTTCCCCTCCACATCTCAGACACCATCCCAGGCTTACCCAGACCACCATGCTCCCTCAGCCCCAGACCATGCTGCAGCTACCTTGTCACTTCAATTAGCAATCAAGGCCGGTGCTGCCAACTGGATGTTTATTACTATTATTATTGTGAACCATTAATTTTATTTTACTTTTATTTTTTAATGCACCACATGGGCCACTGGGACAAATTATGTATGAAATAATCCCACATTTTAAAAACATAAATACCGTAAATAAAATATTTAGCTGTCGAAAAGTCACTGAATCTTCCTCCTGCAGTAAAACCCCTGAAGAAGTAGCTAAGTAGCTCCTTTCCCAGGGAGCTGTGCCATAAGAGAGATCCCACAAAGATCAAAACCAATCCAGTGTTGACCACAGCAGGAACAGCTGCCACAAACCCTTGAGTGTTAAGGATGGTTCCCTCCACCTTAAAATAAACTTGGAAGAGCAGGGGCCACATAGGTGCAGGGAAGAACCAAGCAGGAGCTGGATTTTGGCAGGACAACAGGCCAGGCTGAACAGCAGAAATCCAGCACTTGGAGAGGGCACCTTCACTCTGCAAAACCATCAGCAATACAACCTGCAGTTTCTTTTCCATCTCTTTTCCAACAGCCCAGATATTCACAGAGCCACAGAGAGTGAAGCTACTCTGTAGGCTGTCATGATGGAGACCCTAAGTCCCTTCTCTTTTCCTTTAGCTTGAGAAGAAGATGTATTCCACTGTTGAACCATGGAGATTTCACTGGCTTGCTCACTGTGCCCTCCCAGACTTGAGTTCCTGATGCTTGCAGCCAAGGTGGTCTGGCTTACAGTCTCCTGTGCTGTGTTCACACATGTGCAAACTGATATGTGGCCACCTAGCATAAGAGCAGAAAGAAACCTATATAGCCACATCCCTGATCCTTGCCCAGAAAAGCAGGAGACTTAAGAGTGAGCAACCTGATGAGAGTCAAGTGGTAAGGAGGCTGCTGACAGGAGCTGTAACTTCTCATCAAAATTTTTTTTTTCTTTTTTTTTTTTTTTTTTGTTGAGGGGGAGGTTGGTTGTGGGTTGTTTGGGTTATTTTTGGGTTTTTTGTGGTTTTTTTTTTTTTGGTTGTTTTTTTTTTTGTTGGTTTAGTTTTAAATTTTTTTTTATTTAGGATGCACCTTGGTTACAAGTAAAATCCCCAAGGCTACAAGACCTGCCTCTGGCCAGGCACATATGCAGAAGCCTTGTGGGATACAAGTCTAAGTATCAGTCCAAGGAATCTGCAGCTTATCCAAGTTCTGAGCAAAATAGCATCCTCTGAAAGCTGTGCACAGAGGGAATGTGACAAAGGGATAGGAATAAAATCATTCACAAACAAACGGTGAACATCAGCCAGCACCTGCTCCATGGGATGCAGATACCTACAGCCAAAATCAACAGGCAACAGATGCAGCAGAGCCCACTGTTTGGCCAAGTTAGTTAAGCCTACCAGGTCTGAAGAATCTATGCCAAAGTGGTCTTACAGGGTGGCAAATACAAGCGTCTCTAAACTTGCCAGCTCAGCTATTCAGAGAAGCATTTAAACTCAGCCACTGCTTATTTTCTGGCTAAATATTAGGGGTAATCAAATGATTGACATCTTTTCTTGCCAACTTGCTTGATACCTACAGACACGTCCTGTACCCAGCAGCATGTCCCAGAGTGAGTCTCCTGCTCATTGTGTCACCACAGGAGGTGACACTGTTTGCACCATTGATGTTCAGCACCATTTGAAGAGCCTTTAGAAATCCTTGGTCTCATCTCCCCTGTGCTCATTTCACATGGCTGAGCACAAAGACAGGAAGAAGCCAGGAGAGCTGAGCTGAGCCCAGGCAACCTGAGCCACTATTACAATATCAGGTCTCTCCACTGCCAAACAGGTTGTGGTGGGGTCATGGAGAGGCTACACAAGTCAAAAAAGTTGGCATGACAAGGATAAGAGACAACGTGGGCACCAGTCCAACGTGATTCAGAACACTTCACTAATCATACTCTTCTCTCTCCATCTTCCACTACCCCTCAGTAGCAGTGGGCAAGCTGGAGAAGCCCAAGGGCAGCCCTACCTCTAGCTTTTGACTGGGAAACAGGAAAACTCTCATCTTTAGTTCACAAGCAGCCAAAAGCAACATTTGTCTTTCAAAAGCTACCTACCAGCCACCCCTCTGGCAATCAAGCTTTGCACAGTGATGACCTTGCTCTCTTCAGTGGGACAGAGGTATACTGGGCAAGCTTCTCATGCTGCAATCTTTTCAGGCAGCAGAACAGAATCCTGGGCTGTGCTCATCAGTGCTGTGCTAAAGCAGATGAGCAGCACATGCTGAATGATTAGCTGCCCATACATAGTGTTGAGATGATGCCAAAGCCCCTCCAAAAGACACATGGCATAGCTTCTGCCTCTGGGAAATACCCAAAGACCAGGAGGCAACCTGTTGCTGGGGAGGGAATAAAAGAGCCCAGAGAAGAAATTCATCCTCCAGAAACACTCAACACATTAAACAACTTCCAGAGGTCCCAGGGTTCCTCCTAAGTGATCTGAAACTATGCCATGCTCCAGAGGAAAAATGTGTTCCCAGGACAGTGGTACTCACTGGTGCTTCTGCCTCCCATGGCAGGTGGAAGGGGGAGGATGAATTCAGCCCTGTCCGTCACATTTCTGCATTTTGATTTCAAGCATCTATAGGACCTGCCTGAGGAGATGCTGTTTAGGAGAACCCACATGTCAAGATTTCTGTCTACAAAACAGATATCTGGACAATCACCATAAATGTACAAGCCAGTTCTGGGACATTGATATCTGACAGCTCTGTCCCAATCAGAATATTTCCCTTGCTGACTTTATGAGTCAGATATCAGTAATTTAAGTTTAAGGTTGTGCTAATAAACATGAGACCAACAACTAACAAACCAACTTCAAGCTGAGACTCACAGTCAACTGTATTTTTTACCTGAGGTGATTTTTATTCTTTGTATTGGGAGTGATTAAAGAAAAATACAAGACCAGAAGCACTTCAACTTTTAAAAACCATGAAATTCACCTTAATTTGACTAGGATTTGAAATGTCACAGCACAAATGTAAGAGCAGAACTCTTGGACTCACTCACCCAAAAGCCAAGATTTTTTTGTCCCAGACAGAAAAGCAGCCAATTTTCAAGAACTGGAAAAATATTTTCCAGAGACCCATAAGTCACATGAGTCACCCTTACTTGCAGATGAGCCCAAACCTGAACTCCCACACCATAACTCATGCAGAGTGGAAGAAACCAGAAAACCAAAAGCTGGATCAAAAATGGGCAGCTTGTCTCAGTGGCTCTGGAGAAGGCCAAGGGACATGCAGAACACAGGCACGCCCCCTCTTACACGGGGCTGCCATTATACATTAAATCAAGTAACCTAACTTTGCAGGGACTGAACTCGGGGTCAAGGGTTCAACACTGCAGGACAGGGCGAGTGCTTCTGTGGCTTCATCATTTCTCTAGTGGGGCAACTGAAAGAGTGTCACCCGTGCTGGCTGGGTGGTGGAGGTGGGGAGTGCCACAGGAGCTGGGGTGAGGATGTGTGGTGAGGACCTCTTGCACAGCAAAGCCCAACAGCCATGCCACTGTGTAGTTACAGCAGCACATGGATTGCATCATACCAGCTTGCCTCTCATGGCAACCCACCCAGTCCTTGGGAAACAGCTCCATTATGCATGAGGGGAAGCCTAAACACCACAAACCCCTCTTGTTTCCCTCCTCTATGCAAATGGATCGTGGCAGGTCAGGATGTGGTATTTCCACCGTGCTCCACTGTCAGGTGTGTCAGGAAAGGGTCCACCTCCATCCCAGCTGATGTCTGCTGGGGGGACTGGGACTTACCTAGGGAAAGGGGTGGCACATCCTGGGACCTATTACAAAAGAACAGGAGAGGCAAAGGGTGATTATTTTTCCCTGCTAAGGGATTTCAGGGATGGAGCAGAGCTAGGGTGCTTTACATCGTTCTGCAAGCAGGACCAGATTTGGAGCATCTGTTGCACGGTGCTATAGCTGGTATGGAGAGGTTTTGTGGTTAACCATGAGGCCTTACTGCCTCCCCCCAGACAGCAGCAATATAACAATGTGTGGCACTGCCACAGCATCCTCCTCATGAGGATTTTAAGGTGCTTGGTAGATACGGATTAATGTAACCTCACAAGCCCTCTGAGAAGTAGTAAAGCAAATGCAATAAAAAAATGGAAGGGATAAGCAGGGCAATGGAAAAACAAACCTGCCAGAGCAGCATGTTCAAGCACGCGCGAGAAATGAGTGGCTCAGGGGGAGCTTCCCCCACCACTAAGCCGGAATCTGACAGGCAGCAGCTCCAAATCCTCCATTTGTTCAACTCAGCCTGGACTGCCCAAGAGCATTTCCCAGCACACGCTGAAGTGCTACAGCTACAGCAGCACTAGCACAGAGGTCCTTGCCCAGGAGGCACTGTATTCCTTGCCACAGTCCTGCTCCATAAAGGGTCTCACACTAGAACAGGCAGCTCTGGGCCCTAATGAGCCCAAAAGCCTCAGTTTTGACTTTTGAGTTTTAGCAACTGCAATGGCTGCGGGTGTCAGCTGAAGGATCTCCACACTGCTGCCCAAGGGCTGGGGCTGCTCTGATAGCATTTTCCAAACATTCACGAGGCTTTGCTAACACCCACCCACACACCTGCCACCCCCACTTACAGGTGGAGAGTAGAGAGACACGGGTCAAAAATCTCAGGGCCAGTGAGCGAGGGAAGCAGAGAGAGCCCCAGTGCCTGGCCCCTGCTCTGACTCCCACCAGGCTGCTGCTTTTGTTTGCTTCCATGTGTGCCTAACTGGCTGATAAATGGATTTGCAGCCAAAGAGTGACACAGTGCAGTTCCTGAACTGCTTCAGCTGGATCACTCCAGGGAATGGTATTGCTGGGCCACTTTTGCTCCAAAAGCTGGTTTATATTTTATGAAGATATTGCTCAGAGCTGGGAGAGCTTTACTGATGCAGGCTGAGGAAGGACAAACAACCTCCACGGAAAGAGCAGAAAGGTCCTCATAATTCCTAAATCAGGAGCTCAATTTTATCACCCTACCAAGCCCACAGATACTTACTAAGGCACAATGTGGGGCTTTGAAAGCAATTTTGAAGTAGCACATCAGGGCATTGCTACCACCCTTTGTGTTAGCAAGGAGCCGTGGGGGCAAACCATCTCCCACTCTGCCCAAACCTCAGCCTGAGGCTAAGTTGTAGACCACAGTTCCTGGCTTAAAACAGACGGAACTCTGGAGCAGAGCCAAGCTCCCCTGTTGGCAGCAAAGCAGAGGGAGCAGAGGCAGAAGCTGGTACCAGCTGCACAGTCCCCCCAAGAAAGTGCATCTCACATTTCCCCGGTCCAATGCCCAGAGCCCAGCTGGCCGGAGGTTGGGCTTGTGAGATGGCATGGATCTCATCTGGGAAAAACTGTGATGCTATATACATATATTTGTGTGTGTGTGTGTCTGTGCGTGTATGTATGTGCCTCTTGAACGCGAACCAAAAACCTTCCAGCTGTTTCGCCCCCCCTCTTCCTCATCAGCCCTGCAGCCGGAGGAGCAGAGCCCGGGCGAGCCGGCGGGGACAACTCGCAAATACTTTGCCGGCGGCATTACTCTATCCCCCTGAGGTTTGCTCCCCGATTGTAACGGCTGCCATGGTGACAAGCGAGAATGCTAAAATAAACACAACGCAACCTGAAGGCAAAGCGAAGTCCCCCCGGTCCCCCTTGGACCCGCTTTTCCGCCCCTCCTCCTCCACCCCGCCCGAGGCGGCGGCTGCCCGAGCATCCCTGGCCGCCGCGGCAGGGCTGGATGGATGCTGGGCTGCCGCGGCTCACTCACGATAAAGGGGATGGTCCTCTCTTCCCGGCGGAGCTCCAGCCTGCCCGCCGCCCTCTGCCCGCTCCGGGCGCTGCTGCTCCCCCCGCCGCTGCCGGCGGACCTGCCGGCGGCCGCCGAGCGGGGTTTGTTGTCCTGCCATAAGTAGTAGAAAGTGCCCAGGATCCAGGCAACGGTCAGGATAGCGATGGCATTGGCCCTGATCCTCCTCATGCCGAGCGCCCCAGGGGAGCCTGGGAGTGCTGCCTCGACGGGCAGGGGCGGCTGTGGAAGAAAGGAGGGGGAGAGGAGGCAGCGGCGGCTCCCCCCGCACCGCCCCGGACCCCGAGCCGGCCCGCGCCGCCGGGTCCTAACGCCTCACACCCCTTCCTCCCCTTCTCTCCGCCGCAGGGGGCGGAGGGCTCCGCGCCTCCTCTTCCTCCTCCTCCTTCTCCTTCTCCTCCTCCTCCTTCCCCTCCCGGCTGGCCGGCGGGGGGAGCAGCCGGCCGGGGCTGGCGGATGCGCCCGGCGCTCCAAGGGGAGCGGGAAAGCGGGGAAGCGAGGGGGTGGTACGGGCTCTGCCTCAGGAGGCAGCTGCTGGGATGCGGTTGGCACAGCAGCTCATCCTCCTTGCCTCGCTAGCCCAGCGCTCTGCCCTTGGCGGCCCCAGCGCCATAGCGCACTCCTTGAAATACTCCTTGGCACCCCATGGCACACGGGGCTTTTGGCATCCGCTCCACGGAGATGGGCACAGACCCCGAGACACCTCGCACTGAAGACGGGGCGGTTCAGAGAAGCAAGGCTCTTGGGCAGACAACAAAGGTGCCCAAGCACCTGCTCCCATCCCTGCTGCACGCAACCACCCAGCAGTGGCACAAGAACCAGATGTCTGGGTGAACACTACCCCCACGAGGCCTTTCAAGCCCTGCGAAAGGAGAAATATGGCAGTGGAGAGGCAACAGTTCCACATTACAGGGCACTGCCAACGCTGTCCTGATGGAGAGCTCACCTGAACCAGCCCTGCGGGCAGCTTAGGAAACAGACTATCCAGCTTGTGAAACCAAGCTACTTCTAGGCACAGCACAGCTGCTGTGCAACTAGGGCTCAGGGGGCTGAGAGAGTGGGAGAAGGTACCAAGGAAACTCTATCAGTGAAGACCAGTGCTTAGAGAATGTGGGTGCCTCAAGGCACCTGATGGGGGGGATTAGAGGATTTGAATTAGAGTACATAAAATGGCAGAAAGACTTATAAATTACTTTTTGCCTACCTTCCCAGTCCCCATCTGTCCCAGTGGTACGAGTAACCTCTAGAAGCTGGGCTCTCAGTGCTTTTGTCTCTTCACAGTCCTAAAAAAAAAAAAAAAAAAAAAAAAAAAAAAAAAAAGCAGCTGTGTGCAGATCATAATTTTGCTTAATTCCTTCTTAGTCTTTTCTGATTTCACCTCTGAGTGCACAGCTTTGCTCTGGAGTCTCATCTTTCATTGAAAAACCAATACACTTCTAACCTTACATTTCTACAGGTATCTCAAACAATATAAATTGTTCAAGTACAGCTATACTGTAAGCTGCAATGTTGCATACAGATAGTAGAGCCAGCTTCATCAGAGATAGCAGGAATACCAGAAGCACTCTGCCATGGAGACCTCTACTCAACACAACCTGCAATGAAGACATACGGTGAATATTAACAGTGATCATACTTCACTTCTACACCTTTGCAAAAGCATCAGCTAATTCAATAAATGCCCTAAGATAAGTGACCTGAGAAATATAATAGAATAAACTAAACAGATCAAGATTGTACAAACCTCACAGCAGCATTATGGGCTCCTACCACCACATTCGTTCTTTTGCAGTTTCTTCTATAGCTGTTACTTCTATATTAGAGCTTAAATATTTGGTTATTTTGTGACAAACTTTGTACAGTAGAATAACATAAGGGACCCCTTGACAATCCAGATGGTAGGCTCTTTAACATGAGTATTGGTATGTTTTTTTTGAGTAATCTAGATATAGAAAAGGGAGAGAGGAATATGACTGGCTACATAGAGGAAATTTATGCATAAGATTAACACTTACTATTACCTACAATCACCAAGGCCCTAATCAGCATTATTGTCAATAGAAAGAGGTCTCCTAGGAACATGACTACTAAGACACTCTCAAGAAGACAGTTTTGCATCTTTGGCTGACAGCCTTAGCAACAACATTTAAGAGAACAGATCTGGTGTCCCACATTGCCCCCATAAAACTGAGATGATCCTTATTGCAGGGAAGAAAAGACAAACATTATCCAGATCTGTCTTTATAAATACTGAAAGGGTGGCTGCAGTGAGACAAAGTACATGTTTTTGCAGTCATATGACATAAAATGTAGCTGAACTTTCAACTATGAAACATCTGGAGAATGCCCAAAGCTTCTTCCAGCACTACTCTGATCTGAAAAATTAGGTCTGCTATATCTGTGGCCTCAAGGCACAGAAGTTTCACCTTAAACATGAACATAAGGTCCGTCTGGTCTCTGGAAATGGTTTTAACAGTCATCCAGAATTTATCTAGGAACATTTAAAGAAAATTGGAATGAGGATTCAGAGGCTGGAGCCAGTCATGCTGGGGATGCACAGCTGTACCCTTGCCAGACAGAGGCTTCTTTTTTTTTTTTTTTGCCTATCAGGAGATATTCCCTGCCTGGGAGCTTTCATCAGGAGTCACAAGCAGGTGACAGCAAGGAGAGCAGTTATCTGGAAGAAACAAGAGTGACATGCTATTCTGCTGGAAAAAAAGAGGAGTTGAGAGCTCCACCTTGCATGAAAGAGCTGTGGCCCCTTTTGGGCTACTGCCTGCTCACTGCATGTGCTGTGGACTGTAGCTCCAGAAAGTCATGCATTTTGAAGCCAAAAGGGACAAGAACATGAACACCCCTTAGCTCTCTATAGCCCTACAGCCACAGGAGTTCATTCTTTTAATTCTCACTCCAAAGCCCATCCGTATACCCAGCTGAGACAACTTTGACAATTTTGTTAGCTAAGCCTCTGTCGTGGCTCCTAGCTAAGTTATGCAAGTGAGGAGCAGCCTCAGTTCAGGGAGTTTTCACAAAAGACCAATTCTCAGAGCTTCTCCTGTGCTGGCAGAGCAGGGTGCCTGGGAGAAGAAGGTGAGACATCTCAGGATAGTTTTCTCTGAACCTGCTGACACCAAGCTGACACCTCCTTCCTTCTCCTCCATCCCATCTGTGGGCTGGACACTCAGACACTCAGCCTCCCTGATGATGCTCCCTGAACAGGGTAAATGGATTGTTTCTAGGTTTCTAGGTTCTGGAAGAGGTAGGTAGAAGTGGATGAAAACAATTTAGCAATTGAAACAAGAAGATTAAGAGTCTGGCTCTGATTTCAACACATGAAAACTCCAGGAAAGGAGGGAGAAGGAGAAGCATTTGTCCCAATGGGCATTAAGAGCTGTGAAGTCCTTTCCCCATAATGGATGAAAAGCTCCTCTGATGGTCTGACTGTAGCATCTCACTGTCCTCTTCATCCAGATCTAAATTACACCCCTGCAAACCTCCAAGACATGTTTACCCAAACTATTACTTCAAGATGGCAAAGTGTGTGCCACCATCATCCAGCTGTGTAGTTGCTGAAAAGAAAAAGAAAAATGTTAGCTGCATTACTCATCTCCATTGGCCAAATTCCTAAACTGCCTGAAATACTCTCCTTGTCTGTTCCCATGCTGGTCAGAGAGCACGGGTATGTGTGTGGGTTTCTGAAAATCCATGCTGCTGTGCCTTAGGTCATGTATCCCCCTCCACATCCTTGGCCTCTGTCACCACTGGGAAACTACAAGGTATGCCAGAAGTCCAACAGCTTGGCTTGATCAAGCCCTGCCTAGAGCTAGATGCTGCCCAAGCAGTCTCCAGCCCTTCACTACAAATGCCAGGGCCACAGGTATCATAAAACGGCCAGAAAAATCACTCATCTGGGAGTGGCTCCATCTTTAATTTATCCTGATGCCCAATTGCAATAGGCACAGAGGGTAGAATGTGAGCTGCCCAGGGTGGCAAATACACTGACCAGAACAGAAATACCTCCTGGGTCATTTTTTCTGGCCAGTGTGCAAAGAGTAAAGTGGTAGAGAGGAATGACTGAAGGCAAGGTTAAGACGTATGGTTTACTGGAAATTGGGATTTCAATTGCTTTAAATTGTAAAGTCAAACATTCTCTTAAGTGTTATTTAAGGTCACTGTAAACGTTATTTTTATGAGCATGTTTCTTAATGAAAATGAGAGAACAGAGAAGAATTCCCAATAAACTGTAATTAACAGCTCCACATTGCACTTGTGTTCTTGAAGTATGAAAAGAAAAACATCTGGCAAAAGGCAAACAGTAGCAAGATGCATCTCCTTTGGCAGTGTGGAGGAGCCAGGAAAATTTTCAGCCATGTTTAGCCAGGACTCAGAACTCACCCTCTACCCTCCAAGTCAACCAGCAGCAAAACTGTCCCCCCCAGCAAGACAAGGTGCAGCTGTAGTGTGGAGCTAAATGCTCTGTGAAGCAAAAAAATGCTCTAAAATTCATGCAGCCATTGTTGCAAATTCATGTGCCATTGTTTTAGAAGTATAGAAACAGAACAAATATTTTTACATAGGAATAATTACATATTAACACAACTTACTTATTAAGTAGAAGATCCTCTCATTATCAACTTGATTCATTCTATGAGCCTGATACAAATTTTTAGGCTCCCTTCTATCTCTTTTCTCACCCCAAATCATTTACTTCTCTTTTTTGCTCCATCTTTTCTAAGACATGAATTTATTTTCCTTCTTTATGGTAAAGCACATAGCACTTTTTCTGGTGCCCAGAATTAATGAACAATAAAACCTTTTTTATTACCATCCAATGACAATTTGTTCTCCTTTACTGGCAGCCCCTCAGAGGGCTGACTGTGACCTGAACAGAAATTTAATCCTCAGAGCAATTCGAAGCTTTTACAGCTGAATGTAGCCACCAGGTTAGCACTTACAACAGTCCTCTTGGCTGCCAAGCAGAAGCAGCTTGAAATGCTTGGCTGGCAAAAGGCTGAAACTCCTGTCTTCCATGACAGAGGAGTCCCATGTGAAAACACGACAGTCTGGGAAGTAACCTGTGAAAAATATCCTACCCAGTTTCTCACACATCCCATATAAGGGGCTTGCACCCCACACAGCAGTCTGGGTTTGAGCTGAGTGCAATGAAAGATGCTTATCTTTCCTAAAAGTCACAGCAGTGTATTTATTTTTGAAGCTTTTTCACTCCAAATAGCCTAGACAACTAATGGAAAACTTTCCAAAACTTTCTAGCCCTGGCAGAAAGTGTGAGAAACTGCAGGCTGAGGGGAGGCCAGAAATAGGAAACATGGATCTGCCAGCTCCAGAGACACTGCAGTACCCGTGCAGCGAGGCTGATCCTGTAACCTCTGCCTGCCTGCTGGGATCTAAACCCATCTCTAGGTGGCAACTGGAGTGTAGAAAAAAGACAGGGAAGATGTTGGAACTCAGAGGACATCAGGCATCCCTCTAAGGTCCCTATTCACATTTGGGGCAGAGTGACACGATGCTGGAGATTTATAATTTTTTACCTTTTACATCCACATTAGGTTGGAACATCTTTTCTCCCAGGGATGTAGGAGAAAGGGACTTCAAGGATGGCAAGAATATTTATTGAAATTATAGCCCCAGTGGAATTAGAACCAATTAAAACTACGGACCTGCAGCATGCCAGCAACAGTTACATCAGACTGGAAGACACCAGGGAGCTCCATGGGGCAATGCACAGAAAACTCCATCAATAAGACACCGTTCCTGATTTAAGAATAAGCTGCAAAATCTGAGTATGGCAGCGTCCCTTTCTGTTGCAGTTGCTGTGAACAGCAATCCAGGTGTTGCTAAGCTTCAAAAAAACGCAGTGCTGACTTGCTTGGAAGCTCTTGGAGAAACAGCTGCTGTCCTGTCACTATTTTATAGCCATCCAGCATGACAACCCCTTGAACTGGGATCATGTAGGTCCAGTCATTTTGAGTGAATAATCCTCAGCAGTGACAGCTCTGACAGACAAGACTTAACAATTACATCCCTGTACAACTCCAGCCTTCAGCCTCTGCCACCTGGACAAGTGAGTCCAGGACAACTGTCCACTGCCAACTCTCCATCAGGTGCTCACAGAAGCACCAACTGTACACAGATCAGGAGAAGGTTTATGATGCTGTACCACTTCTCCCTGAACCCAACACCACACCACAGCACCACACAGGTCCTCCTTGTCCTGAGACAGCCACCTGCACCCCAGCTCCCAGAGAAAAACCCTCCTGTACTTTTTCCCCCCCTCACATTCTGTGCTGTCTGCCTGTTATCTGGTTGTGCTTATGCTGGCCAAAATTTTAATTTTTGCTTTCCAAAATGGCAAGGCTTGTGCCCATCCTCCCACTGCCCCTGCTCCTTGCCCCCCTGCCTGCACACCTCCTCCTTCTCCTGCCTTGTCCTGGCAGAGCTGGCAGTGTAAGACACATTTGGCCCACAGTTAGCAGACAGGGAGTTGGTTGTGGTGCAGTTGTCTCTTTCCAGGACAGGTCAGCAACCTGTGTGTGACACCCCTAGCCCTGCTCTCTCTGCCCTTCTCATTCATCTTCTTGGGGTCTCAGTAGCACCATTTGATGTTTCTCTCCTACATTAGGGTAAAGCACCCTCCAGGCAGAAGGATGAGAAAGCCAGGACAACCTGTGCTGTATCACAACCCCCAGTTAATGAAGCACAAAAAATACAATGGCAGTCAGGGTGGTAAGAGAACCACTGGCAGAAACCACCTCCCTGAAGGCAGCTGGGATCTCAGCACAGGTACATGTAACCTTCTTGGCAGCAGGCCTGACTCAGATTGATGCTGCAAGGTTCTGGAAACACTTGGCTCAAGCTGAAGGTGTTGAGGGTTTGAGGGGTTTGCTTTAGGGAACTGAGCTCACACTCCCCCGTTTGATATCTCTGCCATTTCCAGCCCTGTGTCCTCTGGTAGGCACGTGAGGCTCCCCAGTTTGCAGTTTAGGTCCCACAGAATGAAGGATGATTAGGAGGTGCAAGCCTAAGGGCAGAGTTTTCCTCCCAAGATCCCCAGGGCTGGTATCCCAGCCAACTACAAAACATCCCAAAGGCCTGCTAGAAAATGTGGTCCAAAGAGATGCTGCCTAGGGAGAGAGCAGTCTCCCCTTCCTCCAGTCCATGTTTCATATTCCCCTGGAATACCTGTCCCTCTGGTATGGGATGCTGGAGGGTGCAGTCCTGCTGTTCCCTTTAAGATCTGTTTATGGCAGCAGAGCCTATACATTTACATAGTCACCTTCTAAACCTGTTAACAGTGTTTGCTTCCACCACCTCCTGTGACAGCAACATCCAGCACTTCCATACACACTGCACAACAACACTTTTTAATGTGAACTTTTTAGAACCCCCTTCACACGTCATTCAGTGAGTGCCCCCTGGCCCCAGAGCAGTGGGTTTGGTGCATGGCAATTCTCCATTCACCCTATATGCTGCCTCCATGATTTTTGTCCTCTCAACCATCTTTCCTTTCCTCAGATGGAGGAGTTCCAGATCTTTTTTGCCTCCTTGGAAGGCAAGGTGCCTCATCATTAGGAAGCCATTTCTAATAACGTGCACTGTATAGTAGAGAAATGTAATAGAGATTACTCTGTAATTGCAAAAGGGAAGGTCAGATTCTTATTGTTTATATATTTACACTTTAGGACAAATATTCTTTTTTTCCCTGAAAGGTGAATACTTCAGCAGTGCTAAATAAAATGACCTCCACCCCTTTCACATAAAAGTGGGGAAGGGAATTACGAAGTAATAAATTCAGCTATTTAAATGAGCTCACATTTCTCCTTGCAATTGTCGCCAGTACCTGAATGCAAGGCCTGGCAGTGAAGAGCTGTCACTCTGGGAGCACAGCAGCCAGAAAAAGGAGGGAGAAATGAGGTAAACTGCTTAGGCCACTGCAAGTACAAGTGGTACTCATTCATTTTAACACCTGTGCATCTGCAGAGATGCCCAGAACATCACTACAGCATTTTCAGATGCAGTGATATATCCTTACATGCATATAGATGTGTGCACATGTTTCTAATGCTTAGGTTAGTTTCAAGTTAAACTCGAGTCTGCAGGAGACACTTCTTTCTTTGGTGCTGGCTGAAGATGAGGAAAATATCTCCCATAGGAGCTAAGAGCCATTGCAAGGCTGATGGTTTGTGTTTGAAGGTCACAACAAGAGCAAAGAAATGTGCCATCTCTAGCAAATATATTACTACTTACAAGTGTAATTCCTCTACGAATGTGTCCACTGCAACGTTACCTTTCTCCAGAAAGAGAGGAGATGAGAAAGCCTATGTGTAAGAATTATAATTATATTGCTTAAGGGCACACTGAATAATACCTATAGGTTATTTTAGTGCAGTAAAATCTATGTAGGAAAAAATAACTGTATTGCTAGGCCCAAGTCTGAAAGCCCCATGTACAGCTGGGTGCAATCTCAGGCTGCAGACACTGCCGTGCATCAGCAGGATACTGGTTTTTCATGACCCATACCTGGGTCTTTCATGCTCCAAGCAGCTGTCCCAGCCAGGAAGGATCTGTCCCAGCTACAGCACAGGACAAGCTCAGGCCCTCACAGCACCTCAAACATTTGCTGGGCTCTCAAGCACCATGTTTGTGCCTCTGTGCCCACATCTCCAGGCCCACAAGGCAGCTTTTCCCTTCCTGGCAGCTCCAGGGGCAGCTGAGGGCAGCTTGCATGGAGCAAGGAGGCTCCAGGTTCCCTTTATCACCAGATTCAGGGAGAAATTCACCAGGAGGGCAGCTATTGTTGGAGAGGACAGCTGTGTCTTATGGAGCCATTTAGTCCTCGCCAGACTCTGAAGGATGCGTTTGCTCTGTCAGGTTTCCAGCTCCCAGAGAATTCTGCAACCTTCCAAGATAATCCAGGATAAAATAGATTTAAAAATAGATTTTATCCATATTTTAAAATTTTATTTTACCTCGTCTGCTCTACAAACACCACATCCTCATTTCTCTCTGGAGGCTGTCATACAAGCAGCCTCATTATGTTTGGGATTTGCTCTCTCCAAAGTGGGGCAGCTGCTCCAGCCTCAGTGGTGGCACCCTCCCAGCTCTGGACAACCTGAGGCCACTCTTGCCACCCCCCAGAAGTCACCTTTGAAACCTAATGTAAAAACTCAGTTCCCATATCTAGGCTTTACAGCACCTCTCAGGGCATTTCTTTCTCTCTCTCCCAGTGTTTGCAGTATAACCAAGATCCAGACACTAGGTGGCTTGTCAAAAGCAAAGATCCAGTGTCATTAGGATCTTCCCTGAGCAGTAGTGCCAAGGAGAAGACACTTCATATCCCCCAGCAGGGGCAGAGCTGGCAGCAGCTAATTCTTTTCAAAGAATGGTCTGAGATGAAGCCCTTCTGGTATTTGTATGGAAAAACCTGATTCTCACACTTAGAGCACAGAAATAACAACGTTTGTTGAAAAGGAAATATAGGAGAGGGAGAAAAAAGGAAAAATGGCCATCTTGAAGGAACAGGAAAGGAGGCTTGTTCTGTTTCTCAGAAACTACCCTTGTAAACTGTCATTTTTGAAGATGCTTTACAACAAAAGTATCTGTAAATCAAAAAGCTCCACTAGCTCTCCTTTTTCTTGCAGAAGAACAAATACACTAAACTTTGGCCTGACAGGTGTAAATTTACCAGGGCATTTTTGGGGGTTGGATTTGGGACTGAAGAGGGTATGGTTTTGCTCATTATAGAGGCAGGGGTCAGATATGATGGTAGAATTAAGATTTCAAAGTGTTGAAGCTTTCCCCATGTGAGGGATATGGGAAGATGATTAAGCTTGAGGTCAACATGCAAATGTCTGACAGATCTGGAAATTAAATTAAATTACAACCTCCTGAAGTCTCAGAGAGAGACTGCTTGACAGAGAAGCAATTTTGGGGAATTCCAGGAATTCTTTGGCCAGGTGTCCCATGCATTGCAAGGAAAATCCTGGATGCTCTTTCTCTTGTGGGCACACTCAGCACTGCCCTAGCTGCTGCTGGAAAAAGAGTAGAGCACAATTACCAGAATAAGTGAAATTAGGTGTACAGTAAGGAAGAAGATGAACAGAAAGTGTACTGCTCATACCACACATGAGACAGGACAAAACTGAGGGCTGATGAATCTGGGGTATTATGGGAGAGGAATTAGAGTGACAGAAGTCCTGGCTATTATCTGGAGTGCCATTAGCATCATATCAATTTAAAAATGAAGCTGTTATAAATCATCTGCAGCAGAAAAGATTTATAGTGGCACCAGACCATTAGGTCATTGCCCACTCATCATGAATTGGGGCTCACCCAAATTTCCATGCATAGTTAGGCCACCAGCCACTAGAGTGTAAATAAGAAAACTTTCAGCTCATTTTTTGGCTCAGATGCATTTCTTCCACTAATAAAATATTGAAAGCAGTGACCTGGTGCTGCATTCCATGGACTGAACTGACATGGACTGTACGTTCATCCATTTTTTGCACCATGACAGAGCTGAAGTCAATAAGAGTGCTACATCCAGTGCATCAAGATCTAGAAAGGTTTGCAGGTATGTCTGATTTTGTGTGTCTGCTGGTTTTGTCATTTCCTGACCTCAGCCCATGTGCCATGCTTCACTGTGGCTTTACTCAAGTCTGGAGTTCACAGCTTTGACAGAAAACATTCAGAAGATACTTTATGCCAGAGACGTCAGAAATGAAGAAGTGGGACAGACAGACACACGTTAAGGAAAGCACTTTCCTCCCCCCTCTGAAGACTGAATCACAGAACCATAGATTGTCACGTTGGAAGGGACATCAAGGACCATCTGGTCCAGCCCTTCTAATACTATTGTTTATGAGATGTCTCAGCACCCCATCAAGCTGAGACTTAAAACTTTCTAAGGTGGGGGAATCCACCTCTTCCCTTGGGAGACCATTCCAATGTCTGTCTGTCCTCATTGTGAAAAATTTTCCTCTTGTGTTCAACCAGAATCTCTCCAGGAGCAACTTGTGACCACAGCCCCTTGTCTTATTCACGTGACTCTTTGTAAACAGGGAGTCTCCATCTTCTTTAGATGCTGCCCTTTAAGAGCTGGAACATCATAATAAGGTTTTCCTGATCAGCTGCAGCTCTGAAAAACCCGTTCAGCAGCCTGCTCTCCTTAAAATGCCTCAATCTTACTCTATTTTTGTGTTGAATTTTTCTTCCCCCAAAACTATTTTGCTGCATTTGTGAATCATTTTTTCCATTGCTGTTACACCATTTTCAGCTACACTGGACAATGCTCTACCACCAGCCCATGTGCTGAAGCATGAGCTCAGCTACCGGGACACCATCAGACCCTTTCCAGGAATTTGAGGTTTTAGAAATGACAAGAACAGACTTCCCCATGGGAGCTGTCTGAAGGAGCAGTGACCTATTTCCTGCATTTGTCATGTGGGAAGTGGGTCTTCTTCGTGTGAAATTAACAGGGAACAGGAGCAAAAAGTGAAATCATGAAGTTCATTATGACTAAAATAAGACCCAGAAAAGCTTCATTGCCCAGGATTGCCTCTTACTCCTTTGCACGAGGTTGTCCCTCCTCAGTTCAGCAGCACTCCAGCTCCTCAGTAGACTCCTTTCTCTAAGTCTGATGTATTGCAGCAGGGATCCAGGCTGCCAGCAAGCCTTGAGCACACCTAGCCAGGAGCCTGAGGGGGACACACAGATTTAATGCCTTTTATTCTCTGTTGTTGGGGAAAAAAAACCAAACGAAAAAAACAAAGAAACATTTTCACCGTTAAAAGAAGAGCTTGTTGATACACAAACATTACTGCTTCAATGTACTGACAGCATTAAACCAACATAGCTCCCTCAGGATGGACACAGCAGCTGGATTCAAGGTGTTTATAGCTCTGTGTTGCCAAGAGAATAAGCTATAGCCACATAATAGGTTTTTGCACCCCTCTTGAAAGCATCACACCAAATCTGGATTAGATAAACAAAGATCATCCAAGATAAACCAGTGTGCAAGATAGCTTGTGTAGCTTACCACTAAATCTAGCTGAACACCAGTGCTTCATTCCACAAATACTTTTACTATGTTCACCATTACTCCCTGCATCTCCCATCCTTAAAAGAAGCCAGCCAGAGAAGAGAGTACTTAAGAGACCAATGCATGTGAAGATTTCAGAGTTTTCCTTTGTAGAATGCTGTGTTAGGTAAGCAACAGTCTCTCCAACCAGGAGCCTTTCAGCCAAGCAAACTGCAGCAGTGATGTATCAGACAGGGCTTTTCTTCCCCCCTCTTCAAATCCTAAATGCAGTTTGGGAGTTCCTGTTGGTGAAAACACATGTAGCCACTTTAGCTGATGTTTTTCAGCCAGCTAGCTCATTCTGAGTCTATTCACTGCTGGGTATTTCAAGGGGAAGGTGAAATTACATCCAGCTGACCATCCAGCTCATCCCCAGCAAGGCAGGCACTGCCACATGTTTTGGTCAGAAAAGACTTTCTAGAAAAATTCTGCCTAGCTCTCCTCAAATTAGCACAAGAAGTATCAATCAGTTTTCACTCTGAAAATATAAAGTGTGAAAAACAAACAAGTTAGGGAGAACAAAACTCACTACTGACCACAATGGTCAGAAAAATTATCCTGGTCTTCCTAGACTTTGGCTTTAGTCCAGCACAGAAAATCCTACAACCCCATCCCTGTCCTCATGGATCATCCAAGGGTACTTTTTTGCAATGTGGCAAATAAAAGCACCTGATGGCTTTTGGAAGTTCCCTTAACTTCTAGTTGACTGTGGTTTCCAGGCTTCCCTCTTCATCTTTGTTTTATAAGTACAGTCTTGTAAGGATAGGAGTGAGAAAATCACATTGTTTTTACTGGAGTAAATTTCCCATCTCTATTCCAGTTCTATTTGTTTCATTGTCGAGGAGTTTCAGTTAACAATTCCCCCAACAAACTCAGAGAAGTTTATAGAACAATAAAGTGGGCGAGGTTACTGCCTTTATTGTCTCCTCTAAAAAACAAACAAACAAACAAAACACAAAAAACCAAAAAAACAAACAAAAAACAAACAAAAACCCCACAAGGGCTATTTAGCAAAATAAAATTTGTTTAGGTCTGAAGGTCTACTTTTGTATTTCTTCTCAAGGGAACAGATTTTTTTTGAAAGCTACTAAGTTTCAATTTTAAAAAAAAAACATCATTTGGCTCCTGTCCTTTTTTGAAGCATTTGACTGGAAGAGGAAATTGTGATGCTGTAACACAGTGAGTGGAGTAAAGGGGAGGAGCCTCATACCAAGGTCACCTCCTCAGCAGTAGCAAGCTTCACACCAGTAATGTAAAACCTCCCTCTGATACAAAATACCATTCACAGCTACTTTTAAGAGCTATAAAAATCCAGAGCCAGCACACATTAATTAAAGCTGCTCAGAGAGAAGGGCTGCCTGTCAGCCTTGGCAGCGGGTGACTGAAGGGCACGGAGCCTCTATGGGAGCAAAATGCCCATGGCTAGGGTTAGCTAAAATATTTCAGCTTTTATCACCTTCAGGTTTGTCAGTAGGCAGCACAGATGGTTTGCAGCTGAGGAGCCAGTCAGTGTGCTTCTAAGGAAGCAATGTGGCCTGCATCATGAAGCTGTTCATACCATAAGGAAGCTTTTCTTTGTGACTAGCCAAAATCTCCTTCCTTAAGTCCACAACCTCCTGTCCTAGCTAGACTAAAAAACAGACCACAGGAAAACCTCTCCTCTTTACCATAATTTATATATATATATATTTATATATATATATTTATTTATATATTTATATATTTATATCCTTGTTCCTTGGTTCTTTGTTTTTCCTAAGCGAGACAAACTCAGTTCTTCTGGGCTTTGCTTGTAAGCCACATTTCCAGTCTGCAGAGCACAGGGCTCACCTTCCACAGTAGCAAGTCCTGAGCAAAAGAGGCAGCAAGAAAGTCCAGGACCCACCCAGACTTCCCTCAGCTGCTTTTCCTCCATGGTTAGGGTAAGGTAGGCTGAGATAGTAGAGATTATCACCCAAGTGCAAATCTGCTAGCTACAGCAATTCCTTTTCCCTGTCCCTTACTGCAGCCCATCACAAGAAATATGATTTTGTGGTTAACCTACTGCCAGCAGCTGGCAGCTACCCTGCTACACTGCAGATACAACTGCCAGTGAAACACATCCAATAAATCATAGAACCACAGAATGTTAGGGACTGGAAGGGAACTTCCAGTCATCAAGAGAGATCATTGAGAGATCATCAATCATCACTGAGACATCATCAAGTCCAACCCCCCACACCCCGTCAGGGCAGGATCACCTGAAGTAGGTCACACAGGAATGCATCCAGGCAGATTGTGAGTGTCTCCAGAGAAAGAAGACTCCACAACCTCACTGGGCAGCCTGTTCCAGATGATGGCCAGATAATCCACTTTATTTGGCTCTTCCATCTATCTACCATACATACACCCCTCCTGCTTTCTTTGTCCAAAGTTGCAGCAGGGCTTTCACACTGCTGGTAGCAAGAGCACTCTCCAATATTTCACTGCAGACTGGAAACCTTGAAAGCAGCAAAACAGAACTGGGGGGATGGAGCTAATGGCCCCACAGCCCAGTGGCATGAAGAGTCCTAACACTCATTTACAAGGCAGAGAAAAATACAAACATGCTTGAGTATTCCTGAGGGTCTAATAATCAGCACCATCTCCTGGTTGGCACCTATGGCTATCACATACAGAATGTGTACTTGAAGGCCTGTTGAATTTTAAGTTTTTTCTTGTGTAACTGATTTGTTGAGAGATGGGCAGCCTAGTCTGGCATTTTACTGGGCCCTGTAAGGATTTCTTATGTTCTAATGTTACAACTTGGCGTGACTCTTTTTCTAGTGTGGGAAAAATATTTGTGAAATGGAGCTGGCCTTTAAGACATGACAGCACTTTGAGATGTGCAGCTGAACAACCTCTAATATCCCTATCCATATTTCATTGGAGAACCCAAGGAAGAAACAAGAGGGTGTAACGCTTTTAAAACATATGGAAAGCATTATCCAAATAGCAAAAATCTGACATAAAACTCTACACACACACTTAGAGCTCAGATTTGGGCTCTTCGTAGCCCTTGCTAGACAAGTAGAGATAATGATTTTTTTATTCACAGTACGTTGAAAGGAGGTCCTGCTCCCATTTTCACAACTTGCCACCAGCAGTCAGTGTCTCTGCTTTTATTTACATCTAAAAGTCCTGGACAGAGTCAGGGCACAGAGGGAAAAGGGAAGAGCAATTGGTAGATCTCAGAAGATGCAAAGTATTGTTTGGCATTTTTCAAAGGACAATCAATTGGAAAGGACTTGCTGTTAATCAGCATAAGAGAGATACACATCAGCTCCCCACAGAGCATACTACAATGTAAAATAGCTCCCTAGAGCAGCAGGGGTTTTTTGTGGAGTTTGGACAGGCAGTTTTAGTCTTAATCTTGCATTTCTGATAGCTACCTAGTAACCTTTCCACAGACTTGTCACATTTGTACTGAGATATGTCTTCTCTCTTCTGCCACTTAACCACTGTACAATCTCTCCATCTTTTAAGCAAAGAAAGATAGAAGCCATATTTTTATCATCTATAGCTGAAGCTGGAGTTTTTCCTGTACAAGGAATGGTTCCTTGTTATCTGAAGATGATGTCTCAATTTTACAGTAAAAGCCTCCATCCTCTTTTTTTTTCAGTTCTCTTTATTCCCTCGACCCGCTCTTTTCAGAAACTGAACTTATGCAGTAGCTTGCAAAGAACACTAACAAAAGAAATATTATTTTGCTCTGTTTGCTGGTGGCCAACACAACCAAGACCCCAGCTAGTGTCATGCTGGCTAATTCAAGACAGAAACAAACACAGTGATAGTTAAGTGGGAGAAGAGGACACAGCACTAAGCTTGGCACAGAAAATCATTACCACAGCTGCCTGCACTTCATGATTAAATTCACAGTGACAGAGCAAGCTGTTTCAAAAACAGGAAATAATGTTCTGTGCATGTTTGTCTTTTTTTTTTTTTTTTTTTCCATACTAAGCTTAATCATGTTGGGTTTCTTGCATTACCTTCTCTACCCATAAAAGCATTTAACAAAACTTCCTTGTCACAGGGCTAATACAGGAGTGCACACCATGGCTCCCTTAATAATTCACAAAGAAAGCTAGATGCGTGCTTGCCACTTACCTCAAAATGCCTCTCCCTTTCTCCAGAAAAATATACCCCTGAGGGTGGGGAAAAACACGACATAGAAATGAGAGAAAGGGCTTTAAAATAACCCTTACTCCCAAAGAACATCAAAAGGATGAGAGTTTGTGTCAGACTTTGAGAATGAAGAAGGCAGTATAGGTATAGACCACTGTGTAGGCCTGAAGGAAAGAGCTCAAGGAGCAGCAATGAGAACTGACCTATTGGTTGAGACTGGTGGTGCCTCTAAATCAGTACAGAACACTGTGCACTGGCAAGGACTCCTGGGGACTCCTTGTTCCAGAAGCTCCCTCTGCACATGCAAAAGGCCCAGTTCATCAAAGGCATTTAGGCACAGGACCATGAGGTACTTCTCGAGGCTGAACTGCCTTCACTGAAAAAAACCCCACCAAAACCATATTAGAGGAAGTATAGATACTCAGGTACCCCCTAGGGAAATAGAGCACTAAAAATGCAACAGGAAGAGTTTCCCATCCCTGGCATTAGAGACTACCAGAGAAAAATGCAAGAAGCCCACAGGGGTATATTGTCTTCAGTCCTGTCAGTCATGGCTGTGACAGCTGAGACCTTTAAAGACTGCCAAAGTAGGGGAACCAACGCACTCCAAATGCCAAGTCTGTCAGCAGCATAATTAACATGTCATGTATGGTCTGCTCAGAAGTGCAGAACTTGTGCACCTCCACCTGCCAGACTATCAGAAACTCTGCTCAGCTGCTATTTCCTGCACCTTTCAATGCCATACATGTTAATGCAAAGCCAAGAAATAAGCAATGTACTGGTTGGGAAGACATAAATCAGTCTGCAGCCCATGGGGGAACACAAGCTAACCTACCACAGGGGCTGCTGGTAATCCTGCTCTGCAGGAGTGGCTCTGGAAATGGGTACCCAGTCATACTCCCAGAAAAGCAAATCTATTTCACACAGGCTTAACACCTGAAACAAAAAGGACTGAGGGAATTCAGAAACAAAACCAGGTTTGGGGACCTCGGCAGCTGGAGTGGGCTTCCCACTAACCTCCAAGAACCAGGTGGTACCAAGTACCTGGTAAAAGGGAAATGTCTTTCCCCCATTTCTGGCAGCATACCTTTGGAAAACTTACAAATGTAAAGTGACAAGGGACAGAAAGAAAAATCCCATGTTGTGGAAGCCAGCCCAGGCAGAGAGGCACAACAATTCTTCCCCTCTGCAGAAAAAAAGGATGTGCACAGCTTAGTGCAGGAGGGTCCTAGCACAGGTAGGATGATTGGGGCAATACAGATGAATGCTCACACTGAGCAAAATTTTTATTTAAAAAAAAGATAGATCCGTAGCCATCATGACCGACACAGCCAGGCCATTGACAGCACCTGAATCCACTTAAGAGTCTCAGAACAATTCAAACATACCTGAGCAAACCTACAGTACTGCTGCCAGAGCAGCCTCTTCCACAGCCAGTCTCTGAAGGACAAATCAGGGAAGGCACTGGAAAGGGAAACTCAGAGGGTGAGGTCCAGGTATTACTGCAAGGAATGATGGACTCAAAAAGAGGGTGAGATACAGGGAGAGGAGAGAAAAAACAAACCTGTCAAAAAGAAAAGAGTTTCAGTAGTGGTTAGTCTGGTAAGAGAGCAGAGTTTGAATGAATGTAACAATGAGGGATAACATTTTGGTTACAGACTGGCTGAAAATTTAAAATCATGACCATACAAAAATAATCTATTTCTGCACAATAAATACACTGCTTCCTCTCCTCTTTCAGGTTGACTTAAAATGATGCAAGTTAAGGATATCTTACAAACAACCAAGAATCTTAGTTACAAAAATATTTATGGAGAAAGTTATTGCAAATTACTATTTCTGAACAATGATTTCAAAAAAGAAACCCAGAAAACTCTTCAATGATGCCACTGACTCCTTAAATTCTGAGGACCTGTGGTCCAATTCTTGCCCCAACACCATTTTCTTATATCAACAAACACAAAAGACAGCAGCCATGTGGTGAGCCCATGGTTCCATTAAATAAACACAGCTTTATCAGGAGTTCCTGCACCAGAAAAAAGAGAGGAAAAAAACCAAAGCAGAAAGAGTGAGAAGGACACCTTGCACTCCTGATCGTTTGAATGAGTTTGAGTCATGCGAAGAGCTCTCTCCACCCTGATCAGATGGCACCAAAGATAGGAGATAGCACTATCTGAACACACAAAAAGCTTTCGGGAGAAACAGCTGTATCCAAGCTCCTGTGATACTCAGGAGGTCCTTGCTGAGATTACAATCAGCTGAGTGAATAAGCTGAACTGAATAAGCAGAAACATTTGGCTAGATCAGTTTTTGTTAAGGTCTGTACAGGAAAGGAAAAAAATGCCCTTATAATGAAAATGGTCTCATTTGTAGCTCTGTGATAAGTAGTATTTATCATCAATCTTTGATTCCCTGTGCTCAGGCTGCTACTGTAACTCCTCTGGGATGGCATTAGCATACCATTTCCCCACGGCTCCTACTTATCTCATACAGGCTCTGCTACAAACAGGCTTTTCATCCTTGGTCTGTGAAATTTCTTGAATTATCTGATAGGGGAGAGTTTCAAACATGATCACAGCTGGTCAAGTGTTATACTAAAAGATGAGTCAACTGTGCTATATGCAGTAATGTGAAGTATGACAAGGGTTTCATTGAAACTTTTTTAGAGTGACCTATAAAAGTTGAGCATAGCTTCATCATTCAGGAGAAGCATGCTCATCTCATGCAATCAATATCATCAAAAGTGATTTCACAGAAAGGGATATGCATTTTTAAAAAGTTATATTTAACTATGGTCTAGTACCAGGCAAAAAACCATGAATATTTAAGAAAGTCAGGCAGTAGCACATGTTAAAAAACTACAGTAATAATTAGCACACACAAGCTTACATTTTCAAAGCATTTTACAAAAACATGAATTAATTAAGCCTCACAAAACCCTTGTGAGGTAGGTAAGTATAATTAGTCCCATTTTAGAGATAGGGAAACAGGCATGGGGAGAGTATGACCTGCTGATCAACACATATCAAAACCAGAAGCAGAACACCAGGTTTTCCAGTTTTCTGCCATATGTGGTCTGACCTCTTAAAAAATGCTGGTCTTTCATTGAAATTTCTTTCCTCCCATCCCTTTCAACACACCTGACCCCATCTCAGCCTGATATATAAAAGGTACCCACCAAGAGCTATTAATGATAAAAAAGTATAAGGCTCTTATAGTAGCCTTCCAGTACTTGAAAGGGACCTACAGGAAAACTAGAGGGGGACATTTTACAAAGGCATGTAGTGATAGGAGGAGGGGTATTGTTTTTAAAATGAAAGAGGGTAGATTTAAATTAGATATGAGAAAGAAACTTTTCACAATGAGGGTAAAACACTGGAACAGGTTGCCCGGGGAAGCTGTGGATGCACTCTGCCTGGAAGTGTTAAAGAGTAGGCTGGATGGAGCTTTCAGCAACCTGGTGTAGCAAGAGGCATCCCTGTTCATGCAAGGGGGTTGGAACTAGATGATCTTTAAGGTCCCTTCCAACCCAAATCATTTTATGATTCCAGGATGTAGGAAATAACATTGTTCTTTACAGACTGTGTTGCTGGAAGCTGTTTAAGAAACGAGTTGGCATGGGTGCTTCCATACTGCCACAGTCAGTGCCATTTCTGGCTGCTACCACCAAGCAACTCTGAGGCCTACATGCAATGTTGATACAGCTCAGAATCTGGGAAAGGAAAAAAAAAAAAGGCACCGGGTTTCTCTGCCACTTCCAAAAAAGGAAACTCTCTCTGGCAGGGAGTCTTCTCTGAAAAAAACTCATATCACCTGCACTGAAAGTAAAGACTTTCGTCAGAAGACTCTCCAGGTGCAGCTAAGGGTGCAGATGTATCTGTTGGAAGACCTGGAATTGTTCATATTTTGTGCTCCATGTTAAGAGAGACAGTCTGGAAACATCAGCCATCCTGGGGAGCAGAAAATAACTCTCCATATTCACTTCCAGAAGACAAGCTCCCTTAGTATCTCACTCTTGCACTGAACTAGTCAGTGACAGACTAGGATTAAAAATTCCAAACCACCTGAAACTTCAAGTCAATGCATTTAACTCTTTAAAATGCCAAACCTGGCAGATCTACTGTTTGCAAACCCAGGCCCAGATGTTAGTGAAGACAAAGAAACAAAAGCAGTCTTTCCACCTTCAGTTACACATGTCCATTAGATGCTATCTAGAGCCCAGGAAGTTAGTTTCATGACAACTCGATCTGAAGATCCTCCCCATATTTTCGGATGAGCTTCAGGTGGTTATGGTCCACTGACCACTGCTCTGGGAGATGTTTGGGCTGCATGTTGTCCAAGAAATGCTGCCTCCAGCGTCTCTCCAGCTGCATGAGGGAGCGCAGGCCTCCTTTAGCAAAACACTGTACCACCTTCAGTCCATGTGGCATGTAGCTCTCATTGCAGATCCTGCCAGGACACAAGCAGAGCTTATTTTCACACAAACCCACTGTCTGATTCCAGACAAGCAAGACTGAACAGCAAGACACTGAAGATAGATACTTTCAGATGCAGAGTTTAATTACAGACACATAGTGACAAGCAGGGAGAGTTTTAAGCTCTGCTTCAACTCAAGATTGCTTTCTGGAACACAGTTACACCAGGGAAAGAGAGGCTCCCACCTACACAACATCCTATTGATGTCACCTGGAGTAAGTGAATTGCCCTGACAACACAACAAGCTCAAACAGGGAGCCCTGATGGCCCAGGCATCATGGAGGTGATCATGAACTGGCCAGAGGATAAATACTTCTGGCATGCCACGAGATGAGACAGTGACTTGTGCTGAGAAGGCCCCTTTTGTACAACGAACTTTCAGATAATGAGAAGCAATTTGGTCTTTTCACCGATGGGCCCTGCCATCTTGTAGGAAGTCAGCAGAAGTGGAAAGCTGCAGTTTGGAGTCCTACATGACTCAAGTGGCTGAGGAGGATGGTGAATTGAGACTGCTCGCAGAGCAAAAGCCATCCAGCCCTGGGCATGTACGGAGTATGGCAAGAAATGGAATGGAATGGAATGGAATAAGGGATGGAATGTCATAGTTTGAGTGGAGGAACTAAAGAAGAGAGGGTCTTAGGACCCTGAGGGATCTCAGAGGGGCAGAACACAGAGAGGTCAGTGTGATCTTCAGCTCTGCAAATCCTGCTGGACTTTTGTGTCTTTTGCTGCAGTACTATTTACCCAGGGCTCTGTGTGCAGACAACTTTTTGTTGAACTTCTGTGTCAACATATTTTACTAAAATGCTACATCTACTGATGGACTTGTTATACCTGGTTTCCAGACCAGCTGCTTCCTGGAGCATCTCTGGGGTGACAACCTCTGTGTTAAAGAAGTCCTTGACACTCTGCAGAAGTTCTGCCCTTCGGGGGTCGGGCAGGCTGTCTGCATTCAGCAGGGCTCGGGCTCCAGAGCGCACTTGCCTGCGCAGGGGATCCTCCAGCAGCCTCACACCTTCCTCAGAACCCATGGGGGCACCAAACTCCTCTGCCAGCTGCTGCTTGAGATGGTTGTCATAGTAATTGGAGATGGCATGGCAGGATGTGCAGAGCAGAAGCACATCATGGGAGTTGTGATCCTTCATCTGTATGGGGAAGTGTCTTCGGTATTCATGAGGAACAACGTTCTTCCTAGGGAAGACAAACCAGAGAGCTTATTATTTGCCTGGAGCTGCTACTCCTCTTCTTCCTCACCCACAAAGGGTCAACTAATAGTAGAAGTCCAAGAAAACAAAGATAACCTGCTCAGGACTCTCAGTACAGCAATAGGTTCTACAATATCATTTTATTTGTACTTCGCAGATTTTCTGCATCTCTATTTTTTCCCTTCCAAAAATTCATTGTTTTCAATTAAAAAAAAAAAAACAAAAACCTGATTCATACTGTAAAAAAAAAAAAAATTTAAAAAAAAAACCCACAAGGCACTGGGAGAAGCATACCTCCCAGCTACATAGCAGCAGCTGCAAAGACAATCTCACCCTTTGTGACCTCATGAGCTTCAGGCTCACCTGAACTTTTAAAAAATATAAGGATTAAATATTGGAAGCAATAGTACAGCTGTTTTCAGAAGGGAATGCCATAGGAACAGTGTGTGTTGGCACACTGCTGCCCCCTGTCACTCAAAGTGAAGCACATATATGTTCCAGACACTTTGTTCTCCAAGGACCAACACCCCATGTTCCTGGAAGAAGATGGAAGGTTGGGCTGCATGTGTCAGACTCACCCAGACACAGACTACAAAGAATTCAAACAGCAATGACCCACCCAGGATGTGAACAAGCATGATGTTTCAGGCCACTAAACAAGCTTCTGGATGTCAAACTAGGTGCAAACCTCAGTCCTGTTTTAAAAGATATATTTTTCTTTCATGCCACAAAACTCACCGGATATAGGACTCTCGCTTGCCACATACAACACACAGGTTCTCTTTGACTGTCAGATAATAATCAACTTCAGAGTCAGGACGTCCTGAAGGCTCAAACTTCAGCTTCACAACAAATGGGTCTGTGCTAACTAGGTCTGAAAGGATAAAGGCAAACAAGAGTCTATTCGAGGCAAATTTGTATTTGAAAGCGAAAATAACAATGCTAAAACATAAGAGCCATTACGTAGCGATTGCCCAGCAGTAATTCCATACAAAAAATTTATGCCCAGTGACATAAGAAACAAGGTAGAAAGCTCAGAGAGTGCTGTATTTCAAATACCAACAGGAGTTGGCATGCTTACCTCCAATCCCCTTGTCCAGATACCACTGAGCCTTCTTGCGATCACAAGTGCACAGGGGCTGCCCGTCTGGCGCGTGCAGGAAGCAGTTGTCATACAGTGGAGATTTTCTACAAAACACAGGCAGTGCACAGCAACTGAACAGCATGCCAAAAAAAACAGCTCTCTGCAAGCCATGCATTCCACACTGCAATCCATGCAGCCTCCTCCAAATCACAGCAGTGCTCCTAAACACAGGCTTAAGGCTCCTAAGCACTGCATAGGCTGCTGCTAAGGGAAACAGAACACCTGAAGCTTTCCAGGGGTTCCCCAGCTGACTGCAAGATATCTCTGCTGTCCAGAATTTTAACTGTGAATCCCAGTTTTCAAGAAATGCCATAAATTCTGACCAAAAAAACCACTTATGTTAGAAACAAAAAAAAATAACTAAAGTCAAAGAGGGCGAATAATAAAAATAACTGAAGCCAAGAGTTAAGAGTGAACTAAAAGAGTGTCAACTTACAGGCAAGGAAGTTTCAAGGATCAGCTTCGTAAGCCCATGTTTTAAAGTTTTGTTAAGACAACTTCTCTAAAACATAATGTGAAAAGCAATATCTTCATTCACCCAAGAAAAATACTGCAAAAAAGCTCTTGGAGCACTGGGAACCCAAACCACTGAGTCTATGGGAACAATGAAGCCAAGCTGAAGCCCTGTGAAACACAGGCACTCACTCTTAGTCTGTAAAGTCCTGCTTCACTGATTGCTGGAGGTTTGTGGCAGTGTGTGGAAGGGCTCTGTTTGGAAGAAAATGTTTCCTTACTCTACCAATCCTCTTCAAATAAAACTGAAGAGTAGAGTATGCTGGGTTCAGCAAGCACCTGGGACAAACTGCCCAAGGATACAGATGTGTCACAAAACACTATGGAAAAGTTTTCTTTCTTTCCAGCAAGATCATAGCAATACACACCCAGCATAGCTCTACCAGCTAAAAAGGTTGATTCACAGGCTATGTAATCTGACAACTTGATTTCCTCTGAGGTCCAAGTGTGGACAAACTCCAACAAAAAAAAAAAAAAAAAAATTATACAGGAGGTCCACATCAACAGTTAAGCTCCATCACAATGATAATTTGAGTACTTCCCAACTCTAAATGAATAAACATTAAAGCTAAGCAGGCTTAAAGAAAGGAAAAGTGGAAAAGAACTTTTAAAATCACATCTTATTATAATTAGTCTTATTACAGACCAGAGACAGACTGCTGGAGATACTATAAAAACCGGTGAGTCTACAGATTTCTCAGTAATTCAAGTGCAGTTAAAACCAGTGAATAAACAAATATGGGGAAATCTCACTTTAGCTGGGAGTGCCATTTTGTTTAAACTTTAAAATTTTAATCTTCCCATGAGGTGAAGTTTTTCTGTTTTGTATGACACAGGCTCCAACTGAAAAAAAATTTGAAAATCTGAAGAGGCTTGCTGTGTACAACACAATACCATTAATGACTGCTAATGAAATCAATATTATTGACTGCATTAAAATGTCTTCATTGCCAATCCAATGCAAGTGGAGAAAACCAATACTGAAATGACTGGTTTTCTTTCCAAATGGCAATTACAGTCAATTTCAGTTCCTACATCCACGTGGTCCAAACAAGCCCAGATATACTAGCACTCCACAGCTTCCACTGCATTGAGCTCAAAGAGACTACTTCAACTTGGTTTATTTTAGAAACAACCAAACTTTCATCAGCAAAAGGCACTAAGGATTTAAGATTTTCTCCATAAAGATCACCTGTGGAATGGAGATCTTAAATCCAGCCACAGCTGGCCCTGCAAGGTCAAAGTAGTACCATTCCCTCCTCTCTCCCCTTGGCCAACACACAAGAGCAGTGTTGTTCCTTCCTCTGTCTTCTGGCACTTCACAGAACCTCTGTCTCCCCTCCTAACCTTAGCTTTCAGCTCTGCTCAGTACCCTGGCATCCCTGTGGACACAGTGCCCTAGGGGACCAGCACAAAGATCCTGCTAACAGGACAAGCCCTGTGCACTTGCCACTTTTTCCCTGGAGATGGGGCACAGCTGTTTGGGCAGTAAATGCCATCTGGACAGCCAGCTGCTTCCTGCTGGGAATCTGCTCTCCACCTAATGCCTCCATATAAGAAGGAAGGGCAAAAGCTGAAGACAACTCCTCAACCTTCTCATGATCTGGTACAGATCTAAGTGCTGCCCCAACTTTCAAAACTAGAGGGAAATGGGTAAAACAGAAGCAGGATCTGGCTCTCGTGACTGTTAGGTCCCGTGTTTCCTTTCCTAGCCCATATTTTCCATTTTGGTTAATGTGAAGACCATGACACATCATTCCCATCTGCAGTGCAAGGAGTAAAATGTGCTCACCTTGCAGAATACCCCACACCCAGAGGCTTTCGCTTCTGCTTCCGAGGATCTTTCACTGTCTGACTGCCTGAGGGATGGGCATTCACCGGAGATTTCCGGTTCTTTGTTTTCTGAGGGGAGCAGCCCTCTCCACTCTTCTCCTCTCCTGTGCTGCCACTCCTTCTTCCTCTAAATGGGATATCCACCAAGCCCCGGCATTTACTCAGGGCTTTTTCCCAAGCAGCGACTTCAGATGAAGCAGGAAGGCTGACAAATCCAAGAAAATGGAGGAAGAGAGCCACTGAGACCTGAGCATCCCTAGCAGCATAGAGAACCTGCAGAAAAGCATAGACACTGAGATACTGTCATACAGCAAACATTCCCAAACATTACCAGTCTTTAGCAGTTGGTCCTATAAAGCCCAAAGCTGGATTTATTTCCTTTGGAAGTTCACACAAAGTTCTGACATTTGTGTGACACTTTCATAACATTACCACACCCCACATTTTTAGCATCAGTAAGACCTGAAACACTCATGGGTGCCTGTAGAAACCACAAGGGACTGAAGAAAATTCAGGTCAGCCAGGCCTCAAACACATTCTTGCCCCACCATGCCCTCCCTAACTAAAAAAAGCTCCTTTCTGACAGGCTGGCTGTGAATATTCAGTGTGGTTATTTATCCTGCCACTCCCTCTACCGGTCACTGATTTATAGGCACCTGCAGCATGACACTGATGGAAATGAGTAATCAGGGCAATTGTACAATCATGTAAAGATGAAGGTTTCAGAGGCCTTTCTCTTACATTGCACTGACTGATACAGATTGGGGAAAAAAAACCCACAACACCAAAAAAGTGAGGGTTTGGGTGCACAACCACTTCTTCAAATAATCTGTCCTTACAGACCTTCCAGAATTGAAGGAAAACAAGGGCCAATCAGTCTGAAATTAACTACAGACCACAGAGGTAACTCAAAGAAAGCTCAAATCTCCCTACAGTAATATTTCTTCTCTAGTAAGAAGGTTGTTTTTTCTCCCAAAATGCTAAGTTGAAGACGCACCTGATCTTGTGTCAGCTCTTCTGCTTCCCAATTGCTGCAACGCACATGAGGAGACTTGTCAAGTGGGCAGTTCAGGACTTTTTCAGCTAAAGACTTAAGGCTAAGGCAGTTGTGAAGTAGATCCTTCCTTTAGTTTAACAAAGAAAGTGAAGAGAAAAAAAATATTAAAAATGAAACTATACACCCATGCAAATCTGAGTGGCCTCACACACCCTAACCCACCAGAACACAATGCAGGACTCCCAGTCAAACAGCACACAGTTGCCTGCCAGCTTTACAGACCCTCTCCACCCCCCACCTCCCAGCTAAAATGTCCTTTTCTAGGTTTAGTAACAGTCCAGTGCTTGCAATATGCAAAACAGGCAAAGCTGGGAGCTGGTAACATTTCAGGTTCTGGTGTCTGACTCTAACTACCACTTCTGAACTAAAGAGGTCCACCAAAGAGTGATGGAACACTTGCCCCAAGGATTCATGAGAAGCATGAGCATCAGGAATGACTCAGAGGAATCCTGGTCACTAGAGACAAAACCTTGTCCTAGATCCCTAACAACACACCCAGGCACACACGTACTGTAAATGAAGAATATTCCCAAGTGAAATATTTTATTTTAGGAAGAATGGAGGCAGAGAAAATGGCATCTTAATGGCAGTCCTTTAATAGAAGCATTGCTATTAGAAGAGAAAACTGGAGATGGTGTATCTTAGTAATTTTTCAAGAAATCCTGGAATTCAACGGTTCTGGTTATTTACCCCATGCTTCTAGGCAGCACATTCAAACATCTGTTTGGCAGGGTGACCATTCTCTACACCACTGTTCCTGGACATCTTGCAAGTTGAAGCATGACACTCAGAAGATTATGTATGGGTATTGCATGAGAAGACTTAACAGGAACAATTAACATTTCCATTAACACCATTTATCAGAAGTGTGACATGCTCTTGGGCTGCAGCTGTCAATGCCCATGCTCTGAAACCACCCTGAGAACTCCAGGCCTACCTGCCTGGTCTCATGCAGCATGTATCAATGCAAATTACTTTTTAAATATTTCCAACTCAAATGATGCCTGAAATAGAGCTGCCTCTGTCTTCAGACACTCACTGCTGTCTCATGGCTAAATAGCGGAGATCCACACTCCCTTTGACTGGAAGATCATAATCATGAAGCAACTTGCAAGCATCTTCCCAGCATCCTACCCCAACTTTCAACACAGCACTATCTGCCATGATGTCCAGCAAGGTCTTTGGGATAGTCCGTCCACTGGCAACAAGCCTGGGCAACCGAACAAGAATGCAGAGGCCACTGGAAGAAGCCATCTGTAGGAGGGATACAGGATTTGCCTTTCCCTCCACAGATACCTGAAATAAAGACAAAAGTCAGGGTCTGGGTTATGGTAATACTTGCATAAGAGGCCACTAGAGACATGAAATCCCTATCAGTTTATACAGCCTTCCGTGTCTAAATTTTTGCTGTAAATTATGTGACCTGTTTCACAGTATTACTGTCCCCAAGCTGCTGCTTGCCACACTCCTACAAAAGAAACTTTCCCTCTTTCACCCTCACCCCTTACAGCTCAGCCCGTGAAAGAAATCAGACACATTTCTCAGTCCACATCAGCACAAAGCCACCCACTACATGAACGTTTTTGGCAAACACCTTGTTTACCTGTGGTTTATACTAATGATTGTGAGGTGAATACATTTCCAGCCAAAATCATGGCAAAGCCAGACTTTATAAAGGACTCAAAGCCTGTTTTGAGATTTCACACAGGCAAATGTACCAGCAGAAGAGGAACTTCCCTTTTGGTAGTCTCAGTGAGTTATATCTACATACCAGTATTATCCTGCTTTTGGGGTTTATTATCCTTAAGAAATTTCTTCTTAAATATGAAGCTGGATTTAAAACAGTGTAAATTGAAGCTACTTCTAGTAGCTAGTAAATCACCCTTAAAGAGATATTATGCAAAACATGTTATGCTACATTTAGCCATACAATTATCACTACATTTAGTATAATTAATTTATCACCACTTAGTGAATTATAAATTTAAGAGTCAGCACTCTTAGATGTGAGAACTGTCGTGACAGGTAATCACACAGGCTGTTTCAGTAGTCAGTCCTGTTGCAACCATTCAAGCAAAGGAATCAATACTCCCCAGACAATGTCCCATTGTAATTTGCAGTCTAAAGGAGAGAGGTGCTTCCTGATCACTCACCCACTCACAATCAATTCCAAGCACTGGCCACTTCTCCAGGTCCTTCTTCAGCAAAGGTTCAACGCCATCCCACTCCTCCTGCTCTGAAACTATTACTATGTCTGCACCAAGGGTCCTCTCTACCCAGGAAAAGGTGGGAGATCTGAAGAAGGAAAACACCTCCTTATCCTCTGCCTTAATCAGTTTCTCATCTCCCAAATTTCTGACTGCTGCTTCTTGCTGACTACTACAGCATGCTTTTCCTTTCCGACGCTGGGCTGCTTTCCACAAAACCAGGCCCCCCACTGCAATACCCAGGAGGGTTGCCACAGTAATTGTCACTGCTGTTTGCTTGGGCATTTTCCTTATCCCCCTTCTCTTCACTCACTCAAAACGGAATTGTAGGATTTTATCATGGCCTGCAAAGAAAAAGGAGAGAAGTGGGAATTAAAGACAACTTAATTAAATGCATTTGGGGGTATTAAATACACCCACGGGTGCCATATCAAGGTTCTAGCCACAACTTGCAATCCTGACAGAACAAGGACTGGGTCTACAGACTGGGGATCAGGGAACAGACTGCTGCAGGGGTGGTCTGGGCAATTACAGCAGACTGGATGCTGCTGATGAACACACCACCAGAAACCTTGAAGGGAATCCACTGATTTATACTGGGGCAGATAGATGCCTCCACAAAAGAAAAAAAAGAAAAAAGAAAAAAAAGGAAAAAAAAAGTCATCATGGCTACTATCAACATCTTTTAGCTTAGACTGGAACCAGATCAGAGTAAACAAGATTAAGCATGAATAAGCATGTGTATGCATGAATAAGCATGTGTATGCATACTAACTAACAGGCATTGCCCCTTACATTCACATCCATACTAAAATGGCTCTTTAGGCATTAAAAAGCCCTAGAGTAATAGCATCTATTTATGGGATAATTTTCCCTCTGCCATATAAAAGCTTAGCTCCCCTTCAGCAAACTGAAATAGGTCCTGCCGGTGCATCCCCATCTCTCTGACTCACTGCCTTATTTTTTTAAAAGTTCACCCCTACACGTTCTTCGACAGGAGAAGCTGTGGTGGGTGCTACCCTGTGAAACCCTCAGCCGCCTTCAGGGCACGGGCGGATGCCTGAGCGAATGTGAGCTGGGCGGTAACGCAGGGACAGAAGGCCGTGAGCCTCGGGGACACCCGCGGCCTCTCCCCTCGCTTCAACGCGAACCCAAGGCCCTTCGATCCCCGCTTGTGCGGATTCCCCCTTCCCGCCCCTGCCCGGCGGGAGAAGCCCCGAGGACACAGCCCCACAGCCGCTTCCCTCCGCCCAGGGGCAGCGGGGCGCCTCGGCTCGGCGGGCCGGGGACCCGAGCTGGGCCCCCCGGAGCAACCGAACCGCGCTTCTCTGTGCCGCCCCACAGGGACGGGGGCAGGGAGGGCGGAGGCCCTGCCCGCTTGGTCGGGACTTTACCGGGAAGAGGCCTGGGCACCGCCCCCCATGGCGGGCAGGCGGGAAGCGCGAAGGGCCCGGCCGAAGGAACCCCGGGCCCACCGGACTGCGCAACCGGGGAACCTGCAGGTGCGGCCCGGCCCCGAGATGCAGCAGCGATCTCTCACCTCCCCTCCCCTCCCCTCCCCTCCCCTCCCCTCCCCTCCTGGCCCAGCCGCCGCCCGACACACGGGCGCCCCGCCGGGGCACTCACCTGCCGCCCACTACCTGCGTCCCCGCGGAACCGTTGCCTCCGGCAGCAGGAACCGACGGTGGGGTGGTCGCCGCGCACACCGGGAGGCTTAGAGCGGCGGACGCTTCCTCTTTCCCGGCGGTGGGAACGAGCTGTGGGCGCCGCCATGTTGTACGGCATGTGCTGGCCGGGCAGCTGAGGTGGGGTGTGAGGCCGCTCTCTGTATCGGTCCGGCCCGGCCCGCAGCACCGGCTGTCCGCGGGCTGCCGTGTCCGGATCCTCTGCGGGAGCCCGGTGCTGCCTCCTCGGTCACTTCGGGCCCCCGGTCCGCCTGCGTGGTTGTCTCCCGGGGTGGACAAATGGAGCGGGAAGGGTGAGGAGCGAGAGATGGTGGCAGAGCTGAGTGTGGGGAACAAGTGTGAACGTCAGGGCCGTGACGTCAGAGCACAGGGACAGTGACTGCGCAGGCAGCTGCCGTGCTCAGGGTTATCAGCATCACGTCTTGACGCCAAGGCTGTCAAAAAACAAACAAGTTTCCAGCCCAAATTCCATTGCAACTGAAGGGAGCCTGAGCACCCAGCTCCTTTGCAGTGCCTGCAGTTTCCCAACCTTTGTGCTGTGGGAATGCCAGCGAGCTGCAGGTCTTTAAGGAGGCACTGGGACTGCAGGAAACATTGCTTTAAATTGCTTTGGCAATTATTTATAATTATTTATCATTACTGTTTCATTAAAGCTGTGTAGTTTAGTTTCCAACCCATAAGTCTCTCTCCCTTATTTTCTCTCCTTCTGTTATCAGGGAGGAGAGAGAGATTAATAGAGAGCATCTGATATTCGGTTTAATTGCCTGGACAGTGTTAAACCGTGACAAATTTATTATTACTAAATATATACAAATATACAGGAAAATTGATACCACGTTCCTCCCCCAATAACTCTCACGTCACCACCGAGGCTGCAGGGCAGCCCTGGGAAAGTCCAGACTGGACTCCTGGAGTTGGCAGCAATAGGGAGCTGGAGGCAGGAACACACAGATCCAGGCTGGGATGGATCAGAACCACAGGCAGAGGAACGGACAGAATCACCCCAGGATGCTGAAGCAAACAGGGACAGGGGAAGAAGGGGAAGCAGGAAGGGGTTTGACCCTCGTGATCCCTCAAATTTATACTGAGTATGACGTGTATGGAATCGAATGGAATACTCTGGTCAATTTTGGCCATCTATCTTGTCCATTCCTCCCCAAAGGATGGCTGCAGGTGTTACCTCTTTACTCCTTTTCTCCTTCTGGAGGGCAAAATGTTCCTCAGAGCTGAGCAGTGTCCTTGGTTCTGCACACCAGTCTCTAGCTGTAACTATAAACATTGAGAGTTATCAGTCCCAGAAGCAGACACTGAGAAACTTGCTGATAATTTCAGCAAGTGCAGCTACTTACAAGGGACTTAGCTGAAAGCAAAAGTACAAGACAGAAAATCACCTTTATCCTGGCCCAAACCAAGATATTCCACCCCTTATTCCATACCATTTGCATCATGCTCCAATCATTACTGTCACTTATCCCTAAATACACCTATGCACAAATTATTACTATCTCTCTATACTAAAATCCTCTAAATAATTCAGCCTATGATTGCAGATGTTCATCTATTGTGGCACACTCTTAAAACAAGGAGCAATTGTCACAGTTTATGTCCATGGTCCACTTTGCAGGTTGCAGATGTTAACTTCGAGGAAGTTACTGGATGCCAGTTGATGAACCTAATTCTGGTTTCATCACCACAACACCATCCTGAAAAACACTCACAGAACACTGTTAGTCTATGCAGTAATTCACATAACAGTAGTTAATGTGGGATGCAAATTCATGACTCCCCGAAATTCCATGCTCTACTGATAAAGCTAAACAAGCAAAAATTAACTATTCTCACCCAGTGTTAGATTCCCTTGTGGTACACATTGTACTTCTCCATCTTCCATCATCACACACCAAGTGTGTCCAGGCCCTTAAGAAAAAGCAACCCCACAAATGGGTTTTCCTTTGCCTGAAGCAGGAAAAACCCAAACTGTTTTCCCTAGCAGATTCTTTTCATGCACCACAGGCACTTTGGCCCCATCTACTGTGTGTAAAAGATCTGACTGAGCAGGACCAGCTCGACTGGCGGAACCCCTGGTGTTAACTAACCAGGTGGCTTTTGCCAAGTGCTTGTCCCAGTTTTTAAGGGTTCCACCACCCATTGCCTTTGAGGTAACTCTTAACAGTCCATCGTACCTTTCAATTTTACCTGAGGCTGGTGCATGATAGGGGATATGGTATAACCACTCAATACCATGTTCTTTGGCCCAGTTACTTATAAGACTATTTTTGAAATTAGTTCCATTGTCTGACTCAGTTCTTTCGGGTCTACCATGTCTCCACAAGACTTGTTTCTCTAGGCCCAGGATGGTGTTCCGGGCTCTGGCATGAGGCACAGGATATGTTTCCAACCATCCTGTACTTGCTTTCCAAAATGATCCTTCTGCAGGTGTCAAATTTCATTTTTTCACTTTGCCACTTGTCATGCGATCATCAAGTCAGGAGGATCTTCCTAGCAGAGACTTGGTGTAGAGCAGACAGATTGTCTGAGGGGTGCAACAAAGCAGCTTATGGCTATCGTGAGGGAAAATCTCTCTAGAAGCAGTATTTTTTTCTGTTTGTAGGTGAATGCTTGCTTACCCCATCCACACACTTTTTTTTTTTTTTCTTTTAAACTCAGGAATGAGTTAGGGACAAATTGATAGCAAACATGGAATGCAGTTGGTTTCCAGAATGCTTCTCTGAGCAAGTATGGCCCTCTCCCTGTCAGAAATAAGATGACCAGGCCATCAAATCTTAAAGAGTTGCTTGTTCTAAGCCAGGATGGTGCAATCATATCAGGTCTTGCTGGTGATGTGGTCACATTACAGAATCACCAAATAGTCATAGTTGGAAAGGACCTCCGACATCACCGAGTCCAACCACGAAGTTTGTTTTCCATTGGCTTGTGTCTATATTTTGAGCATACAAATGCTTTCTACCTGAAAGCTACAGCTTCTGTATAGTAAGTCTTTCTGCAAAGACCCCCACCCTTGTTCTACAGTGGAGAATTTTTATCCATGTTTATATTTACCCTCTGGGGGTTACAAAGCAGTGCAACCTCACACACTGCAGTAACTTGCACATCTTTTCTCTGTTTCATTCTCCTCTACAGCTGTAGCCCAGCCATAGCTTCTCCATCCATTCCCTGTGTCCCTATGCACCAGACACACCTGTCCAGTAGAAATGGAGGTGACCTGGCAGAAGCCAGCACTGCTTGGACTGCTCAGAAGCTCATCATATGACTCATGCTCAGGAGGAAAGGGTACGTTTGGGAGAAAAAGCTGGAGAGGTCTGGCTATAACTGAGCTCCCACAGTCAGATGGACTTGCTCTCTCTCCTGTCTCTCCCTTTTTCCTTAGTCCCCCTGTAATGTATAGTGCTGTGTTCTATGTGGTCATAGTAATGTAGCATAAACCTGGATGGCCACTAGGAAGGGCAATCCCACATTTCCTGTTCAACCTGACTGATTGCTCCATGCTCCAGCACCAGCATTTCTGTAATGACAGAGTCAGAGAATAAGTAAACTAGTTCAAGGAAAAAAGCTAACATCTGGGGACACTGCAGACCTATTTCAAGGCCCAAGTTATTGGAAGGAGACCCAAGAAGCTGATGTAGCTGTGCTCCAGGAACCAGCTGCCCTGTTACAGGGTAGGCAAGGCACAAGAGAACTCTGAGTTCTTAAGATGAGCTCATGATTGTGACCAAACCTGAACAGGTTGTTCAAAGCTACACTCATTTGAAATAAACTGTCATCCACCCAAAAATCTAAAATAGTCCAATTTTTCCTTCTACAAATCATTTATTTTCATTTCTAAGGTAATGGGAGCTTATGTGCAGTTATAAAAGAGAGGAAAATCATAAAATGCCCCAGCATTTATTGCACAAGGAAAGTCTCACAGAGAATGTGCTATATAATAAAACCCCCAAGTCCAGCTTTTCTACAGTAACAGTATTGTATCCTTGGCTTCATGTAAAGCCCTTATTTTTCATGGCATCACTGATATACGAAGAATCCTGTAAACCAGAAGTCTGTTTAACAGCTTGTCTTACAACCAACATAACCATTTACTCAAATATAAAGGTTAAATTAAAAATAAATGAAAGCAACTCATGCATGAGTGCACTCTAGAAAAAACCAAAAACCCAACATAGTTTCCAAAGCCTGTTGCAGCAGGTAATGGGAAGCCTTTACACTGTAAACAAGAAGAACTACTTTTCTTTCTCTGTGCAGTCTGATCTGAGATCTCTGCAGAGGTATCTGTCAAAAGACACATTTTTATCTTTATTTTCTAAAGGAAAGAAGTCTTATGCAATTACACTCTGTTGGTGTTTTCGTCTGCGTGCCCCCTTTCTTCCCTCCTTTCCTTGCCAAAAAAAAAAAAAAAATCCCCCCAAAATTGTTTAAGCCATTGCCCAACTCCATCTAAATTTGTATTAAGATAACTTATGTAAAATGCAAAGCCACATCAATGAAACAGATCCTAATAAAGCTGTCACTGATGAAATGGAAGCACATGCAGACACTGCTCAATATACATATGAGAATCCACACAGCAGTGCCACATCAGGACGAGTCCATAGAAAACCAGGCTTTACTTGTTCTGATGATCACAGGAAAAAAAATACATAATCACATTAGCTTATCCTCTAACAAGAAGAAGACAAGGCTAAATGACTTAGTGTTTGAAGGAAAATCAATGATTATGGAGTATCAAAGGAAAGAGGCTCCAGTCAAGACTCAAATTGCTGTTAGCAGACAATGAGCAGAGAGCTGTGTGTAGTCCCCACTAGCTCATTAGTAACACTATTTGTGGCTCCATCCCAAGCTACACAAGAAAGCCAAAGTCACATTTCAACTCCTAACATAATTTATCTGCTTTGTGTCAGTGCTGGTAAACCCATGACTGCTTATTCATACAAGTAATTTTGAGCAGGGTTTGTTTTAATAGGGCAGATACCAGGGAGGCAGTAGGACTGCTTCTTTCATCAAAAAGTCAGAATTTGAGGTCTGTTTCACTCAACTGTGAAGCCACATCCTAGAGGTGGAGTTCCACACTGAAACAAGGTGGACAGAAGGTTTAGCTCCAGCTGAAAAGGCAGTTCTGCTTTCCCCTTTCTACCTGTCATCCTGCTACTGTCTCAGTCTGCAAAACCTAGTACCAGTTTGATTCAAGGAATTAAGTGAGCAGAAAGATACCACAGAAGAAGAAGAAAAAAAAGTTTTCTTCTAGTTTGACTCCTTGAACTAGCTCACCATAGAGGTTGATCTCAGTGAAACTATGTCCTAAGCCAAAAGATGAATCAGCAGTAAATCCATGCAGGGATCTGCCAGAATTTGCTGGCTTTGCAAAGAATCTGAAAAAACTGCTCTCAAAGGTGAAAGCTGCCAGACTGATCCCATGAGGATGAGTTATATTAACATTGATCATCATCAACATATTTCTTCATTGCTTATGTAGGAATAGAGAGGAATTTCACAATTCTGTTTCTTGAAGACCTGCTTAACTTACCCCAGTGGTTCAGTTCCAGAAGGCATCACATCTAAGCTGGCCTCACAGTTCATGGCTGCCTCAAAGGTGACATCCCCCATTTACCAAAACTCTGTTCCCAGCTGGGCACTCCTGACTAGCCTATGTTGGCAATTATCTGGAGACTCCATGAGCCAAATGAACCTTACTAAGATAGCAGACAAGCAGGTGCAATGAGTAGCAGCATCAGCACAAATAAAGGGACAGGACACATACCCACAAAAAATAAAGCCAGTTTTCAGCGGCCACAAGTCATTAGATTGGAACAGTTGGATGTTAGAGATACATCTTGAGCTGAACAAGCCCCAGGGGGTGATGATTCAGAGGCCAATGCTTGTTCCTTCCACCATTATGGTCTGTGAAATTGGTAAGCAAAAGGAAAAAAAGCTCAGAAGCAACCTAATTTCCACTATAGGGAATAAATTCCAGAAAGAAAAATTTTCTACAAATCACATGGCTAAAATATGACAAACTACTTGGTTTACCTTCCATTTTTTTCTGTTTCCTCTCTAAATTAAAAAAAACCCTGTATAAATAAAGTAATACAAGATTTAATAACAGTTCTCTTGATTGCTCTTTCACTTCTAGTCTCACTCCATAGATATCTAACTATCAGTGCCCAAAATTTTCAGTTGCCACTTTGGATTAACCAAACACATTCAAAAATTCAACAGAGCTAAAAAAAAAAAAATAAAAAAAAAAATAAAAAAAATATTTAAACTTCATCCTCTCTACCTGACACAATCAATCATTCTTCACTTAAATTATTTCCTTCAAACCTAGTTAAGCTTTCATTCGAGTTTTGTTTGACAGACTCCAAGAGCAGTATCCTTGGGTCTTCTTTTATCCTTCCATGTTACCTCCCTGTTGTCTCAACTGAAATGCAACTAACAACTGTCTGCAGATGATTTACAGATCTGCTCCTTTCCCCAGATCTATCGGCCTCTGTTCACACTCAGATTGTAGCCTTTTCCTTTGTTCTATGGATGTTCTGTTGCCCAATTATTGAAATCCCAATCAAAACATTTTAGTGCTTTATTTCATGCTGCTTTTGATGCATGGAGCAGACTACAAACATACTACAGAACTGAGCTGCTCAAGCTGTGTGTGCCAGCAGACCCTGACTTACTCTGCCCATTGAGTCTGGCCAGGCTCAACAGTTTGGTTGGTGACATTGAAACAGTCCCAGGACAGCATTCCATGTGCTAACATGTCCAACAAAACAGTAACTTGATGAAGTCCAGCCTGCTTGACTGAAAACTGTCCATGCCTCAATTTCATTCTAAGCTGCAGGAGGTTCCTATTGAAGTACAAAAAGATGATTCATGGATGTTAGTTCAGTATGACTTACACCAATACTGTCAGTGTTTTGAAGAGATTACACCACTCCGGCAATATTAACAGAGCACTGTGTTATTTTCAAAAGAAAATGTTACCAGAATAGATCAAGGTAATTTCTTTAGGTATTATATTAAAAATTGAATAAAACAAAGGAATCACAGAGCAAAAAGAATGCTTACCAACACTTCTTTTTAAAACCTACATGGTCATACAAGAGAATTCTGAATTTATCAGAACAGCTTAGCAGTTTTCTGTTAGTTTTCTTTCAAATTCTGACAATGTGGTATGTTCTTTCTGACTGCTTACAAATGTGATTTTTAAAATCCTCAGCTAAATCTTTCAAAAAACCCTAGCACTGAGATTTTGGAAATTATTTTCTTTCTATTTGTACATGTAAGTACAAAGCTTTCCTAGAGACCGGATCCAGAACATGAAGAAAAAGGACTGGAGGTTTGATTGTGTTACATTTGAAATGGAAGTCTCCTACATCTATTTATTTCAATACAGAAACTGAAGATATCCAACCTGAACAATAATTCAGGAAACATTTAAAAATGAACCACATGTGGACAAAAGTGACAGTCTCAGTGTCCAGGGCCAGGCTGAATGAGGCTTTAAGCAATCTGATCTAGTGGTAAGTGTCCCTCCCCATGCAGGGGGCTCGGAACTGGATGATCTTTAAGGTGCCTCCCAACCCAAACCATTCTACAATACTGTGATTCCATAGTGTATTTCTGGAAGGCTCTCAGGCCACATGGTGATGTGAGCTATATGAAAATTATGGAGGAGAGAATGGAATACAAACTGATGGGGTCTGTAGGTCGAAAAAATGTAATTTCACTTGCTGAAGTTTGGAATTCAGGGGTGAACAACAGTTTCTGATTCAACAGATTCTGTTCAGTGAACAACAGAATTTCATGGCATGCAGGCAAGAGAGCTATATAATATAATTTATACTAGTGCAACTTACGTGTGTCTGAAGCTAAGGTAATAATAAAACACAAATCATGATGAACTGGGTCATTGTCTGTCTATACTGAAACTTGCTAGACATGTTACATAGCAATAGCTGGTCATCAACAATTGTAACTACAAAAAATATTCATATAGCTCAGATGCAGAAGATATTAACTTTTCTTGATTTTTCACATCAATGTTAACATTGTTAATTATAATTCTAACATAAAACAGTTCACAGAATATGTCAGAATATACCTGCAGGTAAGTTCTGATATTTATATTTAACTGATAGTACATGAAAAAAAGTTGCATTAAAAGTTGAAATGTAAGAATGTTCTATAGTTTTATTACATTTTCTTAATTTTTTGTTTTCTGATTTGAAGGAAAAAAAATTTTCTTCTGTTGCATGTTAAAAATATGGTTATAGTATTGTCAACTAAAAAGCAGGGTTTACAGGATTTCACATTCTTTCTAGAATCTTAACCCGGAAGAATCCTAAAGCATTTAACTGACTTTCTGTAATTAAATAATGTCAGTTTCTACTGAAAAGCTGCCACTGTACCATGGCAGCAGTCTAACAGCATTCAATAATGCCTCCATACCACAGTTCATGTCAGGAAGAGATTTTTTTGTTTTGAAGTTTGGAGACCCTTAATTTGCAGCAGGTGCAGTTCCACACAAAGAAGACCAGTGCTGTCTGGCTAATTCCTCACCTTCCAAAACCTGTATTCCCTAGGTACTGGTGCCAGTTCTCCTGCATCTGTGGGGAAATACAGACCTGAAAGTTTGAAGGTGCAGGTCTGGGACGACTCACCTTGTGCTCAGGACCATGTAGTCAGACACTGCTAGGTGGGACGGGGAGCTCTGCTCTGTTCCCCATGGGTGGTTCTCTTCAGATGAAGCTCCTACATGAGGGGCAGAGTCCTGTGAAAGACAGAAGATGTCTTTCCTCACAAGCACTCAGGTTAGGGTGTTGTAAAACTGTGAAGGACAACATAGATTAATTCCACCTGTTTAGCCAGTTGCTTTTTAGGGGGGGTTAGTAATGCTGAAGAGCAGGAGAAGAAAATTCACCTGTTTCCCACTGTCTTCTGGGGCTGAAGAGAGGTCTAATAGCTCACTTGAGAAGCAGGAGCTCTCCTATTTTCAGTGTTGCTCGGGCAGAAGCAAGAGAGAGCAAAAAATAAAACCTCAGAGAGCCTCGTAAAAACCATCCTAAAGAAAAAAAAATTATCTAAGAACACAATTTTTGGAAAGCCAGCAGAAATCACTCAGCATTCACGAAGGACATCGCAAACCGTAAGCATTGTGTGTGTGTGTGTGTGTGTATATATATATATATATATATATATATTTTTTTTTTTTTTTTTTTTTTTTTCGCCTCTCATCCTCCCTCGGTGAGTTGCCCGCAGGACCCGGCGGGGGGAGGGGGCGGAGGCAGCCGTGGTTCCACAGCGATCCCTTCCCCCTTCACCTGCCCCGGCCCGGCTCCTCTGAGGAGCTCGCCCCGCGTCCGCGAGCAGCGGGAAACGTCCTTCCGCACGTCCCCGGAGCGGCGAATGTGCCCGTGTGTGTGTTGTGTCCCCCGCGCCGTTACGGCGGCGAGTTAAAAAGCGGCGGCGGCGGCGGCAGCGACGTTAGAGCCTGGCCGGGAGGCGCGGGCTGCAGCTGAGGATCAGCTGCTGAGGGGAGCGGGGAGGAGCCAGCGGGATCAGGAAGCGGCGGAGTGTCTAACACCTCTCTGCCATGGCTGGCTAAAGAAAAATCATCATAACCATAACAAGGGGGGAAGCGGGGGAGGGGAGGCGGCGGCGGCGGCGGCGGGGGAAGGGGCGGCGGGGGAAGGAGCGGCGGGGAGCGGCGCAGGCGGCAGCATGAAGAGGAGAGGCGGCCGGGGGGGCAGCATGCGGTCGGTGGTGGGGTTCCTGTCCCAGCGGGGCTTGGAGGGGGACCCCCTGCTCACCCAGGACTTCCAGCGGAGACGCCTGCGGGGCTGCAGGAACCTCTACAAGAAGGACCTTCTGGGCCACTTCGGCTGTGTCAATGCCATTGAATTCTCCAACAATGGAGGCCAGTGGCTGGTCTCAGGTAAAGCCAGCGTTCCCCGTCCCTCGCCCCCTCCCGCCACCCCCTCCCCAGAAAGCATCTTCCTCCTCCTCCTCCTCCTCCTCAGCCGCCTCCCCCGAGGCCCAGGGGGAGGGCAGCCGCGACGGCGCTCAGAGTCGTTTCTCAAACCCACCGGTGCCCGGGAATGTTTCCCAAGTAGAGATCTAAAATGGTTGACAGGTTTTAAATTCTACTATTTATTGGGGGAAGGTAGAGGCGGGGGGGGAGCCACGGACAAAGTTTTTCCGAGAGTGTTTCCAGGGCACGGAGGGTAGAAGCAGGGGGTGCCCCTTTATTTGATGGCTCGCGTGTTTTGCCCTTTAAAAGATTATTATTTGGGGGTTACGACGGCGGAGGGGAAGCATCCCCGCGGCGTTCATTGTGGGTGCCGGGTGGCATTTGCCAGAGCCGTGCCCGGGCCGGCTCCCCAGGGTACGGGCGGGGGTCAGCGGTCCCTGTCGGGGGACGGGCGGGCTGCGGGCCGGAGTTCTGCCGGGGGGGCTCTGACGTCCCGCTCGGTGTTGGGCGGGGAACCGGATCGGTTTAATTGAGGCACTGGTCACTTTGGGAACAACACCCCCCAAGCCCCCCCTCCCAATCTCCTTTTGGGGGAGGGGAGTAAGGTTTTGTTTTGTTCCTCCTCCTTCCTCCCCTTGCGGGGCACGTTTGGACAGGGGGAACATTATTTTCGTGGTGACGTTTTTTGGGTTCAGGTCCTCCCTGTTGCTCGCCCGGGGCTGAGGGAGCCATGGGGGTGGGGGATGCTGTCAGGTAGGAAGGAGGCGAGGGCTTGACATCAGCTGCGACACTGAGGACGGGGGGGGGAAGGCTCAGCACCCCTTTCCCCCCCAACCGGGGAGAGGCTGCGGGGCTCGGCCACCGGCTGCCCGCCTCCCCCCACCCCAGTAGCGCTTGGCGCAGGTGCCTTTCCCTCCTTCCCCGCCTCCTGGCTCGGAGGGGCGGCGGGGAAAGAGGCAACTTCAGGCCGGGGCCTGGCCGGGCGCTGCAGGCCGCACTCTCCTCGGGCGGCTCTTAGCGACAGGCCGGGGAATCGAGGGCCTATCCCGCCCGCTGCGGGGCACGGTGCGGTGCCCCGGGGACTCAGGCCATGAGGGGCAAGGGAGGGGTCCTCTCCCGCCGAGCCGGCGGACCCCGCGCCCTCTCTGCGAGAGGACAGAGCCCTTCGGGGCGGCGGGGAGAGGATTGTCCCTGCGGATGGCCAGGCCGCCGTGTGCAGTGTCCATTGCAGGCCGCGGGTGATGCGTCCCAGCCTCCCCACGCCCCTGGGGGAAGCGGGCTGAGGGACCGGCCCCCCACTCCCCCGGTCTGGGGCTGCCGGCATCTCCCTCTCCCGGGGAGGGTCCGTTCCCGGTCGTGTGGGGCAACGGCCTTCGGGGGAACCGCAGGGCTCCTTGGCTTAAGGCCGTGGCAGCTCTGCTGAAAGTGGTCCCTTGCAAGAGGGTAGTGGCCTGGTTCCCAGCAAAGGAGTGGAGAAGGGGCGGCAGGGTCTCGGATTTGCCTGACCTGCCTCTGGTGGGCTGTAAGAAGCGACAAGGACGACTGCAGAAGTGATGCGGACATGGCTGAGTGGGCTGCTTGTTGCCGAGGTGTCCGGGCAGAGGCGGGCTCTGTCACAAAGTATCACTAATAACTCCAGAAATATCACTAGAAGTCAATTAAAAACAAGTTGTGGGGTTTTGGTTATCTTTAAGCAAGGGCAGAATAGAAACACCTTATAACCCTTTCAGTGGAAACTGATACATTGAGATGTTCCTAAATTTAGCTTTCTTACCTGGAGAAAGTTAAAAGCCTAAGCCCAGGATTTTTGAAGCAAGTGTCCATGAAGGATCTTAGTATTCCTGTCTGGGTGTCTTTTACCTATAAGCACTTGCAACTTTTGAGATACGCATCAATTTATCTTGTGAATATACATATATATGCATACACACACATATGTATGTATATATTCAGGGCAATATTGGAAGGGAATGAAGTTCCTAGATGTACCAGAGTTGGTGTGCTTGTTTGTACAGATCCTTCTCCAGAAGTAAGCAGAGCTATGTATTTCTGCTTATAATGTGCTACAGAGAGCTCAAATACAATCTGTGTTGCTTTTTTTAACCCCTCATAATAAGTGATGGGAAAACCATCAGTATTTTCTGGTTTTGCTGTAGAAGGCCTCGGGAGACACTTCAGATCTTGTCATATCATTGATGCACTTTCCTGTGTTGAAAAGTGGAAGTATAAAAAGTTGAGGGCTGCAAGGGCCTTTCTTAGCATTAATTTTGTCCAAACTGTTTGAGTCAAGGTAGCTGCAGTGAGAGCATGGAGGCAGATTTCCCATCTGGTAAACACCAAAAGATGTGTAGGTTAAATGAAGTCTTTCAGCCCATGCCCAGTTTTCAATTTCCTAACTCCTCATAAAGCTACAGAGTGTTTAAGGGTGGCGGGCTTTTCCTCCATACATAGGAATGGTGCTAGAATTGTGCTCTTTTAAATTTCATGACATGACGAGGAATCAAGTTAAAAAGTCAGGTGTGGAAAGAGGATGCTTAAGTTACTTGTGTCAGTAGTGCACAAATTTGGGGGGTAATTAAGAGCAGACTACCTTAAATCTGTCCTTGTATTGATGCCCTGAGAAAATTAAAAGCTCTAATTATGGTAGCTGTTTTTAACAAAGTTTTATGTTATCTGTGACTATAAGGTCTATAATGGCAGGTGATTTGTTAAGAATAAGAAATTAAAAGGTGAAAAATATATGGATGCTCTGTTCATACCATTATAAGCCCAGGCTCCATTAAAATTACACTCAACACTCCTTTTTTAAGGTCATACTTAATCTTGAAACTGTGAAATAGCAAAGGCAGGGAAAAAAATGGTGAGAATGAGTGCTCAGATGAAAGGTAAAAGCAGGGTATAAGCTGTCTCTAATCTGAAGTTTTCTAGAAGAGTTGCTTCAGAAGACTTTCAAATGCAGATAAAGCCTTAGAATAGATGGCATGTGGGTCTCTTCCTCAAAATAGTCATTGTGCTGAGGTAAGGATGAGATGTTAGATGCTTCCATCTGCGCTTCTAACAGCTAAGAGAGTTAACAGGGATATCTGAGTGTGTGAAAAGGGAGAGTGCAAGCAGTCCTTTTGGTTGTTCAGTCTTAAGTAATATGTGTAATCTTTACCTAGAGAAGAAATCTACTGTAGCTAACTGACTTGTTAACAACTTGAGCCTTGTTAGAACTCTTTTAACTACAGCTAATACAGTGCATTCAGAGTGGCTAAACCAATGCCCTTTAAATGCTAGCTTGCATCCAAATTAGTACTGTTCTCATCAGTATTGGCTGGAATGCTTTTCTTGGGTATCTGTCCCACATTTTATGATTTACTTGTTTTTTATGTATCTGCTGGAAGCAAGTTTTTAAGGGTAATGATTACTGTTTCAGTAAACACTTCAAACTGCTTGAATGGGGTTTATATTAGAGTTCCAGATGGTTTTCCTGTTAGGATTTTGGAGAGAACTTCAGTGTAGACAAGCCTCAGCAGGCCTTTTGAAAGTGTGTTTGAAAATTCTTGGTATCTTAATTGCTTTAAATCTTCTATTGGGGAGCACGCATTTAATAGAAATTAATTTTGTTGCTAACTAACTGTGTTTTCAAGTAAAGAAGCTGAGGTCAACAGATTGGGATGGGAGCCAGTCTGTAGGCTTTTCCTTGTACTTGTGTGGTACTCAGCAGTGTCACCTTAGGAAGGGGCAGAAAGAGAGGAACACCTAATGTTTGAGGGCAGGAGTGCTAGAAGGGATAAGCATAAGGACAGGGATTTAAAAAGAAAAAAAGAGAGAGAAATGGGAAGAGGAGGATGATACTCAGGAGAAGATCAGAAGATCATAGAATCATAGGAGGGTTAGAACTTAGAAGGGACCTTAAAGATCATCTAGTTCCCACACCCCCTGCCATGGGCCACTGGACCAGGTTGCTCAAAGCCCCATCCACCTGGCTTCCAGGGAGGGGGCAGTCACAACTTCCCTGGGCAAACTGTGACAGTCTCTCACCACCCTCACTGTAAAAATTTCTTCCTAATATCTAATCTAAATTTACCCTCTTTCAGTTTAAAATCATTGCTCCTCATCCTGTCACTATGTGTCCTTGTAAACTGTCCCTCCCCAGCTTTCCTGTAGGCCCCTTCAAGTACTGGAAAGCCACTATAATGTCTTCTCAGAGCCTTCTCTTCTCCAGGCTGAACAACCCCAACTCTCTCAGCCTGTCTTCATAGGAGAGGTACTCCAGCTCTCTGATCATCTTTGTGCCTCTCCTCTGGACTTGCTCTAAGCAGTTCCATGTCCTTCTTGTGTTGAGGGCTCCAATGTGCAATGTGAGAAGTAGAAAAGCCCTGTCTGTAGAATGACAAGGGTGAAAAGGAAAGCTTAATGTTTAAGGAATGTGCACATAGGCTGAAATTAGTTAAAACTAGCTGCTGGTTGAAGATGAGAGAGTTCATTGGGCAAAATGTGTCTACAACACTTAATATCCTACATAGTGGTATTTTTCTGTTAACAGTTTGGGAAACGTAACTGTTCATGCATGGAAATTAAATTTACCATGCAATGATATGCAACTGACTTTTACCCTCAGATGTGCCAATCATCTCCTCCTGAAATTTAGCTTCTAAAAATCATCTTTACTTAGTCTATGTAATCGGTTTTCTTTCTCCCATCCTTAAGTTTGGTGAATGTTTTCCTATTAATTTATCTGTCACTTTTCATGCCTACTATCTCTTGCAAACATGAGTATCTTTATCAGAACCTCCCACTTTTTTCCCCCCTCTACTTTAAACTGTGCTTTCAAGATAACTTCTGGGACCTAGTGTAATCTGAGGTTTACTTAATCTATGCGTATGTTCTATTTCTCTCACCAGATAATGCAAAAATTAATAGCTCTTCTATGATCGTAAACTTGTAGGGATGCAAAAAGACACTGGAAATTCAGCTGTCATTTGGCTGCCATGTAAATCTGAAGGAATGTGAGCCAGAAACTGGGGAATGGGGTGACCTTAGCAAAGGTAGTCAAGTGTTACTTCTGAAGTAAGGGGGTTGATCAAAGGGGATCAAGTAAAGGGGGGGCAGACTTAGTCTTGGTCTCTTACTATCAAGCAGAATTCTGTGTGAGAAGGTGTTTTTTGTCCAGTTATTACACGATGTTTTCATCAATGCCTGTGAAATTATAACATTTAAAGGTGATACCAGGAAAGGCAGCAATAATTTCAAAGGATAGGAGTTGATTATAAAGTTAATTAAGAGACATAGTCTGGAAAAAGTGTAATGTAGTTTGATAGGAACAAGTGCAAATTACAGCACATGAATAAAAATACTCACCTGTACACATGTACTGTGGTGACTAGATCATAGTCATGTAGAAGAGGATCCAAATGTGGTAGTAGATCCCAACATAAATATCATCAGAGATAAAGCATGTGAAGTAATGGTGCTGCTGGGATGTCAGATGGAGCACTGTGTTCAATTTTGGGCATGGTATTTTGAGAAAGATGTGGACAAATTTGAGGAAGTTCAGAAGAGGATATGAAGAATGATCAGAGGTCTAGAAAAAGGAAAGTCTGAATGAAAAAAGTCCATTTATTCTAGAGAAAGAAAAGTAGGTACTGATGCAACTCTTAGGTTGCATGGAAGTGTTACTAATTATTATTACATAAGGTTGCAAACTTTTCCATGTCTGTCAGGAACAGGACAAAGAAATAGTCTTCAATTACAGGAGGAAAGATTTTAGAAGGCTACTTGATCTTTTCTTCTTCATGCTGTATTTCATTCACTTATTTCTCCTGTCTGTTGTTTGTAATATGGCACTTGTAGAGCTTAAAATCATAAACTGTTATGATGGAATCATCTGAACAGGGGGAAGGAAAAGGGAAGGAGAGGTTTCTCTGACAGTTGATTTTCTGCCAGGTCAACTTCTTTAACCTACCCCTCTGGCTGCTTCACCACTGAACTGGGGAAGGAAAATTTCAGGAGCACATGGCAAGGGGGTGGGATTATATGTAAGGTCAAACTGCACCCTTAGGCTAGATACTAGGATAATCTGCCTAATAGCAAGGATAATGAAGCACTGAAATAGGCTGCCTAAGGAGGCTGTCATTTTTACCTCAGTGCAGGTTTTTTAAGTGCAAGAAAGACCACACATATACTGGGAGTAATTCTAATACAGTCTGGTCTTTTACCCATGGCTGAGGTCAACTTCTTGAAATGCTGTTCAGTCACGTTTTCTGTGGTTCATGCAGCTTCTTGAGTAGATACAAGCAATATGATTAATCTTTTTATGTTATGGTTTAGAAATGTTGGCTGTTTGCCATGTAGGTTCTTCAAGTGAGTGAACCTGGTATATGGCAGATAAAGAGGAGTAGTGACCTTGAGCTTGGTCCACAATCAGCAAGGTTAATGCAGTTTAAAACTGCAGTTTTTAAGTCCTGATGAGGATGATTTTGAAGTGCTTTTGTTAGCACACAAGAGCTCAAGTGTTTCATGAGCTACACAGATACTGTTTAGACTAGATTTGCTTTTGGTAAGGGTATATTCTGTCCCTCTTCTAACAGTTTTAAGACTAATACAAATGGTCCTGGCCTAGAGGTAGGTGACTCTTACTATAAGGTAGACTTCTTCCATATTTAATAGTGTATAAGTTTAGTGATTACCTCCTTAGAAGGTAACCAGATCAGGAAACTTTTGGGGGGAGAATTAGTCTAAAAGCAATGCCAAACTAGAATGCTTTGATTTAGGAACTGTGGAGGCAGGAAACTATTTGTGCAGAAATATATGCCATGCTGAGCCACCTGGGACCTATTCAGTTACCTAAAATGAAAACCTACAGTGTTTGTCTGTGCTACTTTAAAAAAAAAAAGCAAAAAAACAAATAAATAAATAAAAAGCCAAAAAAAAAGAACTTTTTTGGGGAAGCTTTTTTTTTTTTCTTCGCCAGATCTTGGGGTATGCAGCACATGCAAACCATTCTGAAGCAGGCAGACTGTGAAGAAGACAAGGCACTTACAGGTCTTCTGGAACATCTACTTTGGGCTCATAGAAACTAGGAGGTTGTCAGGGTTGAATGTAAAGTGTTTGTCTGTAGTGAAATGAGGCAACCAGGTGGCACTAATTGCCAGGTAGTGGGCATGAGCTTGTTAAGCCCACCTGTGCCTGATTAGGGCGGGACCCTACTGCACATGAGCAGGATTAGGGGGCCAATAAAAAGATAAGGCTAGGAGCACAAGCTCAGCTCACTCCTGGGCAAGCCAGCAGAGAGATTAGTTGCTTTTACTGCTTTTCACTACTTCAGAAATAATTTCAGGATATCTTTCCCAAGATTTTAAATGCAAGCTTTCTTTCTAGATACATTCTATTGTGTATCTTCTGGATAGAATTCTTTAATTCTGCCTATGTCTCCCATCAACATCAGTCAGAAGGCCTGAAATATTCCATTGACTTGGGACATTGGCACAGGGAACATGTGTGCGTTTGTATTTTTCATTCGTGTGTGCTTGTAAAAAATAAACTGGAATACTGCTTTTCTCTGCATCAAAAGTAATATGGGAAGGTGAAAACATTTCTAGCCTCTCTGACCACAAATACTTCTTTAGTCTGTCTTCCTGTCTCACTTTGACTTAGAATGCAGAAGGAGGTTTGACCCATAATGAGTGTTGAAGTGTGGTTCCTTTCTGGAAAGGAACTGTACATGGCATTATATGATACTTAGGTGGGTCACACAAACTTTTATTTCTCAAATTGTCAGTCATGCAGTCCTAGACAGAATCTGCCAAATAAGATGAAGTTGAAGCTGTTTCCATTTGTAGATTTTAATCTTACTCCTTCTGACACAATGAACTGAAAAATTTGGAATTCAAGACTTTGTGCCACTGCAGTTCTGGAAAATCCACATGTGGAACCCCGGGGGCTAAGGTATTTTCACAGAATCTTGCAGGTTTGTCACAGTTGAAAAAGACCTCTAAGATCACTGAGTCCAACTGTCAACCCAGAAAAAAACACCATGCCCAAGACAGCATGTCCTGAAGTGCTATATCTATGTATTTTCTTGATTCTGAGTTATGGTTAATCCACCAGCTTCCTGGGAAGCCTGTTCTGGTGCCTGACTACTCTCAATAAATTAATTCTTCCAAATATCTTGTCTAAACTTCAGGCCATTTCCTTCAGTTCATTGTTATTTTATGAGGCTGTATATCCCCATTTCCCAGATGTGTATAAAGCTGTTGCTGTGTGCTCTGTGTCATGTGAAGAACATACTCTTGCCATACACAGTTAATAGTCTCTTTTGGGGAACCTTGTGGAGTTACCACAGGTTGTGCAGTGGGTTCCAGTGCTTTTTTGAGAAGTGTTGAGTGGCTTCTGCTTCACATGTTTTAAAATAGGTGTATGTGCACAATATATGCACCATAAATTGAAAACATCTTAATCTGCATTCAGTGATTACCTGTACATAATGAATGCTGTAGGCCTGGAGTTTCCTATAATTCTCAGACTGGTAACTTCTGTTGCATAACTTGTCTGATGAAACGTGGTCATCTACAAGGAACATAAAAGCTGTAAATACTCACATTTTCTTTGCTGTCTTCCTGTACACCCGTCTGTATGTGTGTGCCTCCCTCTTTCTGCCCTCTTACTGTAACTTCTAAGAGTCAGATTTTGGCAGTTTGAATTTACTGTTAAAGTGAGACACCTAGATGATGTGCTACCAGGTAGGAGGATGTGTAGACTTACTGCAGTGTTTTTGCAAATTGATTTGCTACACTAACAACAACAATACATTATTATCTTTTGCCTTGAAAGGTCTTTTATGGAAGTCTTGAAAGACAGTGTATGTTGTCTGGTAGAAGCAATGTTGGTGTACAGCAAGCAGCCTTGAATGGTACTTAATTGTTTGCCAGGTAGTGATAACATTAAGACCTGGCTGTTGGCAGCTTTGGAAAGTATCTGCTTTAAGTGTGACAATCAGTTCTTGATTTTAGTGTAACTAACGTGGTCATGTATTTCAGCAGCCATGTATTCCTATGCCTGATTATTACTAGCTTTCATCTGAAATCACTAGGGTCCAAATACAACTTTCTCTCCTATTTCTAGACAGAAAGGAATCTAAAATCCCCCAAGCTTAGTTGGTCAAAAATTACTGTGAGTTTTTCTGGACCAATCACATTAGACTCTTATTTCCAGTAGTTACCAAATGCATTGCAAATAGTTTTATCACGTATTCCTGTTTGCTCTGTAAAGTACAGAATCAGGAGGAGGAATACACAGTTTCATAGAGCATGGGTAAGCATAACTTGCAGGTGTTCAAAGGGATTGTCATAAAATCTGATAGGATACTTAAAGGCTGGGATACTTAATGTTTTACATAACACAGTTTCATGAGAACTTCTTAATAGCATGATATGGTGCGAGAAATTTTAAGAAATCTGCTTAACAGTAGTCATCAATTCTGTTTATGCCTTTACCTCTTTTTGAAGTAAACCACAAACCAGGCAGTGTCAGTTTCCTTTTGCCTTTTTTATGCCTTTTGGAACTGGATAGCAGTTCAGAAGACACTGAGTTCATGCGTTTGGTTGTGCAAAGAAATAGTGAAATGCCTTAGCAGAAGTCAGCATGTTTCTAGTGGCACTTTGGACTGTGATGCCATTCTCTTTCAATTGTTATTAAAACCGATACTGAAGTATTTACATCATCTACAGCTTGCCACAAAATTTTGCATACCCTTAAAATTCTGAGTCTCCATGTTGCTATGGGTTGCCACTATATGTGTTAGCAGAGTGGCAGCTGTTTAATCCAAACTTTTCCTGCTGAATTCTCTGTTTTCTTTCATATTAATTGAATACTTGACTGTGTGGCATCTTAGTGTAAATGCGTGTCTATATATCCAAACCCTTACAAGACATAAATGTTTTTCATGCTAATTAGGATTTCAGCAAAGCTGAATAACTGCAGAGGTAAGTATCTTGTCTGTCATCACTATACAGATGGCTTGGGCTGTAATGCACATTTCCTTCCTTTCTTCCAGGAGGGGATGACCGACGGGTCTTGCTTTGGCATATGGAAGAAGCCATCCACTCAAGAGTCAAACCAGTTCAGCTGAAAGGGGAGCATCACTCTAATATCTTCTGTCTGGCTTTCAACAGTGGCAATACAAAAGTGTTCTCTGGAGGTAAGGGAGGAAAACCACCCTGATCACACTGGAGTCTGCACTGTGAATGCCTTAAAGTTGAAGCCATGAGCGAGATCCTGCCCCACATGAAAGGTCTTTTCCATAGTCCCCTCGGGATCTGGAAGATGTCCTTAATCAGCAGCTGAAGTTTTTTGGGGAACAGGGAGTTCTTTAGCTAGTGCAACATTTTAATATTATCATGCCCCTCATTGTCCCAAACTGTGGTATAAGTGCATCTTGTCTCTAGCTGTCATGAGAGTCCTGGATTTGATCTGACCCTTCTTGTGCTGCTGACTGTGGGACATGATTTTTGTTGTTCCCTCTTAGGTGTACTGAGAGCAGACCTTGCATCCTCTCTGGCACAATATTTTATCTTTAACTGCTGATGCTAGTAGCTGATCTTAATGCACCCTTAGATGGCTAATGAAGGGCTTTCACCATCTGTTGGTGGACCACTTTTTCTTAGGCCTCATTTCTGTCCTCACTGGATACGTATCTGCCTTTTAGAACTGTTGTCACATTGGGCTCTAATTGGCCTCGATGTTCTTCATCTTTTTTATTTTCTTTTTTTTTTTAATAAATCCTCTTTTTTAACAGAAATTTTATTTAGTCTTAAAACTAATATAAGGAAAGTGGACATATACTTGTTCTGGGAATTTCCCTGGAATTTACGTTTGTTTCACCACTTGATTTCTGAAGTGTTGAAGTAGAGAGAAAAATTAAATTGAGAAGAAAAAGGCACAAGAATGTCAAATAAACATGTCCATGTAATTTTCTGCTGTACTTCATTTCTTGTATTTGACATGGTACTAGAATGAACAGGAATTTGTATATTTCACTGGTATGTCCATTAGCAAACACCTAGGCTTATTTTAGGGTCTTATAAGACTACTCGGTCAGAGCCCTTCATTAGCTTTTTGAACTAAGACCTGGGAACTGCAAATAAATGTTATAAGGTGATTCTAAGCAGATGTGAATGGTGGAAGTTTCCTGTCAGCACTGTGGTAAAACTGCAACATCCCTTAGAGAAAAAGGCATGACAGAGATTAAGATGGTGTCAAATTTTAAGGATGAAATGATTCAGATAAAATTCTCAGGTGGAGAAAATCCTGAAAATGTCAAATAGTGATGCCTATCTTCTGATTCTGGGGACTGCTGTTTTTTTATGAGAAAGACAAGTGTTCACACCATCTTCAAGTAAATGTATCTGCATGAGTGATTCCAATGAAATTTTGGGCTGGAGTCTGTTTTATTTTATCTTGAATTCAGACAAATGAAGCCTTACATGAATATTCAAAGAATCATCTTTGCCAGGGCTTTCTGGAGTGGCTGTCATGGTATTTTTCTTATTTCTAACTCAACCCTCTGTCCATTGGGCCCTGCTGTCAGAGGCTACTGTTTTCACAGGAAAGGCAGCAAAGTGCTTTGGCTGTACCTTGTCCTGCAGTTAACACCTGCAGCTAAAGATCTACATCACTGATCACGGTGGATTTTTGCAAGATGCCAGGTTCAATGAGCTGTGACAGCTGATGCACAGACAAACTGGAAGTTCTCATCTTTTTTCCTCCTCCATTCTGCATAAACATGCTATGCCTGTGCTAGAAATTTTTTTTATTGGAGGAGTCATGAACTCTTTCAGTTTCTTCACCAAGATTCACAGGGTTTATCCTCAAGAGTCTGATTCTTGAATCCCTCCTAAAGAGTCATTTTGCTTCATGACCTAGATGTGCCATCTGTTTTATCTCTGTTGGCAAAATGGGGCTACCTATGTTAATTCACTCCACAATGTTCTGGGAGATTCTTCAAAGGTCTGAGAAAATTTTCCCCAGTACTGAACCTGGAGTTGTATTCAAATAATGGAAATAGGAATAGTTTAAAAAAAACAACCAACCAAACAAACAAAAAACAACCAACCAATCTAAAAATTAAAGTATGGGAACTAGCACCAAGTGCACAGACTCAGGGAGATGGTAGAAACTTGAATCAGGGGAGGTTTAAGTTATGTAGCAGGAAAAGGTTTTTCACCCAGAGGGCAGTTGAGCAGTGGAACAAGGTTCCCAGGGAAGTGGTCACAGCACCAAGCCTGCCTGAGTTCAAGAAGCATTTGGAGGATTCTCTCAGGCACATGGTGTGATTCTTGGGGTGCCCTACACATGGAAAGGAGTTGGACTTGATGATCCTGATTGAGGAAATCCCTTTCAACTTGGTATATATAAACCTACAGGGAAATTTATTTTTTTCTGCACAGGCCTGATGTGACAGATATGAGGTTTAGGCCACCTTGACTCTTCTCTGCTGTATGTTCTCTGTAGTATTTCATGCTCAGAGGTTTAATTGAATGGACTGGCAGAAACTTTTTTTCTTTCTGATCATGGCACCTGCAGCTGTCAAAACAAGAGAGATTATAAAAGGGAGAGCTGTGTATAAAATTACAACCCAGTTATTCTCTATGAAGAACAAACCATCCTGTAAAGGATAATTAAAATACTGTGCAGTGTAAAAGTAAAATACAGCAAAATACATAAGTGAGAGCCCTACTGGGCTGAGCAGCAGTGATGTTTTTTGCAAGGGTGCATCCTTACCAGAGGCAACAAAGCAGTTTGTGATTAGATTTTTGTCACCACCTCCTCCTCCTACATGCAGAACAGAGAGAAGCATTGGTATTTCCACAAGCCCTCCCCTTCCCATTTTGGAGCTTGTGATGGAAGGGAAGGTTGGTTCCATGATTACTAGAAACTTGAATCCAGGCATCTAGAATGATTCAGATGTTCATATTGTATGGAGACTGAGGAGCAGGTGCATCTGATGGAGGAAATTTTGTCACTGGAGTAATCAGGCTGCATTTTTCACTGGTGAAATACGTAGGTACTAGAGTAGTTTAAGTATAAACCTTGCTCATAATATATAAGGGGCACTTTTCATTGCAATTAGTAATCAAAGGACACTTATGTGTGTATAAGTGAATTGTTTGTTGTCCCGTGAAAAAGATTGAGCTACTGCAGTAATCTAAGTAAGGCTGGCAGAATTCAACTAGGAGCCAGTGCAAGAAGAGAAAGTGGATGTAGAAAAATCTCACACCTTATTAGTCAAAGAGAAACTTTCTCACAGTTCTTCTGTTGGGACAGAATACAATTGAAACGTGCATGGAATAAATGAAAACTGAGTCAACTGAACACTTAAGAATCCTAATGTAAAGTCTTGCTCCATATGAACCTTTTGGCTTTTTTGTACACTAGGACAGCTTCACAACTTTATCACAATTGCAAAGACATACAGAGCATAGAAATATGACTGTGTGCTTTCTGGTTTTTATTTCTGAATTTAATGTAAATGTTTTTCTCTGTAAATATTTCTAAAGAGGAGGTGGCAAATTACTTTATTATTCCATGCCAAGACTAAAAAAAATTCTGTTACTGTAGCTTGAAAAACACTCCTTGAACAAGTCAAATTATGTTATATCTGTGACCCTCTTATTCTGCATGGATGTGCTTAGTTCCTATTGTATTCAATGAATGTGATCAGAGAAAGAGGACACAATTGTCTGGTTACTTGGTTTGTTTTTTGTTAACACTAAAAAATTACACTGGCTGTCACATTCATGCAGTCTCAATGGTTGTAAAACACTGAACTGGCAGCTCAGTACATTACAGCATCTCTTTTCACCTTTCATTATCTTTTTATGGAGCATCCTCTGAACACGAAGGTGTTCTGCTGCTTCATATAATATTCTTAACTGCAAATGTCCCAAAACTGAAGCTGAAAACAAGACTGTTCAGTAACCCAGTTAAGTAGAATTATTTATTGTGCAGAGCAGTATCAGATGGAATCTATTGGTGCATTTGGTCATGACTGGAAATGTCACATGGCATGGAACCTGTGACATAAGTGAGCAGCAGCCTGACCACTTGGCAACTGAAGTGCTCCCTCTGGGCTTTAGTTTTGTTTTTGAAATAGAAAGTAAAAAAGAAGCTATTTATTGTTTTGTTGTGGTTTCTGTCTTTATAATGCTTTTTAACCACTGGAATGTGATCTTAAGTGTTTATATTTCTCTTTATAGGCAATGACGAACAAGTTATACTCCATGATGTTGAAAGGTAAATACACTTTGTGTTTCCACTGCTTCAGGATCTCCCTTAATGTCAACTCAGTAGAGGCACTTTTGGTTTAAATTAATGGTCTGGGAGAAGGGCACAGTGTTTTAATCCTGAAACAAGCTTTTATTTCTCTAAATATCTGTAATGAAGTATTCCACATCACCCCATTTTTTTTAAGCACTTGGTTCTGCATCATCTTGACCTTGCAAAAGAGAATAGCTGTTACATACAAATGATCTCCTACAGACAGCATACTGGATTCTGAGTAGATGTGGAGTCAGATTTTTCTGGCACATATTCAAGTATTGTGGTACATACAGGCTTTTTTTTGTTTGTTTTTCAAAATACCTGACTTGTATTAAAGATGCCTAGTGCTTGGCCTACCTTTTAAAACTTTGGCTGCAGCTGCCCGATTCTTGACACTGATGTGAAGCATATTTATTTTGATGTTTAATTTTTACCAAAACTGCAAGACAGTTGGGGATTAGATTTTGTTGTGCTACATCAAAACTAGGCCTGTTAGTCAACATATAATTAATACAGTACTGGTGATGTATTAGATGGGGCTTCTCTATGCAGCACATCATATCTTTTGTGCTTGCTGCTTTTGAAGCAGAAAAACTACTTGTTTGATTTGCTGGGGTGTTTATTAGGGGGGAGAGGAGGGCTGTTTTTGTTTTGTGTTTTCATTTTGTAGCTCGTTATTAAATGTGGTGTCAGAATTTTAGATGTTGGTGGCCATTGTGTTCTGTCTTTTCAAGCTTCTGCAATATCTTTGTCCTTGACAATTTTCTATATAAGACTTTTTTTTCCTGCTATTTCCTGTATATAAACAGGTCTTTTTGGTATGTATGTATTTGTAATGTTTTTGTTATCAGGGTCCAGTTGTAATGCATAAAGAATTCATTTCTTTAACGCTGTTGGTGTGACCTGAAAGAAACCTTACTAGTCTCTCACACTGAATTCTGATTGGTTTCTATTCTGCCTTCTTGAATGTTAAACACATGGTCTAACAACAGCTTTTTCATACTTTTAAATGGCTTTTTCTGTTACTGGGGTTTTTTTGGTTTGGTTTTTTTTTTTTTTTTTTTGTTTGTTTTTTTTTTTTTTTGCCTTTCTGCTAACTGTTCCATGAGACATAATTAGTAGATGTCACTAATAACACAAACTGCTAAGTGTTCAAAACATTGATTTTATGTGGAATCTCTTTGATGGAGTTTCTGTGAGGTATAGAGATTGTGTACAAAGTATATTCTTTAAAGGAGTCTTGCCAAAGAAATAAAACAATCCCAGAGTCTTCTCTCTTAATATAGTAATGCATTAAAAGACAATATATTAAGAGGATTTTGGTCTCTCCATGCTGCTGCTGCTTCCTTTTTAAATGATCTATACATTTGGGAAGAGGATAAAGAATGGTCTTCTTACAGCTGTGGAATGGCTGAAATCTTTTGGGGTTTTTATTTGGTTCTTTTATGCTGCTTTTTTAGTAGTCTTTCTTGGTTCTCCAGGATAGACCAGACCTGTATTTTTTCCATGAAGAAAAAGCAGCATAGAAAGCCAGCTAGAAAGTTGCTCTTTTGTGAGCTTCAACTGAACTTCTGGGTGATACAGAAGCCTCTATTAAAGAATGAGCTTGTGTCTTGATTTCTTTTTTATGTTGAGTAGTAAAAATTTAGTCCACAGGTCTCAAGATGTCTTTTCCACTACCTCTTCCCAGGTTTAATCAACTATAACTTTATTTTCATATTAACATGTACCTGAAGTTTTTAATGTGTGGGATTTGCCCTGAAGGGTTTTTTTTCCTCATAGAATAACATCTTGGACACTCTGCATTGGCTTTTTGTTTGCTTTTGACTCTACACACCAAGGTCTTCTTATGAACTTTTTACTAGGTTTTTCTAGGTTGATAAAGCTGTAAATACTTTGCTTCTTAAAACAACAATGAAAAAAAGGAAGAATGATAATCGTGTATCTTTTTTCCAGCACTGAGACCTTGGATGTGTTTGCTCATGAGGATGCAGTGTATGGGCTTTCAGTGAGCCCAGTAAATGACAACATCTTTGCTAGTTCATCAGATGATGGCCGGGTTCTTATTTGGGACATCCGAGAGTCTTCCCATGGAGGTGAGAATTCTAGGTGGGAAATGTCATTGATACAGAAAGAATTTGGGTGAGGAAAGGAAAAGTTATGTTAATCTGGAACAATCAAGACAAGGGAGTGTTGGAGAGGGGTGAAAGAGAGGTATAGTTCAGACTTTCCAGTTCAATGTTATTGTCTTAAGTGACTTTATGAAGTACCACATATAGTGGAAGCTAGCATAAAACTTGGTATGAATAGGTTTAGCAGGGGAGTACATTATTTTATTTATTTATTGTTTGGGTTTTTTTACATTTGGAAAGCTCTTCTATTTATTTGAATAATTTTCCAAAGATATTTATATACTCTGACACTGAAGATTGCTCTTATGCATAAGGGGTTTTGGTTTTTTTTTGCTGTATGGAAACTTTGAATGCTTATGTGATAAAAGGGTATCGAATTATTATTTCAGTCTTTGTTTTCTAAAACAGAACTGAGTACTGTTGATTTATGTAACGGTAACGAACCTGCAGCTTCTCAAAACACTCTAATCTGTGTTTTTACAGCTGCAGTTTTAAGGCTGAAGCATCTTGGTTTAGAATTGTAGTTACACAAATTTGAAGAGGAATGCTTCAGGAATTGAATTTCAGTATATGAATACTTAAGTAATGCTTCAGTAAATGAAGTTCTGAGTTTACCCCATCCTAAAGAACACAAAGCTGAGAATTTAAAATGGAGCAGTTTGCAGGTGTACAGCATCTGGTTCCCTTCATAGCTAAAATAAACTTTCATCTTTTTTTTTAAGCTGTTTAAATGCAATTACCTCAACTCATAGTTTCTACTGGTCTTGCAGGACAGTTGTTTATGGCACTGAAATCAGCTTATGTATTTAGTGGCAATTTATACACTGTGGTTGTTGGATCAAAGTTGCTGTTAATTGAGTTACCTCTTTCCATACCTAAGTGAATTTGATAACTTCTCTAGATTGTGATTCTTTACCTTTCTGACTAGGAAATGCAAGCTGGGACAAGGCATACTTTATAGTCCCATAGGGGTCTTTTAGAGCCACTAGCATCATGAGGGCTTTATGGAAATAGAGTAACCAGAATTGGATCTTTCTTGATAAACCTCACCAGAATACTTGGAGTAGATTGCTTATTGATGCTTTCCCTACCTCAGGCATATTGCCTTTTTATAAGTAAAAATTAAGTATACTAGCACTGCTTTCAGTTCAGAGCAGTCTGATTGTTACTATGATTCTGATTCTCTTGTGCAGTTGTGATTCCCCTTATCTCTTTCCCATCTTGTGATTTTACTAGAAAGAACATTCTGAAAAGCAATGCACACAGTCAGTATATGATAACATAGACTCTAGTAAAAATGCCTGTTATACCTCTGGATCACTCAGAGGAATACATCAATCATGCCCCTCTTGTTCAGAAGTCTCCTACTAGCACAGTGAAGTGTTGTCTTCCCTTCAGCCAGTTTCTTACCCTATGCAACTCTCTTTGGTAACTTCAGCTGCCTATAGCTAAACTATACCACATGTGAATTTAGTCCTCATGAAATCTACCTCTTTTTTCCCCTGTATAAAAGGTCAGCTATTTTATCAAAAAGAAAAATTAGTCTAATTTGACTTATCTACCTCTGGTGAATCAGTCACTTTATCTCTTTTATTTTTGTTTTCATGACATCCTAGTGATGAGACCAGGCACTGAACATGGCTTTCAAATTAGAGATGGTGAAATGTTCCTTTATTGGCTTCTCCTGAACTCTTCACCATAAAGATTTGTCTGTTAGGAGAGCTACCTGTTGCTAACAGTGGATGTCAACAGTTGGTGGGACAGATGTTGCTTAGTGTCATAAACTAAAATCCAATCTGATTTGAGTTTTTGAACTTGCATGAAGTGATGTTTATCCTTCTTTGATGTAGTTAAGCCTTTTACTGTTTTACTGTTTACTGTTACTTCTGTTTCTCCTTCAGTGCTGAGTGATTTATGCCATGATTTTTATAAACTCGCTGTTACTTGTTAGAGGTAGTGTTGATCTCCCTTGATAAACATTTTCATACTCCAGTGTATGAGAGATACAATTGGGAATGACCATAAAGAACAATAAAGAAATAATCCCCCTACTTCTCATTAAAGTGACTTAGTGGCTTATTGGTTTAGCTTCTGTAACCTCTCTTTAATTTGAGGAGATAAAAGGCAACTTTTGTTACCTTAGAAGAAAACAGTGGTACCAGGCCAGGCTGTTTGTAATAAAGGGGTTAAGGAAAACACCAGTAATTAATGACATTGATTTGACTGAACAAATGTAAGCAAACTATATGTGTGTTTTAAAAAGCACCTCCTTTATTTGGCAATCTGATGTTGAATCTCCACTCAACTAATGAAGTCCATTTCTTCTCAGTGGAGGCTGCCATTTTAGTGGCACAGCCTTTTATGTTCCAGCAGGGACCTGATTTGATGATGCAACTGGAAAAAGTTGGTTTTGATTGGATATTTGGAACTTCTAGTAGACCAGTAGCAATCTCTAATGTCTTGGGGCAGGTTGTCAGAACAAAAGTTTGCTCCTTTTCTTCCCTTTAACTCTGCTTCCTATGACATTTGCACCGGGGAGTTTCAGCTGTGGTCAATACAACTCTGCTTTGATCACTGCTGAATGAATGCTAAAAGGGTAAGTCCCTGTGTCAGAAAGCTTGCAATAGGGCATAAGAGGAGGATATAGATGTAAGGACAAGTAAATGTTAATTCTTGATGGACAATAGTTTCAGAAGGTGTTAGGATTTTGAGAGGGTTGTCTGTTTAGCCATACTTTATGTATCTTACAGAGCGATATGAGGAATGCAGATGAGGTATATGTGGAGGTGCCTGTGGGGCTAAAGGTTCCTGCACAGAGTGGCTCAGATAAGGGCAATAAGTGAGTCTCTCCCAACCATGCAGGCAGCACAGTGGTTGCATCAAAGCAGACAGTGAAAGGAAAAATCTAGCATGATCGTTGTCTCAAAACAGGCATTGATTCTGGTTTCTTAGATGAGTAAAGGTACCCATAACAAATAGAATTGGACTGTGCCTAAAGCAGTAAATTTACCAGAAAAATACAGAGAAGGGTGACAGAGTCAAGGCTTTTCCACACTCTTCATGCAGCATTTTGATGGAATGAATAGGGCAGAGTATCAGGCTAAACACAGTCTTGTTAAACTAATCAAGATGAGAGGGAGAGAGTCTGTTTGAGCATGTTGTTAACTGTGTAAGAACAGCAAAAGCCAATTGTTAACATTTTTATGCAAGAGGAACACCCTTTTTGTCTACTTGCACAGCTGCTTGTACAGCACTTAGGAGGTGGCAGTCCTCTTTTCCTCAGGATTGGCAGCTTGCTTTGAGCTGAGTTCCATACAGATTTATTTCACTTTTTGTAAAGTTATTCTCCCAAATAAGCAAGTGCTGCTATATTTACAGTTTGTGTGCTCACTAATGGCTGTGGAAGCTTCCAGGTATATCTTGCAAGGAACCTTTTAGAAGCCCCCTGTGTGTAGTCCTTATTACATGACAGTTTGGTCATGACCTAAGAAGATTCAAATACCTGATCTTTGTCTAGTTTTAAACACTGATAACCTTCCATAATCAAAATAGTGTCTTGAAATCTAGTACATGTCCTTTTCCATATTTAGACAAAGTTAATGTACTTGTGGGTGGATTTTAAAACCTCAATTTTTATATTGCTTTGGATGTGTCAGCTTGAGAAATGGTTTGAACATGTCTCCATATCTTCAGATCTTGTTTTGCTGTTTCCATATTAATCTGCCAAATGAATTGCATTGAACAGTTGTGTGCAGTGTTTGTTCTTATTTCTGAAATCTCAACTTTCTCAACAGAGCCCTTCTGCTTGGCACACTACCCATCAGCCTTTCACAGTGTCATGTTTAATCCAGTAGAACCCAGATTACTGGCTACTGCCAACTCTAAGGAAGGTGTGGGACTCTGGGACATTCGTAAGCCTCAGAGGTAAGATCTGGCTGTCCTTGGCTTATGCTGTACTAGTTCTTTCCCTTTAAAGGTGGTGGCCTAATACTCTCTCACTTCCCCCCCTTCTCCCCCCCTTCTCCCCCCCTTCTCCCCCCCTTCTCCCCCCCTTCTCCCCCCCTTCTCCCCCCCTTCTCCCCCCCTTCTCCCCCCCTTCTCCCCCCCTTCTCCCCCCCTTCTCCCCCCCTTCTCCCCCCCTTCTCCCCCCCTTCTCCCCCCCTTCTCCCCCCCTTCTCCCCCCCTTCTCCCCCCCTTCTCCCCCCCTTCTCCCCCCCTTCTCCCCCCCTTCTCCCCCCCTTCTCCCCCCCTTCTCCCCCCCTTCTCCCCCCCTTCTCCCCCCCTTTTCATGTAAGTCAGAATGTACAATAGTAAGAAAGTATGTAGAACAAAGTTCACATCAATGTTAGTAATGCTGAAATAAATTATTTTTCATAACTAACATTCTTCTTCATACATATGATCTAATTTGATTTTTAAATGGGTCTAGATCTTCAGTGTAAAGGTAAGTTATTTTTTGGAAGCCTACCTGGCCTCACTGCTACAGGTTAACTCAATGTTGTTAAGTTCACATCACTAGCACTGGTGTGCTTGTACTGCAAGGAAGCCATGGTGGGCACTGCCTGGTTTACAGTTAGGTTTTTTTTTTTTCAGTGGCTGACTGGAAACTGACTGATTGTGGTCAAAGATGCTTTTTACTCAACACTTAAGAGTTTTATATGATCTCCTAGACACCTAGATAATCTGATTGGCTGTATAAGGGACTACCAGATGTACAGAGGATTTTAAACTAATGAAAAGAAGAGAAAAAGTTTGCCATGTGAAGCATGGTTAAACTGGGTTCTGAAGTGAATATATGCAATGTCTAATACCAGAGTTTTGCATGCAAGAGAGATTAGGCTTCTGTTGAAGTCTTTCTAGTGTTTCGTATTTTGAAAGTAATTTCCTTTTTTAATCAAAGTAATCACAAAAAAAATGTTTCTCCCTTATCCCCCCAACTTTTATGTTTACATGTTTGTAGTTACAGGTGTAAATGTAGTAAGGATAATTTTTAAAAAGTGAAAAGAGGAGGAAACACAGTATTTTACAGTTCAGTAACCTCAACTGTTTACAATCTCATTTTGCATACACTTGACTTTCCCCTTACTGGTGAATTTCTTGGGATATCTAGAAGTGTTTATCACTAAATTCTTCATAGGTTTGCACTGACAGAGAGAAAAAGCCATTTCATATGAAGTTATAAGTGGCTTAAAAAAAATTATAAGACATGTTGGCATCCAATACAAAAGCAACGAAGTTATGGTTTTGGGAGGGTTTATTATTCTTAAATGGTAAACATTAGTGTTTTGAATTTTCAATCAGAATTTGCATGCTGATGGCTGTAGAGCTTTCTCACATTTCTTAAGTTTGCTAGAGCCCTTGTTGGCAGCTGTTGTGCTGTCTGCTATTAAATTTAGGTTTGATAAATTTTAACTGGAAAGGAGTTAGAAAGTTACTTGATTTATTTTCTCATTCTTGTCAAACTGTCTAGGTCTTAGTTTGATGTTAAAAAGTTAGTAACTTCAACATTTACTGTATGAAAGGAAGAGAAATATAAGACATTAGAGTTATTTTGCTCTTACAAAATGTTGGGAGATTTTTTCATATAAAAATTATGTCATTTTAAGATCAGTTCATTCGTACTTTTTTACCTTGAACTAATGGGGGAAAAGTTGGCTTCCTCTTGCTAAGTTAGCTGGTCTCAGGAGTCTGTTTTTCAGCTTCTACTTCAATTTTGTGATATAAGAACTTCTGCAGGCTGAGTAGGTTTTATTTTCAAAAGGAAGTTACATCAAAACATTTCTCCCTTCAGACATTTATTCTCACATTGTGAACATAAAATAAATGATGCTGGTAGAGTGCTGTAGCTTATATTAATAGAAGTCCTTTATGCATGCAAAATTTAGATTAAGTCTTTCACTTGGATAGGAAAACAAAATGGGATCAGCCGTGGAAAAGTTGTACAAGGCTAACAGGAGAAATGGAGGAAGCAAGTATCACTGGGGGTACAAGTATTTGCCTTGGTAAATGCAGGAACAGTTTACTTGAATAAGGAATTCTCCTTTTACAAATTTTAACAGCTGCTTTGTAATAGCAGAAATAGCACCTTTTTCTTATTTTTAGCTGTTCTCATTAAGGTTTTGATATCAAAAAAGATTTTCAGTCAATATATAGAAGTGTTGATGAGCTATTGCTTGGAGTGGAAGCAGGTATCAAGTGGTGGAAATTCATGTAGTAGCCAGTCTAGATGCTATTCTGCCTTCTTCAGTCTTGGCCATAAGGCAAAGTTCTAGCTGTGAGCTTGCTGGGGGCTGCTCACACATTTTTAGCTTTATTATGGCATTGTTCTTTCTAATGCCAAACCTAAAATAGCTGTAACAGAATTTAATTGAAGAGTAATTTGAATTTCTCCAGGTTTAGCACCAATATGAAAGACTTAAACCTTTGACAAATATGAATACTACAGTCTTTTTTTTATGAAAAGGGGAGAGGAAAGGGTGTGTTATAACCTCAGGGTTGTACATTTACTTCTGAAAGACAAGAGCTACCCTTTCTCATCCTAATCTGATCAAAGTACAGCTTTCAAAGTAAAAAGCTAAATGGGGATGGTTAAACATCATACCTTGCCACTACAGTGCTGAAATTCCTATATGGACAGGTGGCACCACTTTTTCCTGCACAAGGAAACTTGTGCTATACCTTTACTGTGCAGCTGGACATACACCCTGTATACCATGAAGCTGTTCCAGTATTTAAAGCATTTGTACCTACGAGGCGTGGTGCATATGTGAAATAGGTACATGCTTCTTACCTGCAGCCCACTTCTCCCACAGGAGTGGAAAACAGGAAAGTGAAGAGTGAGAGGCTTCTTGCAGAGCAAATGCTGTTTAATGATACTTAGTTTCAGTGATTTGGGCTGTGTATGCTGTAACTTAAATGAATGCAGGTGGTAAGTCTGCATTCAGCTGTCCTTTTTCTGGGGCAGTCATCAGCTTTCCTCCTTTTGAAAGCTTGGCCAGAGATATGTTCATGCCATGGTGAGAAGGGTATGCTTGTCTGAGGGAGAGAAAATAGCCTAAAGCACTAAGCTGACACTGCTATTTGTTCCCAGGAAACTCTCAGGTAAGAGAACTCTTTAGTGAGAGCTGAGTTCTGCTAATGGACTGCCAAAGCCAGAGTGCCTCAAGTTTAAATACAGTAGATTGTTAGTCTTTATTAAAGTAACAGACCATTTGCCCCATGCCTGCTGGTCTCTGCAGATCTAGTTTGCTCATTTAGAAATGTGGAACTTGATTTTTAATGCACTTGGGGCCAATACACTTTGTTTTCTGAGGAGAAAAAATTTATTCATTTGTAGATCAGTTAAGATCTAATCATTTCAGTGAGGAAGTAGAAAACAGAATTTACATTTTTGTATGTGGGTTTTAGTTTGCTACAGTCTTTTCTGAGGAAAATATACTGTGAACTTAATTATCAAGATAATTTTTTTTTTTTTTATAAAGGTGAAGTAATCCACATAATGCTCTAAGTACTTGTGGTAGACTGTACATGGAACTGGAATTGGTATGTGAGGGAGTTGTATATGTTTTCCATATTCTTACTAATCAAAAAGGACACAAAGTGTGGTTTCAGTTAAGATGCATGTCAAAAGTGCTTAGGCTGTTGAGTCTTATGGGCAGAATGGGTTAAAAAGCCCTGAAGTTCTTGGTAATCTAGGGATAAACAGGAAGCTGCCTGTGTTACTTCATGCCAGAACACAAGCACAGCAAAGAAGGGCTACTGCATCAGCTGCTTTTCTCATTGTTAAAAGTCTGCTCACAGTGGAAATTCTTGCTTCTGTACAGGTTTGCAGCTCTCTTATACTCTCATTGGTATCCAAGAAAATGTGAAACTGTCTGAGGTGTAGGAAGGCATTTGAAGGACACAATGTGGAAATGTTAGCTTGCTGAGGTCTTTGAATAAGCACAATATGTAACTATAGGATAAAATTGCTAGATCTATCTATTCCTTCTCTAGCTTTTTAAATTTCCATTGCTGTGCATGAAGTTCACTTTTGAGGGACTTCATACTCTTAACTGTCATGGGAAATCCCTCCTTTCCTTCATTATTGATGTAATCTTTCATAACACTGTGGCCATCATGGGAATTTTTTAGTTGTATCATTTCATCTCCAGTGCTAGGAGAAATTATTAGATCAGTTGAACTTCAGCTGTTTTGTCACCATGTGTGGCAGTGGGGCTTGATTCAGGGGTTGAATGGGTAGAAGGAAGAGGAGGAAGTGTGGATACTTCTAGATGTTTGCTGTCTATTGGCAAAATAATAACTTCTGTAAGCTAAGCAAGGCTGCAGCACTCCTCTAATACAGAAAAGGTGAAATGGTTACATATAGCTAATAATTTGCTTCTAGAATAGCATTTCATACAAACTCATTTACCCCAGCTACTGTCCTGTTTGCTGTCAGTTCTAAGATGGAAGCAGAATTAAATAGTGATGCAGCCACTACATGGTTTGCTTCCTAACTGGATACTTTTCTGTGGAATCTTTGCTGCTGCTTCCCTGCAAAATCCAGAAAGGAAATTAAGTCTGAATTCTGAAGACTAGCTGTTTGTAGCAAATAGCAGTACTGTAGCTTGCAATACTTTAACATAAAAGTGAAACATCACAAAACATATGAAAGCAAAGAATGTCAATAGGAGAAGTCAACATGGATTCGCCCAAGGGAAACCATGCTTGACCAACCTGATTGCTTTCTGTGATGTTGTTACTGGCTGATTAGATGAAGGGCCCAGCAGTGGATGTTATCTACCTTGACTTCAGCAAGGTTTTTGATACTGACTCCAATAACATCCTCATTAGGAAACTTGGAAAGTGTGGGCTAGAGGAGTGGACAGTGAGGTGGATTGAGAGCTGGCTTTGTGACAGAACTCAGAGGGTGGTGGTCAATGGAACAGGGTTGAGTTGGAGGCCTATAACCATAAGTGTTCCCCAGGGGTCAATATTTGGTCCAATCTTGTTCAACATGTTTGTCCATGACCTGGATAAGAGTTAGAGTGTATTCTCAGCAAGTTTGTTGATGATACAAAGCTGGGAGGGGTGGCTGACACTCCAGAGGGCTGTGCTGCCACCAGGTCAAGGGAGGTCATGCTCCCCCTCTGCCCTGGTGGCCACAGCTGGAATCCTGCACCCAGTTCTGGGCTCCCCAGTTCAAGAGAGACAGGGAACTGTTAGGGAGAGTCCAGAGGAGGGTGACAAAGATGACTGGGGCACTGAAGCATCTTTCTTATGAGGAAAGGCTGAGTGAGCTGGGACTCTGTTGCCTGGGGAATAGAAGGCTGATGAGAGCCCTTACCAATACCACAAGTATCTAAAGGGTAGGTGCAAGGAAGATGGAGCCAGACTCTTCTCAGTAGTTCTCAGTGGCAGGATGAGAACATGGGCACAAACTGGAGCATGGGGAGTTTCACTTAAATATAAGAAAGGACTTTTTTACTATGAAGGTGCCAAGGCACTGGCACAGGCTGCCCAGGAAGTTCATGGAGTCCCCTTCTCTGGAGATATTCAAGACTTACCTGGATGCAGTCCCATGGGATGTGCTTTTCGTAATCCTGCTTTAGTGGGAGAGTTGGACTAGATGGTCTCAAGAGTTCCCTTCCAACTCTGACAGTTCTGTGATTCTGTACTACCAACAGCACTGGTGTGGTAATACTCTAAAGGTGTGGTTTGATAAGTCCATGAGATTCAGCTGGCCTTCACTCATTTGAAGGGTATCAGGCTTAATGTGGAATTTCTTATTTTAATCAGCAGAGGCACATTAGGTTGAGGTACAGTTTTTCTTTTTCAGCTTGATGGTGCATTGTCAGAAAAGGAGTCATTGGCTGTTAACTTTTAAACATGTATGGCAGTCAGTGGAATGTGGCCAGTTGTGCAGAATTAAACTAATAGCTCTAAGTTTTCAAAATCTTGAATGGAGTACTGATATCCCAGTAGGTCAGAGAATTCGGATATAGATTCCGCTGCCTGTCGGAAACAGGCAAGCTGCATCCACTTAGTTATCTGGAAACTCTGAGAATTTTACACCAGAGTATTTTCCTCCAAAATACACAGATTGACTTCAATTAGGCTGTAGGAGAGTTTATCTTCTGGTTTCCAGTTATGTTCCTCCAGCCAGGAGAGTTAGAATCATAGAATGGCTCAGGTTGGAAGGGACTTTAAAGATCACCTAGATCCAACCCTGCTGCCATGGACAGGGACACCTTCCACTAGATCAGGTTGCTCAAGGCCCCATCTGACCTGGAGTTGGTTTTATCCACTTCTTTAGTCAGGCAATATTAAACACCTCTACAAATTTAAAATAAAATATTTTTAGGGTTAGAAGAAGAAATCCTGATTATGAGTAGATTTTATTCATATACTGTAAAATTGGTTAACTTGCTGATGGGAAGCTGGGAGTGCTTTATGCTTGGCTGCAATGGTGAAGTAGGTAGTTGCAAAGCCAGCATTTCTTGGCATGCATGGGGAAATTTCAAGGCAGTTGCTGAGCTCTGAATTGTGAAAAGTTTAGCTCACTTTAAATAGTCATAATTTGATTAGTTGTGCTGACTGAGTCAGGATACAGAGGCAGATTCATTTTGCTTTTTTCCAGAGTTCATTCACAGCTTGATATCTCTTCTGTCTCAGCTTCAGTGCAGCAATTGTGATTCCATTGCTCTCCCCCAGTATGCTAAAAAGATCCGAATGTGGTGGGGTTGGCTTCTCAAAAATGTAGCATGTGAAGCACTGTTAAGATTAAACTAAAATAAGATTAAAAGTTGACTTGTGGTTATGGAAATCTTATTTTTTCCATTTTTAGAAGGTATGAGCGTTGCCATTCTTTCAGGTGGATGTTAAGCTGAAACCAACTGTGTCGTCCCTTTTTTCCAAAAGCTTAAACATGGTCTTGATTAGTGAAGCTGTTGTAAGGCGCTAGACCACTAGATGGGGTCTGGAAGCTGTGCCTTTTTTAAGGAAAGCAAAACGTCGAGCCCGAGCATCTTAAACTTGGCAATAAAATGGGTGTTGCAATTACATCTTGTGACAGAATTCCTGGGAGCAATTTAACAAGTCAGTTTACATATATATTTCAAGCAACGACTCTAACTCCAGCTATTTTAGGTATTCCCTTCTCTTCCCCTTTTCCATGTTCATCCCCTTTTCCACGTTCCAACTCAAGTTTGCTTTTTATCAAAGAAAATATGATAGTTACCAGCTTAATTATTTATTTTCCTATGTTTCATTTTGTCCCTACTGATATCAACTAATCTGGAAGTTTTTGAGATCAAAGCTATTATTGGCCTTTTAATGACCACCATATACTTTAAAATTAGCTTTCATACTGCAAAATAGCTGTTCACAGAAGTGTTTCCTGCTTGTGATGGGAGTGTTACATCTGGGTTTTTTTGTACAGTGGAATCCATTCATGTGTCCTTGTCAAGGGGTGAAATGCTAAATCTTGGATCTGTATCAGAAATATGTGTCTCAGGGTATTTCTGTGAGCCTAGGAAGGCTGATCTAAAAGCTCCCAGGCTGTCATACCTTCTAGGTCCATTGCACTAATTCTGTGACTGACCTGTTTCATTGAGCCATCTCATCATGCTCAGAAGTTAGAAAACTAACCTGGGAAAGCTTTGTAATTTTGGCCTAGCAAGTTTAACTGGGTTCAGGGTGTGCCTAGTGATTAGCATAGATGATGGAGAAGAGAGAGGGAAGCCTGCAAGGCTGAGAACAAAAGATAAGGTAGCAAGACCCTCCTCATTTGGGGAGCAGTGAATTCTTATGTTCAGCCATTTGTGACATTACTGTTTTACTTGCTTCAGTTTCTTTTGTTACACTAACTCTCTCTTCTTTTTTGTCTCATCAGCACATTCCTTACAAGCATTCCTGGTGGCTTTTCACAAAGTAGAAAGGGTGCAAAATAACGAAAGTAGGGTGTGATTTATATTGTAAGGTTGCCACTTTTATGAGAAATAAAATTGTGACACACTCTCTATATGCAGAGTATGTCTGTTTTGACACCTGACTTTTTATATTCCTACTGTACAGCTTAGTGTTCCAGGGCACCAGTATTGATTTCTGGAAACACCTTTTTCTACAGAACTTAAGTACTGGATACATCCTCTGAGTGAGGTAGAAATGCTTACATGTGGTAGACCTTTGTAATATTCTTCTGAAAGGTTCATGAGGCCTGTGCTGTCTGTGTATAAGTCAAAATACTCAAAAAGCCCAATGATGAGTTGGAAAAAAAAATCCTTATCCACTAGGGCAAGCCTAATGTCCTTTGAATGTAAAACTTACAGCATAGTTTAAAAGCTAGCTTGATGATAAAGTTATAGTAAGCCCAAGTTAATTATCAATGTTAATGTTTTCCTTCTAAGATTTACAAAGCCAAATAGGAACATCTCAACTTCAATTTCTTTCTTCTTCTTGGCTGAGGAGTACCTGCTGTTCAGAGCCTTTTTAAGCAATCTTTTAAAACTCACATTAAATTAATATTTGTGTCTCAAAAAACACCAGTCAAGAAGGCTGTCTTAATAGACTTCAAGCTAACATCAAATTTACCTCCTGCACTAAATTCAGAAGCAGTAAACTCACAAGCTGTTGATAAGGAATACCTGCTGTTAAATTAAATAGCAAGCAAAATATAGAGATAGAATTTTTCCTTGTAGTAAGTTAATTAGATTCAGGAGGATCTTGAGGAGACTCCTCTCAGCATCTTATGAATGTTGGACTTTGTTCATCTTGACAATGTGTGGAGGATTTTGAAGGATGTGGCTGTATTGTGCTGTTGGTCTCTAACTGACAGTGGGTTCTCTAAAGTCTTTGTCTTGAACTGAGCTTTTTTGCCAAGTGCAAGTTACTAGGTGTTCATCTTGTAGTAGTCTTTGTGCTGCAAGAAAGCACAATCCAACTCTTAAAAAATGTGGTGTTCTAGAGTTAGCTTCTGGTCCACACCTATTGGAAATCACAGGTACTCAGTACTTCTGAAAATCCTGTTCTTGGCATTGATTTGCTTTGCCTTATAGTTTCACTTGTTTCATTTAGTTCACAGCCTCTTAAAGACTTAATGAGTTCTGACCTTGTTTCTGAATCAGTGCAATGGTATCCAGTGGCAAGAGGAAGACCCTGTAGGTACTTATGTGACTTCTTTGTGCAGAAGGGGATGAAATATCTCTGTATTCATGATAATCTAAGGATGTAGAAGTCTTGCAGGTGGTTTACATTGGACCTACATACTGACATGTAGGAAAAGCTTAGGTTAAGGTTCATAAGTACTTTGTTGGTTTTGAAATAGAAGTGGTAGCTGCCAGAAGTACAGGCAATTTGAGAACAGTTCTTCAAAATTTAGTTAGATGCATATCAAATAGAACATCTTTACAAGAGAGGGCTAAGTATTACCTCTGAACAGAAGCATGGTTTATTTTGTTGGGGGTTTGTTGTTGATGGGTGGGAGTGCAAGGAAAACGGAGTAAAGCAAGATTGAGTATTTGCAGCTCTGTCTGTACCACAAGTGATATTTATAGCCTGTTGCACAGGACTTTAGAAAACCTTTGTGGTGATTCAGAAGGTATTCTAAGGTCGTAAAACCAGCATCAGAACTGAATCCAAGTCCATAGATTTAGGTCTCAAATAGCTGCCAATTTTAGTTTCCAGGCTCATGCCTTCAAGGTATTTGATCCTTAAAAATCATACCAGAAGAGAGAAAGCAGTTATTTTCTGAGAAATGCACATACTGAGTTTTATCCTTTTAGCTTACTCTCCTGAAGAGCTCACTCTAAAAAGCAGCTGTTGCTAATTTTATCTGTGTGCTATGAAGAAATCTGTTATGTTGGCTGAAATACTGAGCTTCTGGAAGTGCAAGGTGCCAACCAGTATTGTTAACGGTTGTGTTGCAGTGGTTATTAGTAAGAAGGGGAGATAACCACACGGGTTTGCTTCTGACAGTGAATTTAGTAAAGTTCAGGGGTCCTTAGGGGCTAGAACTGGTGAACTGGAAATTTTCTCAAAGTAGCATCTTTGGTTGTAATTGTTTTGTTCTTATGTTTCTTTGATAAGATCTTACATGATGTCTGCAGGAGTGAGATGGCAGGAATAGTGTGTGGATATTTTGCATTTCTGACCCTGCATGTAAAGGCAAGAAGCTCGTTATTCTAATAATTTCTAATGAGTGTGCTTTGGGATTGCCAAGGCCTGGAGCAGATGGAGGAGTCTTCTACACCACTGAATTGGCAACTACCTGTTTAAATTATTTTAGTCCAATACAAGAGTTCTGCATGTTTCTGTTTGGAAACCTTTGTCAGTCTCACTTTGAGCAGAGCACTGTATTAATGAGTGCAGGAAAACTGTGTGTATCTTGGCAACCACTTTTTCATTGTCAAGCTTATCAGTTAATTTCTTGCCCTTCCCAGTTGAACCATGTGTTGTGAATTTTGACTAACTTAATGCTGCTGAGAGAAATTTTACTTATCTAATTTACAGTATAATGAATTTTAAGTGCTCTTGGGCACTCACTAGTATGGGACAACCACACCACCTCAAATAGTTGAAGTAACTATTTGTCACAGTTCAGGACTATTGTCACAGTTCAGGAAATACAGCTCATCCCACATGTGACCATCCTCCTCTGTTTCTCCTCCAGAGTAGCTTCTCTGCTACTGAGGCAGTTCAACTGATTTGTATGTCTCAGCCTAGAACTTGAAGCTATCCTAACCATGTTCCACTTGACATATAACAAGTATCAATCAAATATCATATCCCCAAATAACATAGAACCCTTTTCCTTTTTTTTTTTTTTTTTTTTTCCCTTCAACTGTTTTTCATGATTTCTTAAAAGTTCTTTTACTGTCATAGAAAATCAGATGATTGGAGCTGATTGGCATGGCAGCAGTGTGTGTGTGTGGTGGTTTTTTTGTTTGTTTTTTGTTTTTGGTGGTTTTTTTTGGTTGGTTTTGTTTGGTTTTTTCTTTTTTTTTCTTTTTTTCTTTCTTTCTTTTCCTCATTGTAGCCATTAATAAATCTCCAAACTGTTTGCCAAAGGCTTAGCCAAAATCAAATGACTCTTTTAGTATTAGAAACATCTAAGTTTTTTTTCTGCCTTTCATCTCTGCCTTCTACTTTTATTTCTGTCTTTCTAGAAGGGTGGGCAACTGAAGGAAAAAGGGGGTACCTGCAGATGAGGCCTTCTGACTTTGGGCAAAGAGGGATGGTGGCAGTCATTAAGTCTTTAGTCATGCTGATGGCCTAGGCCTGTTTCTGCTGGGAAGAGCACTTTCCTCCAAGTGGACTCCTTTTTTGTGGTTGTCACTTTCAGCCAGTTGATGGTTTTTTTCTTTTCTTTTTCCTTTAGAAAGAAAGAAGTCCTGTGCTAAAGTTGCAAAATATGTAAATCGGTGAATTTATTGCTTGTTATTTTTTGCTCTAAAGGAAGAGATTTTTTTTTTTTTTTTCTGTTGCTTGTGTGAGCACCAACAGTCTAGAAATCCTGAAGCAAGTGTGCAGGCCTGCCCAGTACTGCCAGGTATTCAAGTGTGTGAAGCAGGTACCATAGTCCCTTTTTTTCCACCTGTATGTCTTCTCCTTATTGCTGAATTAAGTACAACAGTACCACAGGAAACACCTAAATGACTTAAAGTACCATAACGTCACATTAGATGTACACATTCTTTATCTCAGTTGCAGTCCTGCTTTATGCCTGACTTTGTCAGATTCTCCTGACACAGAGGGTTTAGCTTAGCTCTTTCTATGTTTAGGTTGATGTCCTTCGTGTAGCAGAATGCATTCAGGTTGGTCTGCTGATGTGCAAAATGAGAACTTTGAAAAAAAATTATTTTCACTGACAGAATGGAAAATTTTTTACTTCCATCTATCATCCCCATATTTGTTGATCAGATACAAAACTGAGACTTGGAGTACAGTGGTTCAAATTGTATAATAAATATATATGGTTTTAGTAATTTGGGTTTTAATTCTTTGTTATTCTCAGATAGGGCTATGATGACTCTTTTGTTCAGTCTTGATTTAGTCATTTTCTCAAACCTTTATTAGTTAAAATAACACTGTCCATTGCAGCTAGTTAGCCTTGCATCATATGCACAGGGTTTTGTTTTATTTGAAGATTACACTTTTTCACACCTACCAGCATCCCCCTACCAGCTCTCATTTCGTTCTGATCGGGCACTTTAAGTTTAGTCCTTTGCTCTGTGGGATCCAGCTTCTTCCCAGAAGTGGTGGTATTATTCAGGTTTATAATTTTCAAGAATATAAGTAGCTTGTTTACTGCACAAAGAAGTCAGGAAACCTGGTTTTGTTTCACAGTGATGGGTAGGTCTGTTTATTGACCTCTCTTGCCCTCAGTTTTTCCTGCATAAAGAAATGGGAATACTGCCTACTTCAGCAGCCTCCTGACATTTAATCTTTTTGTTAGCTTTGAAATTCTCTAACACATAGGTTTTTGTAAAGCAAGAATTTAAGGTAAAAAATATTTTTTTTTCAATGCAAATTTTAAAAGTATAAAATAGTAATCTGTTCTTCAAAAGAAGCTCTGGCTCAATGGGGTTTTGTATCCTTCTTTCTTAAGGAAATAGGTCTGTGATCATATAAGCCTAGCCCTAATCACTTTTATGTCTCATTTCAGAGAGAAGGGAATTAAATAAGGAAAGGGATTAAAAGAGATACTGGTTTTTTTCTTTAAAGAATATAAATATATAATATTTAAAAAGTATTTTTGACTGAATACAATGGAGAGATCCTCTTAGGGCATTTACTGGTAGAACATCTGAAATGGTAGTTTGGGAAACTGGTAGAAACAGCGTAATGAGACCAAAGTTGTGTATGCAGTTGCATTCAGATAGCTGTACATTATAAATTTTATTCTGCTGTAGGTGACTGTGCTCTGAAAGGGGGATTGAACTAGATGATCTTTCAAGTTTCCTTCCAGCCCCTAACTTTCTGTGATTCTGTGATTCATGGACATAACATACTGGAGGCAGAAGTTCTACTGATCCAAGACTGGACTGTACTTGTGCAGAAACATCTTGGGTCTTGCCACTTACCCTGTCAAAAGAAAGGCCTACTTTCTCATTGCTGGTCTTTAATTTCAGCTTTTATAGCTTTGGTAAATTAAAATTTCATGCAACTTTGCTTGAGAAAAGATGTGAGTGTATTTTACTGGATGAGAGAACAAATCTGTGACTGATGTTACTCAACTTTCCTAATACAATACATGAATCACAGCACAGAAAGGTGTGTAGGAAAAAATGCTTCATAGGACTGCAGTATCAATCCATGACTATTTTTGTGTAAACTAAGGTGTGAGAATGGATTTACTCCTCAGAGGGAGTTACATTCTCTGTAACATTCTCTGGTATCTGTGTTCTGTGTACTGACTTTGGTGTGTGCTTCGTTTTGGAGCAGCTACTGTTTCTTCCTTTGGCCCAAAGGTCATCTTCCCATGCCATGCCTGGCTCCATTTACATATTCACTGTCTGGTTATCTGATGGAACCTGCTCCATTGTGTTTTGCTGGATTCAGCTGAGCAGTGTTCTCTCACAGTTTGTACTCTCTCCTACAAGGCACGGCTTCTGAACAGGCTGAATAATGGACACCAAGTGTAGAATTTAGGGATTAGGAAAGGATGAAAATTATCAGGTGATTTTAGCTAGTTTGCTTGTGGTTGCTGGACAGTTGCTCTGCTTTCTTTTAATCTGGCTAAATGTGGAAGGTGGGTTTTTTTGTGTTTTGCTTTGGTTTTATTTGGTTTTTTTTTCCTGCAAAATTATTTTACTGTCTACTAGATCTCATGCATTTACTCACATTTCAGTAACACCTAGGTGATTCATGGATACTGACAGTAGGACACGCTTGTGCCTGCTGAATCCCAGATCTTTACTGTGGGTAAGCTGAGGACAGTGATAATGTTTGGGAATGGGTCTGCAATAAGACCAACACAAGCCTTGGATAGAGTTGGAGGAGGATGTGAAACATTTAAACAAATCAGGTTTTTGTTGTAATTTACAACTGTTGAATCACTCTCATGGCAGAAGTAAGTTCTGAATCCTAAAAGGGTAGAAGTAATACAGATGAGTGGGAGAGTTTAGTATACTTCATGCCTCCACTCTTGTCACTTTCCTCAAAGTACTGAAATTATGTATTTTTTTTCCTATGAATGAAGGCAGAATAATGGAAAACAATACTTTCTTGAGAACTGCGTGTGATCACTGGTGAAGCAGCATTAGCATTCAGTGATTTAATTAAAGATCATAAGGGCCAAACCACTCAAGTCTTTCCTGTTACTGAGGTCAGGCTGGTCTGGGTACGTAAATCTGGTGGTGCCCTAACAGTCTTAAGGCTCCAGATTCAAAAGTCAGTTATCAGATAAGAATCTCTCTTATTAAAAAGATTTAATGTATTTTTGCCTTGTTGGCATGGTAAAGCTTCTGTTCACCTCAAAGCTTGCCATGTGTTAAAGTTTATTAATAATGGGGGATTCCTTTTATACCAATTTTCACATTCCTGACCCTAACTGTAAAAATGAAAGGGGTGATACTGTGAACATGCAGAATCTGCACCCGAAATTCTCTCCTTTTCCAGTCTTGGTGGATGCAGTTGATTTTGGCTGTGTGTTCATTTTGAAAGGAAGCAAATATGTTTCATTTTGCTAACAATACACAGCTTTTTTTATTTGGTTATTCTTTGAAGTCAAAACGAAATATCCCTCATTTCCTGTTGAAGATTCTGAGGGATGTAGTTCTTGAAGAGAGTTTTTGTAAAGTTAGTGAGGTGATGACAGAAAAAAGAGGTTACTGAGAAATAATAAAATCCTGAGCATGGCTTGTGTACCCTTTTAATATTAAGACATTGATGGATTTCATGTGCATTTTTTAACACTTCTGAATACATATAGAGAAACTTCATACACTTTGACATGACATATCTGCTTTTCATATAAACTATCTTGAGATTTTTGTGACATCTATAATCTATTTTAATTAAAAATAAATGTATGCATGTTAAGTGATCTTGTGCTTGTTTTTCTATCAGTGGTTAATCTGGCTCATTCTAAGTATTTGCTCCAGACTAAATAAGAATTGTGTGTGTTTTTACACACAGATAATAACTTTATTCTAAATAAAAACCCAAACATTTCTGCAGTTTTCCAGGCCAAGATTCTGTTTGCCAAGTGCTATTCCAGTTCTTTTTGCACAGTTAGAGGTTCCTCAGTTTTGTGGTTACAGAAATGCTGACAAACACAGTTGTAGGCAATGGTGTGTATTAGTTACAAGCATTCAATTAATTTTTTCCTTTTAAGGTCATTCTTTAATTAAGTTAATTTCACACACTGCTGTTTATGATATCAAGCCTGATCTTCCTCCCTTCCTCCCTCCCTCTCCCTCATAAATGATGCTTATTTCCAAATTGGCTGTTCTGCAATTCATTGTCAGATTTGTAGCTTATCAAGAGAAGCTATTCAATAGTTTTATTTAATGGTTTTATTAATGCTGTTAAGCATGCTGCTTTTATTTCTATCAAGACACTGACCTTCTATCAGTTTTAATGGCCACTGTGTGTTGCCAAACTAACTTGTAAATGGCCTAGGTTAAGCTTATGTTACCAGTCAGGCAGTCAGCTTTTCAAAACAAGATTAAAAAACTTATTTGGAAAAAGGGAGAGAGGAGGAGATGGAAAAGCATGGTTCAGGTATAGACTTTTACTGCAAATTCTGAGTGCAGTGAGACTTCTTCCCTCACCCCATTAGCTGCCAGTAGGAATGGATTTATTTGCATTACTGGTGCTACTTTTGGATTGCAAGCCTTCCATTTTTTGGCCAAGCTGGTATTTTGTTAACACTTGAGTACTGCCTGTGTAGCTTATCCAGCTATGGAAATTACTGTATTGCACATAACTGTCCATTTTTGCTCTCCTCTAGCAGCTCTCCTCATTTTGCAGCCTCCCTCTAGCTCCAGCATGTATGTTTGGATTGCAATGTTCCCTCTGCTCAGTAAATATTTCTCTTAATCGTACAAGATGACTTTTTAAAAAACTCAGAAGTGCATGTGTCTCTCTTCCAGAGATGTCAGGCAACATCAGCATTCCACAGCTGGCTGGGTGAGCCAAATTTGGAAGCAGACTAAATCCCAGAGTAGTCTGGGCCTGGGTTCATAAAGATAATGTCTCTGGCAGAAGGGGCACCCATCTTGTTCAGAGATGCCCTTTTAGGAATGTCTTCAGATTTCTCACTAGCTGTCATCATCTGTATCTTCAACTGGGGAGTCTGATGCATCCATAGACTTTTTAGTAACTGCAAGAAGGTGTTGCCTCTGAAATTCCTTTGCTGGAACATGTAAAAAGGAGCAGCCCTAAGGAGCAGTTCTAACATGAGCAACATATCCAAGCATGTCTACATTGTCCCACATAATCCGGTGTGAAAAAATCTGAAAGTTACACTGACTAAGGGTGCAGAGCAGCACCATGATGCAACTGTGAAAGTGGAGATAGGGATTTGAACATTAAACGTGCTTAAACACATATCTCTCCCCTTCTTCTTCCCTACCTACTCCATAAAAAACAAAACAAACAAACAAAAAAACCCAGCAAAAGCTCTGGTTCTGGTTAGTTAGAAGATCTTTCAAGCTTCTTGATTCAAACATCCTCTTTAGTATTAGTACTGCTTTAATACTGTAAAAAAATAACATCCCCAAGCTTCTTTCTTGGAGATGGCTTCTTTTTTCCTGCAATTTTGATGGACATGGAATGTTGTAGAAGACATCTTGGGCAAGTTCTATTTTTTTTCCCAAAGCCAGCACGGTTCTGTAACCAACTAAACTTTATAATGGGAGATACTGAAGTCTTGGAGTTCCTTGTTGGTACCATGTGCACTGCCTGCAGAGGTGGCAGAGGAAGAGAGTTTCCTCAAATCCTTTATGACTGTTATTCTAGGTTCCCACTTTTTCCATCAAGACAGAGCCATGAGCTGCACTCCTTCCATACCTCCCCCTGCACCCATCACACTGATGTCTGTCTCTGATATTCTCTCAGAGGAGCAGAGGCAGAGCAAGCATTTCTTCTCTGTGTGGGTCAGGAAATGGATGTTTGTGGGATTTTGGTGACAGTTTGTCTCTATTCATCCCCACCTAACTACCTGTTGCCTCTTTCCATAGCTTATTAAAGGAAAACACTGCCATTAATTTAACAAATCATTTCAAAGAGACAGCGAGGAAGCAAACAGGACACAGGAGGGTGGGTAAAACAGAAATCCCCTGTCCTGTAAGCAGTGCAGCAAAATCTTGTGCTTGGAGCTGTAGAGTCTGATTTTTTGGGGACCAAGTTGAGGCAAGTGGGAGAAATCATCAGCATGTTGCTCTCTTAAATGAATGGCAAGTGGCTGTTTTAGCATTTCTTCATCAATCAAACTTAGCCCTCTGCCTAATTTATTAGTGTGGGGGTTAGGTTTGCTTGTTTTTTGGTTTTGTTGTTGTTGTTCTGGGTTTTTTTCTTTTTCCATTGAGCCATATATTCAAGGAACTGCAGCACAAATTGTGTTTCCATTACACGTGTAGCTGTATTGTTCAGTGTGATGGTATGAGATAGGCAACATTTTGAGGGTTCTTAACTATGCAGCTCCTTAATTCTAGACTTTTTATGTGAGTATATGATCATAACTTCTGAAGTCCCAGTCTTTCTTATTTAATTTAATTTCTGAAGTAAAATATTCTCGTAGAGTTTTATTATTCTGAAGCACAATACAGAATTCAATTCCAAGAGGTGTTTTCTTTGATAGCTTTGACTCCTATAGGAACTTAATGAAAACATCCATGTAGAATGGAAGCTAGTTTAGTATTACACTACAATTACTATAAAATATAATCTCAAAATATTTCATGCAGGGCATAATAATTGTAACCATGGGAACTCTGGAGATCTGAAAGCTTGGGACATCTGGCTTGCTTACTTGTAGGCATGAGAGAAATCCAGGCTGCAGTTTAGCTTGAGGAGAGCTGGTGGTAAGGAGAGGGACTTTGTCCTGGTGCAGTGGTGACCACACCTTAATATTAAGTCTGGTGGGTACGTACGTGCCATGGTGTTCTTATCCATGGTGGAGAACTTGAGTATCTGTGTGGAAAAATTGACCTTTCTTAGCAAAACAAATCTGGGTTTATTTCTTCTGTGGTTTATGGGTTGGGGTTTTGATTGCTTTTTGTTTGGACAGGACAGAGCCAATTTTCTTTCTAGTAACTTTACTTTTCAATTAAGTCTCTTCTAACTAACTGTACATGCTGAAATTAACAGCAAGTGGAAACTTCCAGAGAAAAAAATCTTTGGCTTATGCAAACCTGTCAGGAGGAGGGGGAGGGGAAGTAATGTGTGTTTTGGGGCTTTTTTTGGTCTGTTTTGTTTGTTTGGGTTGTCTGATTTGTGGGTTTTTTGGTTGTTTTTTGTTTTTTATGGTGTTTGAGTATTTTGAGCTAGCTGCATACTTCATTGACCCTGAAGAACAGAAACTAGGGCTAATGAAGGGGATTCCAAATCTCTGTATCTAAGGTTACAGTTTCAAGTATTAAAATTTTTAATATTTTTATTAAAAACCATAAATACAATTAAGAGAATTTCAGTGGCTTTGTTCAGGAAGAGGAGAACACACACATCTGTGAGAGAGCAGGACTCTTTGCACTGATAAAGTTATTCAGAGCTTTTGTGCTTAGCTTGAAGCTCTTACTAGTTGCCTTTGTATATGTGACTTTTGGTTTCTTTGTGGCACCCTGGCTTTGAGTGTTCAGTTCACAAAATGCTCATGTGTGAGAGCAGTGTTTTTCTAGTGCATTCATTATGTGGAGTCCTCTATTTTGTTTTGGTTCTGTTTAACTCTGGCTTAGGAACAATAGTTTTTTACCTTTACTGTATCTCATGTAATGATGCATGCTTCAACCTGCATGGAATGTGGCTTCCCATCCATGTGGAGTGACTCATTTTTCACAAACGCTAGGGCAGAGTGCTACATCAGAAAGTATAATGCATTAGAAGAATAAATTTCCCTTTAGAATCTGCACATTCTGGGCTGGCATGCCTTGTCTGGTCTAGAAAGTGCATAAAAGTCTCAGCTCTTAAGAGGTTTGATAGGGATTGCTCAAAAGCTGTTGACAGAAGTCAAGCTATGGTATTGCTTAAGGAGGTTTCAGTGATCACTGAACAAAAAAAAATTATGAAATGGCTTCCTTCTTCGTCTCCCTTTTCATACACATGATCATTTCAAGTACAGGGATTGACTTAAGTGTTAAAAAAAAAAAACCAAACAAACAGAAAAGCCCATACAATGCTAATTGAATGTCAGGTGTACTTTGATTATCTGCAGTTTTCTGGATAGAAAAAATTCCATGTTTCGTTATCGTTTTAAAGACAGAGTCTGGAAAATTTCATCCCTTTGTTTTTTTTCTCATATATGTCAGTAAGGACTGATACAAATACTCCAGCTCTGATCATACAGCCTTATATGGAACAAGGAAGGGAGCTAATTGAACCACATGAGAGTTTTAGGCAATAATGTCATGTGGTAGTGTAATGGTCTTGCCTACTTGGCAATATTTTAGATGAAGCAATTTGAGATGAGCTAAGTGACTTATTTTAGCACTTCCTGCAAGAAGTTTTTAATAAGATGATCTTTAATTTAAGACATCTGGGAAGTTATTGTAGAATTCAAACATCTTCTGATGCCCTGTAGAAATGCAAATAAAAATAGAAGTGAGATAATAGTCAGAGAAAATGCCATCCAGTGCCAGAGCAGAGAAAAAAAACTGTTTGGGCTGGCTGGATTTAGGAACCAGCTGAACAAAAACTGCTGAATGCTGGCAGGGTTGGTCTCAAATGCAGCAACCCTAGGAGTACAAGAACAGCCTTAAGGCCAGGGCTACTCTATGTGACTTTGCTCCTATTCAGGGAATGTAGTTGTTTACAAAACTCTACTGTCTTTAACTTTCCTCTTATGAAGACCTTATTGGCTTAGCATTTTGATAGTTTGTCATCTAAGTTTTGGGTCAAGTTTTTTCAGGAATTGATGCTTGCAAGCAGAAACTGAGATTATGGTTTACTGTGCTTTTTTGTTTGAAATAACTCGATAAGGTCAAAAATAGAGTTCTGTCTTTAAAAAGTTCATATGTGCAGCCCATCTCAGTTGTTTCCTCTGTCTTTTCCCAGTTCACTGCTCCGCTATGGTGGAAATCTCTCCCTTCAGAGTGCCATGAGTGTGCGTTTCAACAGCAATGGGACCCAGCTGCTGGCGCTGCGTCGGCGCCTTCCCCCAGTCCTCTACGACATCCACTGCCGCCTCCCTGTCTTCCAGTTTGACAACCAAGGGTACTTCAATTCATGTACCATGAAAAGCTGCTGTTTTGCAGGTGATCGTGATCAGGTAATAACTGAGAAATGCTGGCCTGAGTTTCCAGAGTTTCTATGAGTGTTTGAAGACACCTCTTTAAGTTGTTTGGTTTTTGTTCTGATTTGGGAGGTAAAGCTGGAGGCAGAACAGGTGTAGGCTTACTTCAGAACTGTTTTGCAACAATGTGGAAGAACAAAAACATGTGCTAAAGCATGTGATAAATTTTACCTCACACTTAATGTGATGTAATACTTATTTAGAAGGTGATATTCACAAGGAAAGTATTTGCAGAGGCTTTTTAGGTCCTATTAATCTGATTTTAGACTTATGAGTAGACAATATCGTCTACATGTGATGAGGAAGCATCTTCCTTTAATTTCAGTATCGCCACTGAATGCACTAGAGGCAAACCAACAAAAAATAAATATTGTAGATTTATAGTTATTTATTCTTAATTCAAGTTATAATGTTTCTCCTTTAATACTATACTATTGGAGCAGTCTTTATAGTTCAGTATTCTGTAAGTGCTGATGGTGGGTGATTAGGAAGGAATAGTCCATTGTTTGATTGAGGCAGCACTTTGTCCCTGCTACTGATCACAAAGAAACAGGCCACAAACATGAAGTGACTAACCAACAGTTTGTATGCTTCTAGAGCTGGATATTGTCTTTGGACAGCTGTATTTATACACTATTGAAAGACAAGTACTTTTTTTTTTTCTTTTTTTTTTTTTCAAGCCACGATCATATAGAACTAAGATTGGATAGTTTCTTTGAGGTCATGTATAGAATTCCTGCAATCAGAATTTGGTTGTTAAATTCTATTGCTACTGCTGCAGGAGGCAGAGTTGAGCTTCTTTCAGATTGCAAGTAGAAAATATATTTACATCACTGAACCTGAGCAGTGTTTCTGATTTTTACGTATTTTTTTTGAAGGAGTAGAAAATGCAATAATGAAACCATCTTAAAAAATTGTGGCTTACCATAAAGTATGGGCATACACATGTATTATTTAAGAAAACTGCTGATAATTTGTGGTCCATTATTTAGTCAGCCTGAAGATGACACTCTCTTCTATTCTGGAAGTCAGAGTAGACCTGTGTACACTCTGACAGATAGTTTGGCTTCTCATCTGTTACCAAAGATCTAGATAAGAGCCTTAGTGTCTGTCATGCTTTCCAAGCCATTTTCTTATGGGTATGATGCTATTTTTATGGGAAGAATATGGCTGTTCTATATCAGGTTGATGCAATAGTTCAGAAGCCTAAATTTTTACAAAATTTGGTAGTCTTTTGGTTTGACAGACTTTCTGTTCAGGTAAGTAGTAGCACCCAATGCAACTAACGAGTCAGAAATCCAGATCAAAAGCCATTTATATCCCCATATAAGTGCTATAAGAAGCTAATACAGAAGATGAAGATGGAATGTTAGGCAGATGTGGAATATGATGTTTTAGATAGCTGCTTGTACCCATCTTCTAACCGGAAGAAAAATGATAATGAATCACAGAAAATGCCAGCACATGGTCCAGCTGTGTATGTCTGTCCATTAATGCTCAAATTCAGCTAAGATTGACAACACTGTGGGTAGTCCTTAGGGACTGCCCTTTGCAGAAAACCCAATTCCAGTTCCAGGTGTATCTAGAAAAGGAGGTTAGAGCTGGTACCTATTGTAAGATACACAAGATGAATTAAAAAGTTATAATGATTCTTAATTTTTTCCTTACCACACAATGACTATGCTTTTGGGTTTTGGTGATTCTTTGGGGTATAAAATAATGTAAACCAGATTCCCCGTGCAAATTGGGATTTACCAAAAAAAAAGAAATCTGTTTTCAGTTGACTCTGATTTCAGCCCCCTTTCCCATTTAATTGTGCTGTCCTTTGCCCTCATATAGAATGTCTTTTATTTGAGATCCAAGCAAAGTGAGCTTCATGGAATTCCTTGCTTTGGTTTCCTTGTAGGATCAAAACTTTGGACTAAGGCTCATTTGAAGGGATCTAAGGATAAGGAAGTTGTGTTGAAATTATGAATGCCACTTGTGATAGGAAAGATTCCAGAAATACTCTTTCATTGTGCTCCTGATTTACTCTATCTTCAATTGTTCTTTTAATCCTTATTAAACTGAAGACTCAGTCCTTTTTTCCTCTTTTAAGCTGTCTTAAATAGCTAGGTTTTAATACTTCATACAGAGCCTAGTAATTTGAAATAGTTCAAAAACTATTATGTGTTGTCTGCACAGTTAGCTTATCTGATAAAGCCACATTTTGATTCTGTCTTTTAGCCCTATCAAAAAAGTGCTATCTTTAACTCATCAGTGCTTAGAATGCAATTGCAAACAAACAAACAAAAAGTCAGCCAAACAAAAAAAAAAAAAAAAAAAAAAAAGTGAGGAGCTGAAAAGAGGAGACCTTTCTTATCCAGAAGAGGTGATGCAAGACTTTTCACTGATCCTACTTCCTACCCTGGCAGAAGCATTTTTCTTCTTTTGCTGTGTTAATAACTGATATTGACTCTCAGAGGGCTCTGGCAAGCATTTGAATGCAATATAAGGAAGGGATCAGAGGCTGGGTTAAAGATGTAGAGATGGCACTCAGTGCTGTGAGACTTAGCTCCTCACAGAACTACAGCATTTGCTAATGATTCTGTGAAGCTTGTATGTGGAAAATGGATTGCTCACAGAATCTTTCCTTTTTAAAAATCCACAATGGTTAGTATCCAATATAAAGTTGGAAATTTGCTGGAAATTTGCTGTGGTGAAGATCCTACATAGAAGGTAAATAGCACCATGTTATAAATATATAAGTAACACCATAACAGAACTGTTGAGTTCTAGTATGGCAAAGCCAAACTGCAAAATTCTAAGCACATGATAGAGAAGCTCTTTTAGAGATCACCCTTATATCTGAAGAAATGAAATACTTAAGTTCCCATAACTATCAAACGTACTATCTTTACTTTGACCAGGTGCATGTGTTAAATTCATAGGATTTCTTTGCACAAATTGCACTAGTTGGGGAACAGTTTGAGTGGCTTGTCTGTTTATGGCAGTCAGGCTCTGTATGCTGATCTTCTCTCACTCTTGTCTTTTTCTTGCCAGCAGACTGTGACAGGTACTCAACAGGGCTTGGATCTTGAACTCTTGAGTTCAAGGAGGGCCCTCTAGAAGGGAGCCTGCTACCAGCAGGTGTACAGGGATCTGCATGCCAGCTCATTTTATTGGTGTCTGGGATGCAAACAGATTGAGACCTCTTTTCAAGGAATGAAATACCTTTAATGCTTCAAGCAACAAAATTCAGAATCAACTGTTAACCCAAATTTTTTTTTCTTTCTTTAAAGTTTAAAAGAGCACATTTTGAAGTACTTAGATGGTTTTGAGTTCTTGGAGATATTTTGGATGTGTGGGTTTTACCACAAGCTAAGTGATAGGAATCTTGGAGGACGAACAACTTTATTTCTTTTTGTCCTTGCAAACTGTTGTTTTCCTCCAAAAGCACTGTTCTCCTAGTGAACCTGATTTGAAAATCAGCAAACAGTATATGCAGTAATTTTCCCTGGAAATGCCAAAGTTAGATTTTTCATGTTTCTTGCAGTTGCCAAAGTTTGAGAAGCAATGTTTAACTGGTGGGTTTTTTGCATCCATTTATAATTGCTTTAATTTGCTCCTCTCAGATCTCTTGGCTTTTGTTCATGTCATGAGTGTAATGACCTCATTCTCATGCCACCAATTTTTTTGTTCTTTGTAGGAGTGCTCTGATGTTGATAGATAAACATGTTTAAAACTGTATGCCATTTGCATTAACCAGGAGCTCACTTGAGTCATACATCTGTGGAAGGGAGGAAGGATGAGATAGGCTAGATAACCTGCTCCCTTTCTTGGCTATAGAGGTATATATGAGAGGATTATCCTGCTGGTACAGGCATTCAGGCTCAGAATTTTAAAGGCAGTTGATTTATGCACATTTCTCCCTCTGGCTTTACCTTAGTGTGCATAAGTTTTTGTTTACATACAAGTCATAAAATGTGTGAGAATCTCAAGTTATGAGGGAGTACTGGGGGAATTTCCAGTCTTCTAGTCAGCATTAGAATTTGGGAAATGTTTAGATACTAAGAATTTTTAGTTGCTAGACCACTATGGAAAGCATCTGCTTAGGCTTGAGGATATGGGAAGTATTACAGGGCTTCAGGTACCCAAGTGCATTTTAAGCCTAAGAGCCTCAGAGGCGACCATGCTTGGCAGCAGCAAAAAAAGTCCCCCAAAAAAGCACAAAACACAAAACTCCCTCCAAACCAGAGCCAGACCAAAAGCTTTTCTTGCTCAAGAATTGCTGCCTCTGTCTATGTTCATGGCTCAATTCTATCAGCTCATTCCTTTTTTTCACAGTGTGTATAATGTGGGGCTCTGTAACTCTTGTAGCTGTAACAGCAACTGCTTACTGCCTGCTTTGAAAAGATGGGGATGGGGAGAAATAACTTCTACCCTGTGAATCAAACAAAAGGTGTCTTGACTCTGGCATGTCCTCAGACATTACATCACCACTCAGCATTTTCTGTTGACATTACACTGGTATAGGAGAGTTTCAGGAATGCACCACTCAGGGTACTGCAGGCTGCTCCAGCTCCCTATAAAGTTACAGCCTTCATTATGTTGAAGTCAGTGTGCTGCATAGTCCTGGTTAGGAACAACTCAGTCTTTAGCAGAATTATTACATGAATGTAACCCTTCCAGGAACAGGATTAGCTGTTTAGGTGCCAGGAGTCTTATAAAGTTTTGCATTGCCTTTGTAAAGAAATAAAACTTTTCTTCTATGTTCTTTGTGTTATCTAACTTAAAGGCCGTTTGTGTCAGGAAATTGTACTTATCATTGTCTAGCTTTAAAAAACAAAAAGCAGGAAGAGAATTACTCGTCCAAGAAATATATTGTGAGTTTCCTGTGCATAAAAGAATTCTTAATGAATAGTAGCTTACTGCAGTCAGTATTTCCTAATATATGAAAAGCTGTTTTGCTTGGGTGAAAAGAAAATTAATTTTTTATCCTGTCTTAAATTGGCTTCTTCCAAGAATTACTGATGAGGTTGCATTTTGGTTTTGACTTTAAATGGCAGTTTAAATCCCAGCCAAATGGATAACATTGCATACATATAAAATCATAGAATCACCAAATCATAGAATAATTCGGGTTGGAAGGGACCCAGTCCAGGCCCCCTGCAGTAATCAGAGACATCCTCAATTAAATCAGATGGCTCAGAGCCTCGTCAAGCCTAACCTTTAATATCTCCAGGGATGAGGCCTCAACCACCTCCCTGGGTAACCTGTTCCATTTTTCCAGTACCATCATGGTACAGAACTTTTTCCTAACATCTAATATAAATCTATTCTTTAATTTAAAACCATTGCACCTCATCCTATCACTCCAGGACCTTGCAAGCAGTCCCTCTCCAGCCTTCCTGTAGGCCCCCTTCCAAGGTCACTATTAGGTGTCCCTGAAGCCTTCTCTTCTCCAGGCTGAACAACCCCAGCTCCCTCAGCCTGTCTTCATAGGAGAGGTGTTTCAGCCCCCTGCTCATTTCTGTGGCCCTCCCACTCAGGTAGGGCCCACTCTCTCAGGTCCATGTCCTTCCTGTACTGAGGGCTCCAGAGCTGGATGCAGTACTGCAGATGAGAGAAAAGTGGCAGAATCACCTCTCTTGAGCTGCTGGCCACACTCCTTTTGATGCAGCTCAGGATACAATTGACCTTCTTGGCTGCCAGTATGGATTGTTGGCTCATGTCCAGCTCTTCATTCACCAGCACCCCCAAATCCTTTTCTGCAGGGCTGCTTTCTAACACCTCATCCCCCATCCTGTACTGATAGCACAGGTTGTTCTGTCCCACGTGCAGAACCCTGCATTTGGTCTTGTTGAATCTCGTGACGTTCACCTGGGCCCACCTCTCCAGTTTGTCCAGGTCCTTCTGTATGACATCCCATCCCTCTGGCTTATCAACAGTACCACTCAGCTTGGTATAATCTGCAAACTTGCTGATGGTGCACTCAATCCCACTATCTATATTGTTGATAAAAATATTGAACAGTACAGGTCCCAGTAGAAACCTGTGAGGAACACCACTTGTCACTGGTCTCCATCTGGACTTTGAGCCATTGAATGCTACCTTCTGGATTCAACCATCTAGTCTATTCCTTATCCACTGAACAGCCCACCCATCAAATCTGTATCTCTCCAACTAGGCAAGGAGGATGTTGTGAGGGACCATGTCAAAGACCTTGCAAAAGTCCAAATAGACTACATCCATAGGTCATCCCTTGTCCACTAATGTAGTTACCCTATCATAGAAAGCCACTAGGTTTGTCAGGCAGGATTTGCTGTTAGTGAAATCATGCTGACTTTCTTGGATCACCTTCCTGTCCTCCATGTGCTCTATCAGAGACCTTCTAAGAGAATCTGCTCCATGATCTTCCCAGGCACAGGGGTGAGACTGACAGGTTGGTAGTTCCCAGAGTCCTCCTTACTACCCTTTTCAAAAATGGGTGTAAAGTGTCACTTGCTCCAGCCACCAGCAACTTCACCTGACTGCTGTGACTTCAAATATCACGGAGGATGGCTTGGCAACTACAACAACCTGTTCCCTCAGGACTTTGGGATGCATTTCATCACATCCCATAGACTTATATGTGTTCAGGTGCCTCATGTGGTCATGAACCTGATCTTCACATGCAGTGGGAGGGACTCCACCACCCTGGGCCCCTCTTTGTTGTTTTTTAACTTGGGTGGTGCTGGGAGAGTTAACCTCAGCCATGTCTTCATCTGTTGTTACTAGTTCACCAGACTTGCTCTTCAGGGGGTGTGTTTTCTTTAACCTTCCTTTTTCCATTGATGTACCTGTAGAATCCCTTCTTGTTCTTCTTCACATCCCTTGCCAAGTTCAGCTCCAACTGTGCCCTTGCCTTCTTGACCTCATCCCCACACAGTCGGGCAGTGTCTCTGTACTCTTCCAAAGATACCTTTCTCTGCTTCCACTGCCTGGGCAGTTCCCTCTTGCCTTTTAGTTTGACCAGCAGGTCATGGCTCAGCCATTCCAGTTTCTTCCCTGCCTTGTTGGATTTCTTACACCTGGGGATCAAGATCTCTCAGATTCTAAGGAGAGCTTCCTTAAAGATATGCCTGCTCTGTGTAAAATACATACATGAGTAATTTATCTATGAAATTATATAATTGTTTCTTCCTCGTGACTTTTGGTAATTGAGATGGGAGCATCATACTGAAAATAGCTCTTCAGGGTTAGGGTCTTGACAGAAGGGGCTGCGAGTTTTCTTTAATCCTTCTTATTCAGATCACTTCTTCCCTGGGGCATCCTGCCTGCTCCATTTCTTCTCCATCTTTTCTGCATTCTGTAAGCCCTTGGGGGAAGTTTTTAGACCTCTGGACAGTGAAGCATTAGCCCAGTGGGACCCACTAATAGCTAAATTTGGGTGGAGTGGAACCCTGACTCAAGAGACTGAGGTTTGCAGGCTTCATGTTTCTCATAGGTGTATCACAGTAGATCTGCAGTTAAGTGGAATCCCTCTCTGGACTGGTGAGAGGGAAGGGAAAGCTTTGAGAATGAGTAGGAATGCACTGCTAAAAGTGAAGCACAATGAGTACTGCACTGACAGTGTTTTGTGTTGAGCTGTTAAAACTAGGCCTAGTCTAGGTACTGAAAAATGTAGGTATGAATTCTGGAGAATTCTAACTAACAGAATATTTGATTTAATGTGTATTTGAAAAAGTGAAGTAGTAGGTGGCTGAAGACTTGGGGTAAATGATGTTTCAGCCACGTACAGAAGGGTACCCTTCATGAGCTTAAATAAACTTGTTGCTTTCTTTGAAATGTAATAGGAATATTTTGCTGCCATAGATATCCACAATAAGGGTTTCTAAGTTGCTTTTGTTAGTGAATAAAATTATCATTACAGCCTTCCTTCATAGCAAAAAGGCAGCTGTAAAAACGTTGATGGATTGTTTCTGAAGATGCTTCAGTAAGTATTTAAAACTGCCCCACACAGTTGGCTGCTTATATGATTAGGGATTTAGGGAGTGGGAATTCAAGTTTTTGACTTTGAATTTTATGTACTGGGAGCCATTTGTGTTTCTCCAGTCTGCTGTGTCACAGTTTTTCTTTTTCCAGTTCACAGGATAGGCATGCCTCTTACTGAGGAACAAAGTTTCTGTTGTAAAATCTTTTGGACATACCTGCTTGATTTTACATTTCAGCCTGGGAATGTTTTGGCTCTTTTACTGTGCTAGTTTCAGCCTTCCTGAAAAACAGTCTCAACCAGTACCTATTGCAAGCTACTGTCCTGGCTAGTATGAAAATGGATGGCTGTTTTCAAAGAAAATGTTTCTTAATACCACAATGTGTGAACCCTAGCTGTAGAATACTTTCCAAATTCTATAAATGTTGCTCCAAAGATACCATTTCTGCTCCAGAATTTATTACAAAGCAGAAGATAAAAGAACATACAGGTATCCTTTCTTGTAGGTAAATTTTTTTCTTAACCATAAGTTTTCCAAAACACATTTCAGAAATAACTTTCCCAATTGTGTCTCTTCTTACTTTAGGCTTTGTCATTGAGAGACAGCAATGAGAGGTTAATAGATGGCATAGGTGACTGCTCTTTCCCTCTTCCCAACCCTGCACTCTGCTTAGCTGTCTTGGTGGAGGAATGGCATTCTTCTGAAGGAAGAGCCAGCCACTCTGCCTAAGGGTACAAAAAGGAAGTATGCCATTGAGAGGGGAGGTCCTGTACTTTGCCAGGGCTTTATTGGCATCCTCCTGAGCCCTACAGAAGCTGGCTGAAATACATAAATGGGAAGAAATATATTGAATGATTGATTTTGATTTTTATGGGATTTTACTGTTCCTAGCTACTGAACCAGACCATCACAGTGTCACGAGTACTGATGTTGGCAAAAGAGATGTAGGTGAGAGCATACCTGTGGAGGAAGTCAGCAGATGATCTTTAAAACAGACTCAACACTAAATTATGTTCAAATTGCAAACCAAGTAGCAATCATTTTTAAAAAATGAATAAAATGGCAGGGAAATTCTCATTTATAAGGAAGATGTTTAGACAAGTGTTGGCATCACAGAAGGCCCAGACACACCCTAAACAAAAAATTGTTTCCTTCTGTCTGACATTTTTCATCTAAAATGTGCAAAGTATGGGGAGTCCTGTGTTGATGGTTGTGATATTTTTAATATACACATAAAAGCACACAAAAATACATATGCATATGAGGTGACCTTTGTTACTTTTTCCTTTTGTTTATAGCTTGCTTTCTTATCCCCTTTGAAATAGTGAGAAGCAGATTATGGTGCTTTCATTAGAATTTTTTGGGGTTCAAGGATGAGTCCTCATTTGGCTTTCCTGATGCTTAGTAGCAATGTGTGATTATAGGACTCCTTGGCCTTCAGTGGCTACTTTCAGGATCTCTGTTTCTCTTCTGTGTGGCTGCCTGTTTGTAAAAGAGTATTTGCAGGTAGTCCATAATTCTGAGTTCCTCAGATCCTCTATCAAATTTGAAATTGGCCATTTAGGCTTTTACAGTTCTTGGAGACAGAAAGATGCCACAAAGAACAAAAAACCATAAACCTTGTGCCCCTGGGAAGCCTTTCCTCCTTGGAAAAATAGGTTTTGTATTCTTCATGTAAATGGATTCCTTCTCCAGAGTGCTGTTTGCTATGAATTTCAATCTCTTTTGGACAAATAATGAATATTTTTTAGACTTCAGTGACGCTTCACGTCAAACTGTGATTTTCTCAGTTCATATTCCACCAGAGAGAAGATGTACGGGACAGTTATTTCATATGCTTAAGAGCAGTTGACTTCAGCCTAGCAGACTGCCACTGATCAAGATTATTTTATCTGTTGTCATAAGAAAAACAACAGAAGCCTGAACATTATGTTATAGGCAATACATGGATGAACTGTACTTTCAGCCTCTTAAAGAGCCTGTGCAAAACACCATCAGAACTGTTTCAAAATTGTGTGTGTCTGTATCTTCCTCAACATGTGAATTTTGTGTTACTTCAAGAAGCTAAGGGACAGCTCACTAAAAGCCCAAGAAGAATTTTCTCTTCTGATCTTCCAAGTTTCATTGGCCCCTCAGGAAAGGACAGACATGTTCAAATGAATGGGAACTGAGGCTTAAGAAGTTTAATCTGTTTCAGAGCTGACTTGTTAGTAAACCTGTAAGCAGCAGCGGGGGATTTGAGTGTCTCTAACAAGTGTTTTCCTATTAGTAATTTAACAGGAATCACTTTTCAAATGGTTGTCAATCTCTGTACCACTACCCATGGCTTATTAATCCATTTATAATTATATGGTGATGGTGCCTTATTGCTTTGTGCTTTTAAGACATTATCCTACATTCTTCTTGTTTTTCCCTGCATTAATAGGGCCACTCAAAAGACTTGCTGATCCTTTTGGGAAAATTATCCATGTCTGCTGGTCCCTTTTTTAGGCCAAAAAGCTTAAAAATGTCTCTGGTATAGGTTATGAGTAAGAGAAAGCTTTATGGAAACAGGAAATATGGATGTTAGAAACTGTAAAATAAGGTTTGATTTCGAAACGTTTTTGTTGAAATAGTCCATATTCAGGAGCACCTGAGGAAATGTAGCTTGTGGGATTTTGAGAGCTTTCGAATTGGCAGTGCTAAGAATGAAAAGAAATTCCCCAGAGTGGTAGTATTTTGCAAAATGCAATGCTAATGCTACTCTTACAAGACTATAACAGCAGCATATTACATCTCCATTTATTTTTATCAGCTTCTGTCATTTCCTTGAGGAGAGAAAAAAAAGCAGAGAATTACACTGGAATGAGTGGGGAGCCCTTGCCCGAAGTAATTCTGCCAGGTTCTATTGATAGTTCATTTTAAGCATTTTATGCTTAGTTGAAGCTCAGACTGGATTTGTGTTTTTTCCAGCAGCAGACTAACCATGCCTGAGAGTTTTCTTCCTTCTAAGGCAAACTTCTGAATCAGCAGCTTGTAGTCATCTGGAACCCTTTTCCTGTCATTGTTGCTAACAGCTAGACATTGAAGCTGACTTTTCCCTTTTTTAAAAAAAAACAACAACCACAACATCAGTATTACTAGCAACTGTTTTTTCTGTCTAATTTCATGTTCATATTGTGAAGGTTGATTTCCAAAGCCCTGGTCAGATACAACAGCAAAAATGCAGACAATGAAACAGGTGGTTTTAATATTGGTCTCTCCAATTGGTCTCTCCAAGACATCTGAGCACCCCGTGCACTTTCTGGTCTGACTGAAAATTCAGCACTGCACTGGTTCTTGAGGTTATGTTCTGCTCGCAATTTTGTTGTTGTTTTGGGTTTTGGTCTTTTTTGGGGGGGGTGGGTGGAGTTTGGAAATCAGGAAGAGTGAGAATGCAGACTGTCTTAGCCACTTACTTGTCTCTGTGAGTGTGCATGGTATGGCCTCTCACTGGCTTTCCTATGCTATTTTGTTATCTGGGGTTTTGTTCTTAAAGTTCCCCTTCCCCTTCCCCTTCCCTCTCCTTCCCCTTCCCCTTCCCCTTCCCCTTCCCCTTCCCCTTCCCCTTCCCCTTCCCCTTCCCCTTCCCCTTCCCCTTCCCCTTCCCCTTCCCCTTCCCCTTCCCCTTCCCCTTCCCCTTCCCCTTCCCCTTCCCCTTCCCCTTCCCCTTCCCCTTCCCCTTCCCCTTCCCCTTCCCCTTCCCCTTCCCCTTCCCCTTCCCCTTCCCCTTCCCCTTCCCCTTCCCCTTCCCCTTCCCCTTCCCCTTCCCCTTCCCCTTCCCCTTCCCCTTCCCCTTCCCCTTCCCCTTCCCCTTCCCCTAAAAACTCTTCTCCATTCCCTCAAAATTTCAGCCTTAACAGCTAGGGCTTGGTGCAACTTCATAGCAACTTATGTCAAATATTGACTTATGTCAAATATTCTGGTAGTATAAACTGACTTCTCTTTTTTTTCTCAATCCCTATCCTCCAGCTTTCAACTAGGTGGAAATCTATTGGTTTATTGTTATACTAATGAGTACATCAAAGAAAAGTTTTCACAGATGATGATGTAAATGTCCTAGTAATGTCAGTCCAGCTGTGCTCTCCAGAGGCCTTGGGCTGCTATTGTCTTCTGCAGAGTACTAATTGGAATTGAGTTTCTTTTTTAAATGTCATAGAAGAGGCATGTTTATGGCTTTAGCAGCTTGGGAGTCTGCTCTTGAAGCTTCAGCTGGCAAATCTTTCTTGTAATAGCTGCAGTCATGAAATTGTACTTTGGGCAGTCTCTTTGTCTCTGTCTGAAAAACCATGTTCTACTTCTCAGCCTCCTCTCACCTGGTCTTGCACAAAAGGACAAAGGACTGCATTTAGGGATTCAAGTCTCTATTGTGAGAACAGCAGGAAAAATTGTACCCCAGAGGTGTCCTAATGGGGAAAGAGAGTGGAAGAAAATTCCGGCTGCTGCAGTGACAGCAGTGGAATGGCAGAAATGCCAAATAGTTTATTATTTTGTCGAATATGATGTATAGAATTGTTTCATTTGGAACAGACCTTTAAGATCTTCCAAGTCCAACTGTTAACCCAGCACACTGCCACGTCCACTGCTAAACCATGTCCTTAGGTACTGCATCTGCACATCTTTTAAATACCTCCATGGATAGTGGCTCAATCACTTCTCTGGGTAGCCTGGTTCAATTCTTGATAACCCCTTCAATAAAAAAAATTTTCTTATTATCTAATTTAAACTTTCCCTGGCACAACACGAGACTATTTCCTTTCGTTCCATTGCTTGTTACTAGGGAGAAGAGACTGACACCCACCTCATTACAACCTCCTTTCATATAGCTGTAGAGACTGAGATCTCCCTTCATCCTCCCTCTTAGATTAAAACAACCCCAGCTCTCTCAGATGCTCCCCATAAAACTTGTGCTTTAGACTCTTCTTTGCCATTCTCTGGACACGCTCCAGCACCACAGTATCTTTCTTTTAGTGAGGGGCCCAGAACTGAACACAATACTCAAGGTGCAGCCTCACCAGTGCTGAGTACAGGAGCACCATCATTCCTCTGGTCCTGCTGGCCACAATAATCCTGATAGAAACCTGGGTGCTATTGGCCTTCTTGGCCACCTGGGCACACCACTGGCTCATGTTCATCCAGGTAGTGATGAGGCCCTCCAGGTCCTTTTCCTCTGGACAGCTTTTCTTCCACTCTTCCCCAAGCCTGTAGTGTTGCATGGGGTTGTTGTGACTCAAGTGCAGGGCCCAACACTTGGCCTTGTTGAAACTCATACAGTTGTCCATGTCCCTTTGCAGAGCTTTCCTACCTTTAAGCAGATCAACATTCCCACCCAACTTAGTGTCATTTGCAGACTTACTGAGGGTGCACTCAATCCCCTCATCCAGGTCACTGATAAAGATGTTAAAGAAAACTGGCCCCAGCACTGAGCCCTGGGGAACCACTTGTGACCAGCCACCAGCTGGATTTAACTCCATTTGCTACAACACTTTGGGCCTAGCCATACAGCCATGCCAATCTTTTGACATTTTTCAATGTCTGATTATTATTGGCAGAGCTAACTACTGAAATAAAAATTTAGTTTACATTAAAAATTTGCAACTCACAGCCCATTGCTTACAACATCAAAATTGTGTGGATTACTTCATTTACATTTTTGCTGTCTCAGTTGCAAGGTTAAACCTATAAGCACCTTTTCAGAACAGCTCAGATCCTCAGCTGAGGTTTTTTCTGTGACTAGATATAAATTGCAATGCAGATGCTTTGTTGATTCCTACTTATTTTTCTCTTAATTCAGTCTAGAATACTTTGGCCAAGTGTATTTGAGTGGTGCAAATGCCATTAGGGTAGAAAATTAGAATGAAGCAAAGCACTGCATGGTGCTTTTAAATAGGAACTTTCTCAGCTAGAAATAGCTGGATTGTTCATTGGAGATATTCAGAAGCCTTCTGGACATTGTCCTGGGCTGTCAGCTGTAGGTGAACCTGCTTGAGCAGGCTTGTTGGAACCAGATAACCTCTGGAGGGCCCTTCCAGCCTCACCCTTTCTGGTTTCTGTGAACTGCTTTAAGATACTTTGCCAATTTCTTTAAATTTCCCAAATTGTGACCACCTGGGTTTATGCAAGTTCATATTCTTAACTACAGGTTAAGTCTCTTTCTGTGTGGCCTAAGCTTGTCTTCCCATTGGAGTTTCATGAAGCTGTTATGTATGATGGAGTATAAAGGTTTCAGGTGGACATTTTTCTGACAGTGCCCACATCTCCTGCCTTCTCCTCTTCCTGCCCCCCAGCCCAAAAAAGAACCCCAATCCATCAAGACAATTATTTCCCTTTTTACTGTGGTAGTCTTTGAAAAAAAAAAAAATGAATCTGAAGAGAGCTCTGGGAGGTCATCTGACTTGTCCTGCTTCTCAGAGCAGAGCATCTTCAAAGTCAGATAAGGTTGCTCAGGGCATTGTCCATGTAAATTTTGGATTTGCAAGGGTGGAGAATCCACTGTTTTTCTGAGACCAAGCTGCACTTCAGTGTTTATGTTCCTCCTGAACATGCTGTTCCTTTGTGCTCAGCTGGAATTTCCCTTGCTGTGACTTGTGACTCTTGCTTCCTGAGCATCCACTGCATTGCCTCTGAGAACGTCCCCAACTGCTCTGTATTTCTCCAGGAACTGAGAAACTGTTAATGTCCACTCTATGTCTTCACATTCTCTTCTTCTGGCTGAATAAAGCCAGTTTCCTTAGCTTTTCCTCACAGATCACATGCCTTCAGCCCCAGCAGCCTTCCTCTACTCTTTGCCCCATTCATTAGTGTCACCCATATCAGAGGGCCCAAACTTAAGATAATACTTCAGGTGTGGCCTCAAATGTGCCAGGTGAGGGTAATCAATTTTTTTCGACATCATGGTTACACTATTGATAGTGCAATCAAATTGTTATTAATCCACATTACTGCAAGGGCACTCCAAATTTTGTTGTCTGCAAAGGAAGAAAAGCATAATCAGATCAGTGGTCTTTGCAGGCAATATGTTTTTGTTCGGTGGCCAGTGATGCACCAGATTTCCTAGGCAACTGGCCATTGAATCTTACAGGATACACAGGCTTCTCCTTCTTTAAAACAGTTTTGAAGCTGATTTGAGGAGTCTCACAGAGACTTCATTCCTAGCATGTACATTACATTTTTTCTGTGTTGTGTGTATGGTGCAGGATATCTGAACTCTGTCACTTTGGGGCCTGTCGTTGTTGGTAGGTTTGAGTTATGTTGTAAAGTGGTAAATGACTCTCGTATTGAGAAGTCATTAGAGGTTGTCTGGTTTAAAATAATTTTTTTTAAAAAGGTATTTTAGTCATAAATTGCTGTTTTAGACTTGCTGTTAGTCATAGCTGTTTTAGAGTTTTCCATTTCCCCCCCATTTTTCTTAGGCAAAATATTTGCTGCTTCAACCACAATTTTTAAATAAACACTAACAACTGGCAAAATCTTTAAACAAGACTTTTTTCTTTTTTCCATATAGCATTTGTTGTGCAACAAAACATTAGAGGTGCTCTCCTTCTGATTGCTGGGAAGTTGCATATATGAGCCCTAGTTTGTGTAGTCTTGGCACAGTGGCTCAGCATGCTGTGGGCTAACGTTTATGAGCAGTCAAATGAAAGGCAAGCACATATTCCTGGCACTGTTAGGTCAGTTTGGCAGAGGTGAGCTGCCTAAGTGCTTGAACATGTTGGCTTGTAGAAATAACTTTCTGGTTTGGAAGGGATGGGTCTCTGAGTGACGCAGAATGAGTGTTCACAGGTTATTAAAGGAACTTTTGTTTGATCAGTGCTTCTTATCTGTCAGAAAATGAGCAGCATTGCATTCGTAAGTGCTTACTCACATCCTACATCCTTAAAAATAAGAGAGAAAAGAATGGTTGGATTGTAATGGTAGGAGACCAGAGAAGGGATTTTAGTAGTTGCTTATGGCATTTTTGTGGCTGGAAACATTCAAACACTGCACAAACATAATTGGCATTGCAGACAGAATATATGCAAATTTGTAGCATTTTTTTCCATGTTTGCATATTTTTTTATGTTTGTTTGCTTCCCAGTCTGCTGTTCCAGTACTTGTCTCCTCACTGCTTGATGTTACCTTCTCTGAGGAGTTTGTACCACTGGAGAATGAAATACAGAAAGCAGGCAAATTTTAGCCAAACAAAACAGAATTTGTCTCCTATCACAGGTTAGAAAAGGGACAAACTTTCTCAATTTCTTTCTTTTTCTCCCTTCCCTATACCCTAATGATGATAATAAAATAAAAATCTCAACTTCTTGACTGATTTGATTAAGCAGAAGCCTTAAGTCAGTTGAGGCTAGAGATTTACACTGTATACACCAGTATAACTGGGACTGGAAACATCTTCTGGTTCCACTGTATGTAATCTCATCTGTAACTTGGGAGGTAAACAAATGACAGGGAATGCAGTTTGTTGGAGAAGAGAAATTTGGACAGAAGGCAGTTTGTAGCCTCTCATAAGCTTTTCACCATGTCACCTGTCATTCCAGTGCATGTTTGTGTTATATTAACCAACATCAAATTGCATACTGCCTAAACTTCTGTACAATAAATAAATTGCTTATTTTTCATGCACTGTTGAGAAAGGGCAGCCTTCCATCTCTGCAGAGTAGCTATAACAAAGAAAAAAAATTAACAGTATGATAAATATGGTTTTTAAAACCACTTGAGAATTGCTAACAGTGAATGTTTAGCTTTGGTTTTGTTCAGTGTTCAAAATTATCCTCAGTGACTGACTTGATGGTTTTCAGTCTACTGACAGCCATGCATAAGGTCATAGACTGATGTGGGTTAGAAGGGACCTTAAGGATGATCTAGTTCAAACCTCCTTGCCATGAGCAGGGAAATGTGGTTGCATGCAAAGGACATGCTAGCTCTTTTCTAGTAGTTCAGGAGATGAAGAAAAAAAAGGACATTAAAAAAAGACAAATTGCAGGCTGCAAGATGTGAGTTTGATCTAGACACACTTGCATTAAAGCTAACCAAAACCCATAGCATTATTTAGCAAAAAAAAAACATACACTTTAGGCAGTAGGGATCAGATACGTGAAGCACACTGTTGAATTTTTGTCCATTTACATGCACACAATATTCTTCTGCTGCTACCTCATCCTCATTTAAGAATAAATAGATCAGTGGGGTGCAAAGAGTGATACATATTATCTTTTTTCTCATTTTTGGTGTGGAGTAACTAGATCAATAATAAAATAGCATATTTCAGGTGTTACTTTACAGTAAACTGTTTTTACTTTTTTCCTAACAGTACATCCTTTCGGGCTCCGATGACTTCAATTTGTACATGTGGAGAATTCCTCCAGATCCAGAAGCAGGTAAGTTTTTTTAGTTTGGTATTTGGGGGAGAAGAGGCAGCTCTGACAAACACTGGGTTTTGTTTCGTTTTGTTTCATTTTGTTCTGTTTCGTTTTGTTTTGTTTGATTTTAAATGAATTGCTGTTCCCATTTAGCCTCTGAATCTAGAGTAACTCTGATGGAAGTTGGATGAGGTTAACAATGAGTTAACAAATGCCTCATCTAGTCACTGGGTAAGGATGGGCAATGCTGTTTGAATCATTTCTCAAACTGACTTTGTTTCTCATCTCATATAATTATCATTTAAATCTTCTAGATGAGCTGATGAAGAGAGAGAGCTGTAGCTGGAGTGCAGGGTGTGTCTGCCCTCTCTTTTGTCTACCAACTCTGCTGCTTCTAGGCTGATCTGAGTTCTCTGAAGAACTTGAGATCTGTTACCAAGAAATTTCATCTCATAATGAAGTTTGCATCATAAAATGGTGTTAGGTTCATACAACTCCAGCATTTTGGCCTCTTCCTTTCTTATTTTCCTCTTACACCAAAACCCTCCCACTGAATTCTAGTGCAAAGCATAACATGCTTCTTTACTTTCTGAGTGGAACAGCACTATCAGTTGGTGGAAATTACAACTTTTGACTCATTTCTGACCCTTCTCCATTCTGGGGCAGACGTGCTAAGCAGGTGGCACTGTTTAAAGGATTTGTGAGTGTATAGGGGAGTGGTGACAAAGAAAAGCAGTAGTGGTTAGGATGTAACAGTGCTGTTGCAACTGTTGCCACAGTTGGTCAAGTGCCTAATTTTATGTCCTCTGGTATTGTAGGGTTTGGCAGTAGGAAATAATCTGCCATTATCTCCAAGCCATGCAATGTCAGCATATGTCTTTTGTTGAAATAAATCATTGTGCTCTTCTAGAAGGGTATGAATTTCTAGTGATAGACTCAAGACTTTAGGAAATTGATCTGCTGTTTCTATTTTTAACAGCTCTGAAGATTGAAACTGTGCATTTTAGTGTGGTACTAAGTACGCAATCCCATCGGCTCAGGTGTTTTAGCAATCCTGAGAGCAAATTGCAAGCTGTGTTATAATGAAAATATTTTGTTTCATTTTCCAAAGCTGTTAATCACAGCTGTGTAATCCGCAGCTGAGAGGATGACTAGCCTCTAATAGGTTTGGTTAACAACACAGTTTTGAGGAAAATGCTTTTCTAATTTTGAATTGCTTGCTTAACCAACATTTGGTGTTGCAGTCCAGAAATCCTGAAGATGGTTTTGCTAAATATACACATTTCTTGGCCTTCTTTGTGTGGGGTCTATAGAGACTTCTCCTAGCTTTCCTTTTAGTTTGCATTATGCAAGTGCATTGGACACTTTTTTACTGCTACTACTTAGGGAATTTACCCTTGGTTAAATCAAAGGTTATATACATTTACATTAGTTATGTATCTCTAAGTTTTTGCGTGTGAACTATACTAATTTTCCTATACTTTTCCTCATTCCATTTGTGAATTCTGAATTTAGAATTTTGTACCTTGTTGTGATGCTCTTAAAGTTTATTTCCTAAGGGCATCTGCAGATGACAAGCTTCTTATCTGAAACTTTTGTACAAGGAGTGACAGCTAAAATTACCACAAAATATTGTTAAACATGTCTTTTGCTACCTTTTTTGTTTCTGGCTCTTGTAATTTGAGGAAGGGTGTCTGTACACTTGCAACATTTCAGTTACAAAATTAATTACTTAATGTCAATTGCCCTCAGTGATTGCTTAATGGATCAGAAGATCCTGTCCTAACAAGGTGTATATCTTACTCTCTTGTAACTTGAGCAGTTCTGTTATTGAAGCATTTCAGCAAATTTCATGAGCTTTGTTTTATGGGACCTAAAGATTCAGCTTCTATGGCAAGTAAATCATGGGACATCCCAATCACCTGTGGTAGGCATATTGAAGCTGCTCTTTGTTCATTCATCTCTTGAAGGGTTGTGATGGTTTTGAATGTGATGAAACATCCATTCTTAAATCTCATCTTGTGATTCAGAAAATTATGCAGCTAGAGAGGTTGCTGTGCTTCCTTCTTGGAGAAAGAATTTTGCTGTAGTGATGTGGCAAACTTGGAAAACCTCTGCTTCAGTGGAAAACTCCTTGTTCTCTTGTTCTAGCTTAAAACAGGAGCCTCTTTTAGTCTGTGACACGAGGGGGTGGAATGTGGTCTTTCATTTAAAAGATTGTACAAACTAGACAGGGTAAAGTAATGTCCTGTACTAGTGATTGGTATTTTAAAGAAAAATATTTGAGTGATTTCTACCTTTCACTTGAATTCAGACATTGTGTTGCTTTAAATATTTATGATATGACTACCTTCAATTATATTAGCTATTTGTAAATAGCAAATTTTTTTCAATCTTTTTACAGATCTGCATCCTTAACAACAACTCTGAAATAGATTTTTTTTCTTTCTTCTAAAGTGTAGGTGCAGTAAGTACTAGCTATCTAATAGTTAGCAGCATTGCTACACAGAAGATGAGGAAAAGTGGAAATGAGCACACTAGTCATACAATTACAAATGCATTTCTAGTTGGAGGAATGCAGTTACCTGTTTTGGTATTTTGCTAGGAAAATTGAACAAATTCTTCTGAGTTTTTTTGCAAATAATCATAATTTAAGGATGTCCTCCCAGCAGGTCACATTGAGTCATTCTCCTTCAGCCAAAAACTCTGCCAGTGGTTTTGTTGTTTGGTTATTAGAAAAGATTTGCTTCAGAATGGGGAGGTCTGTGAAAGAAGATATTTTTTAAATTACTTTGGAGTCAAATTCAGTTGAGGAGTTTTATTGGTTGTCTCCCTCCACAATCTTAGATTATTCTAAATAGGCCAGAATATTCTCTGTCAGAAGGTTGATTGCTTTTTAACTACTTTTTTTTTTGCTTTCTTGAAGGTGGAATAGCTTGGTCATTATTCCACTTTCTTCTCCATCTAAGTACTATCCAGCTTTCCACCATACTTCAGAAGCAAGTTCTGAATGCTTGATGAATTTTTAGCCTATTTACTCTTTTTAAGTATATACCCCAGTTCTCTTCAGAGGCAGAGTTTCTAGCAGACTTATGACATTAGTCTGGCAGAAGAAAAGAAATCCTGAGTTTCCACAGCTTTTTCTTGACTCCAAAGCAACCTAGATTTGAGAGAAGAGACATCAGCCCTGTGACCTGCCCAGCATGACTGTTAATGTATAAGCACTTCAGGCAGTATTTAAACCCAGCTCCCATAGATATGGTAAAGAATTAGGTAAAGAATCCCTGTTCAAGACAGAACCTGACATGTTTTGTGGGATAATAAAGAGCTTTGTGTGGACCAAATGTTTTGCAGAAATGGAGTTTACATTCCTCACCCACTACTCTGAATCATCTTTGCAACTCGGAGCTTGTCTCTTGCTTTTGAAATACTGCTTGAAGATGCTATGGTAGGGGATATGATACTTATCTGTGATTGAGAGGACAGTTGGGGGTCCTTCTGTTTACATAAGCAGGCTTCTGAAGGCTTCTGAAAAACTTCACTAAATCAGTGCAGCTAACTGTGTTTCAAAACCACTTTTTAATTTTGTCTTTGACTGTAACTGAGAGCAAGAAAGTGCCTGTCATTGTGGTGCAGTTGCTAAACTAATTACACCAAATTTCAGCAGAACTGATGCAATTTTACTTCCTTTTTTTTTTTTTTTTTTTTTTTTTTTCATTCTTGTTGGTCATTGTAAATGCAAATACCTCTTTAGGCTTGACGAATTCAGTAACAGATCTTTTGACAATATTTGAACAGGGTTATCTCATTGGAGACAGCTTGTGGTTTAAGTTCTCAAAGTTCCAGGCTGATAAGTGAAGATGAATAACAGATGATTAAGTGTTTCTTAATGTCTTTAGCTATTTTTGTGATTTTTATATATGTACATGCATGCATATATAGATAGCAGTTAGGCTGCAGTGGGGGAGGCCATCTGGTTCAATGGGAAGTATGCTCTGGAAGGTTTGTATTTTTTAAAAAACTTATTTTTCTGAGGTATGATCTTGGGATCTAAACTGTGTTACTTGTAGCACTGTCGTTTATCTCTTGCTTCATTGTGCTGTGGAACAGCTGTTTGATTGTCACAGCAAGTAAGGGGTGGGGCAGTGAAGAAGAGGTTATTGTATTCAGTGGAATTATACTGGTTTCTATCTTACGTGGATTGTAATATGAGAAACCAGCAGAAATGTTCTGGCTAAGATGACTCTATCAGAAAACAAGGCAGTGTTGGGTGCTTTGCAGTGCTCTAGCCAAGTAGAAAATGATTCAACGTCCATAAGTGTTTCTCTCACTGGTCTTAGTTTGCCTAATATCTAATTTATGACTAGAAAGCTGAAGATAACACTGAACAGTGGGAGTGGCTGGAGAGCCTTAGTCCCCAGCAGCTCACCATCTGACTGTACCTAAGCTCTTTCTTTTTTATTGTATTGAATGTATTTGTTGCTACCAGTACAAAATAAATGTACAGGCGAGCAGTTTTCACACCTGCATTTTCAAAACCAACACCTATTCGTTGTTTGATAATTTCACTTATTTTCTTTCCTTTATGTTTAGAAAGTGTAGTTGTTGGTGGTAATTTGAATAGTTCCATAACAATGTAAAAGCCCTTGTGACCTCTGCAGCTAAACACACCCAAAGAACAAGCTCTGTCAGACCAGGAGAGGGCACAGAGTACAAAGGGTGTGCCAGAGATTATTTTTGTAGTAATTTTGTCTTAGATTTTGTGTTATTGTTGGTGATTGGCTCTGCTGGTGATAATAATAATGGGAGGGTTAGTATAGATAAGGTGTAGATGGATAGGACAGATATTTTGCAGCAACAAAAGAAGGGAGAAAATGTGCATCCAAAAATAGCCACTACAGCTTTCTGCATGCGTATTCTTTAGATGTTTAAATATGAACTTTTTCTTTGGCTTTTGGAACTTCTGCAGAGGTACAAGTACCATGGGGCTGGTACTAGGCCTAGGCTAAGCTAAGCAGGTGACTGCCTGGAGGAGCAGGTTGCCTGAGGCCAGCCCACTGCTCCCTGTGCTTGGCCAGCCCACTGCTCCCTGTGCTTACCCGGAAGCTCTTCAAGGCCACACTGACCCTTTCAGGTTGCCTTGGAGGTGGAGGATGGGTTCAGAGCTGATGAAGGAAGCAGTCTGCAGGTGGAAATTGAGCTGCTTTCTTGTGGGGAGATACTCCCTTTAATTTTCTCCTGCAGAGGCAGAAGTACAAAGCTGGAGACCTGGTGCCCATCTCCAAACTATTTCCTCTTAGCCATGTCAGGAGGAGAAAGGATCATGGCCAGGCCTTGATGTTCTAACCCCATATTTGATGCAACCAAGGCCAGATTTCCTTTGCTGGTGAGAAACTTTGAAGTTGCTCTGGCTGCTGTTAGAGCTGGAGTCAGATTCCTGATCCCAGCAGGAATCAGGATGCAGCAGGGCCTTGTCCTGTCAGGGCAAGAGTGCTTGTGTTGAAATCTATCTTCTCTTCAGATGGATCTCTAAGGACCAAAGCCAAGTGCTGGCACACATTGTACAGAACAAAATACAGGTGTCTGAGTGACCAGAGAGAGACTTCTTCAGGACTCTAAATGCAATCTGCTGCATTGAAGACAGAGACCCTATTTGCTGTGCCAGTTTGCTTGCATTGTGCTGTGCATTTGCTTTCCAAACCATGGTCTCTCTCTTCTGTGGTGCATCATGACCTCACAGGATTCAAATGCAGAGCTGTGGCTCACAGCCTAAACGTGGATTATTATTAATGAAAACGGAATTAATTTTAAACGAGGCTCTATTGTAGTGCCAAGTACTACAGGGGAATGGTATGCTATGGCACGCTGGGAGCAGCTGCAAATATCTGCTTCTTCTCAGGAGTTTTCAGCACTTTGAGTAATTCACAAGGCTTGTATTGAAGTTATGCTTAGCCAGTGGAATGCCTTTCTACCTTATATGAACAACCAGTGGGACTTCTTTTTCAGTGTCCTTGATAGAAAGGACTTCTTAATGAGGTAATTTAATTCCTCTGTCACACAGCCAGCAGAGGATTGTTCCTTATCCAAGAAAGTTCTCTGGTGCTTTGACATGTTTTTTTTTTTTTAATGTTTGGAGCAATGCAGCTTCAATTAGTTTAGAGACTGCTCTGCATCCTTAAAGGATTTGTGTGCTAAGGCACCTTTCCTGGTAATCTATCACTTTTCTTTTTTCCTTATCCTTCAAATAATTCATTCTTCTGGTTTGTTTTGTTTTTTTAAAAAACACTGCTATATGTTGTGGAACTTGTGCATGGGAAGTCAGATTGCTGTCAAAATCTCTCTCTAGCCCTCACTATGATTTACTAGTGGTCTTTAGAATGTGTTTGTATGTATCCCACCTAGCATGTGAAATGTTATTTAATTGACATAAATATTTTAAATGAGTAAGGTAACAATTATTTCATGTGCATAATATTTAAAACATAAAATAATAAAGGAAACAAAGAAGTAAACACTTTGGCAACATAGTAGATACCTACTACTTCAAAGCATTGTTTTATTCCTTCTGTTTGTATTGGAGCCTGCAGATATGCCTTGTGTTGCCATGGTATTCTTTTTAAACATGTGTAGGGGAAACCTGTTTTAAAATATACACTTCACATTTAGCCTTTTTAAAGTTATTTCTTCCAGCTGATCAGACATCATAGTAGAATTTTCTGAGACTTTGTATTTCTCCTCAGTGGAGCATTTACTTGCAGGGTATAGAGGAAGAGGGGCTTTCTTGACAATTCACTTTGTATCAAATCAAAGCACACCAGCATAGCTAGAACAGTAAATTACCACTCAGAACTGTCTTTAAGCATACTTAAAAGTATTGCAAAACCAGCTACTGTATCTGCATCCCTTCTCTCCAGTAGTTAGAAGTTAGTAAGTTCTAAAAGTGGTGTAGTCAGCCTCTGAAGACATTTAGGACTTTTTTTTTTGTTTTGTTTTAATATTATTAATAGCATGTATGTAAACTGATGACTTCTGTATAAATACTGCTTATACATGAGGTAATTATCCAAGAAAATAAAAGCTGGCATGCTACACCTGTTGTAGAACCTGCACATGCCACTAAATTTAAAAGCAAACAAACCTCACCACCACCCCCTAATGAAACCCCCAAGCTTCAAAAGCAAAATTTGAGTGTTGGGATATCAGAAGTGAATTCTGCAGAAGCAATACAAAGAAAAGTACCAGTTCAAGTGAGGACAGGAAAAAGAATTATGTGGAAAAAAAGATGGCCTCAGGAATCTGAGCAATTTATGGCCACCCTCCACTTAATGTACGGATGCTTTTTTTTTTTTTTTTTTTTTTTGCCATCAGACATGAGCATATGTAAGTTATCCTGTGAGAGTTACTCACTGGAAGCTGGAGGGCTCCAGCTAAACCTCTGCTGAGAGACCAGGGGGATTCCAGACAAGTCTGGACACAGGCATGTGTCTGCTGTGCAGATACTTGGGTAATATGATACCAACTTTGCTGAGCTACTACAGAATGAAGGGACCACTGTCAGGATAAAGTAGAAAGCTCTGCATTAAGCACTTACTTAGAGACATCACTTAAGCTCATAGGAGTTGGTAGACTAAAATTGCACCAGGCAAGGAGTTGTCCAAAAATGAGGTTCTTGGTCAGTCTTTTATATTTGACACAAAGATTATAAGAGCATTGGTGTTGTCAATACTTTTTGGTTTAAATAATTAAAATCTCTCATACTACTGGAAGAAGCTGACTACTAAGATTTGTGATTGCAGTAATCTACTTCTAGAGGACTTCACCTGTAATTTTCCTGTTTTAAGGGGTTTTATGAGGAAATTCACCTTCAGTACCTACTGTACTTCCCCTGATTGTACTGTTACCAGATTAAATGGAATTTAGGGAACTTCAATATTAAAGCAGAAAGCTTTTGGAGCTCGCTCATGGAATCGTAGAATCATAGAATGGTTTGAGTTGGAAGGAACCTTTAGAGCTCATCTGTTTCCAGCCTGCATGGGCAGGGACACCTCCCACCAGACCAGGTTCTTCAAAGCCTCATGCCACCTGGCCTTGAACACTTCCAGGGAGAATGCAACCACAAC